>NC_133744.1:0-336018 GCF_048934315.1 Petromyzon marinus
AGTGAGGGGGCGGGGGGGGTGAGTGAGTGGTGAGTGAGTGGTGATGAGTGGTGAGTGGGAGTGAGTGGTGAGTGAGTGGTGAGTGAGCGGTGAGTGAGTGGTGAGTGAGTGGTGAGTGAGTGAGTGGTGAGTGAGTGGTGACTGAGTGGTGAGTGAGCGGTGAGTGAGCGGTGAGTGAGCGGTGAGTGAGTGGTGAGTGAGTGGTGAGTGAGTGGTGAGTGAGCGGTGAGTGAGTGGTGAGTGAGTGGGTGAGTGAGTGGTGAGTGAGTGGTGAGTGAGTGAGTGAGTGGTGAGTGAGTGGTGAGTGAGTGAGTGAGTAGTGAGTGAGTGGTTAGTGAGTGGTGAGTGAGTGATGAGTGGTGAGTGAGTGGTGAGTGAGTGGTGAGTGAGTGAGTGAGTGTGTGGTGAGTGAGCGGGGAGTGAGCGGTGAGTGAGTGGTGAGTGAGTGGTGAGTGAGCGGTGAGTGAGTGGTGAGTGAGTGGTGAGTGAGTGGTGAGTGAGCGGTGAGTGAGTGTGAGTGAGTGAGTGAGTGAGTGAGTGAGTGGTGAGTGAGTGGTGAGTGAGCGGTGAGTGAGGTGGTGAGTGAGTGGTGAGTGAGCGGTAAGTGAGTGGTGAGTGAGTGGTGAGTGAGTGGTGAGTGAGTGGTGAGTGAGCGGTGAGTGAGTGGTGAGTGAGCGGTGAGTGAGTGGTGAGTGGTGAGTGAGCGGTGAGTGAGTGGTGAGTGAGTGGTGAGTGAGTGGTGAGTGAGTGAGTGGTGAGTGAGTGGTGAGTGAGTGGTGAGTGAGCGGTGAGTGAGTGGTGAGTGAGTGGTGAGTGAGCGGTGAGTGAGCGGTGAGTGAGTGGTGAGTGAGTGGTGAGTGAGTGGTGAGTGAGCGGTGAGTGAGTGGTGAGTGAGTGGTGAGTGAGTGGTGAGTGAGTGGTGAGTGAGTGAGTGAGTGGTGAGTGAGTGGTGAGTGAGTGAGTGGTGAGTGAGTGAGTGAGTGGTGAGTGAGTGAGTGGTGAGTGAGTGGTGAGTGAGTGGTGAGTGAGCGGTGAGTGAGTGGTGAGTGAGTGGTGAGTGAGCGGTGAGTGAGCGGTGAGTGAGCGGTGAGTGAGTGGTGAGTGAGCGGTGAGTGAGCGGTGAGTGAGTGGTGAGTGAGTGGTGAGTGAGTGGTGAGTGAGTGGTGAGTGAGTGAGTGGTGAGTGAGTGGTGAGTGAGTGGTGAGTGGTGAGTGAATGAGTGAGTAGTGAGTGAGTGGTTAGTGAGTGGTGAGTGAGTGATGAGTGGTGAGTGAGTGGTGAGTGAGTGGTGAGTGAGTGAGTGAGTGTGTGGGGCAATGAGTGGGTGAGTGGGTGGGTGAGTGAGTGGTGGTTGAGTGGCGAGTGAGTGGTGAATGAGTGGGTGAGTGAGTGGTGAGTGAGTGAGTGAGTGGAAAGTGAGTGGTGAGTGAGTGGGTGGGCGAGTGGTGGGTGAGGGAGTGAGTGGTGAGTGGCGAGTGAGTGGTGAGTGAGTGAATGGGCGAGTGAGTGGTGAGTGGGAGAGTGAGTGATGAGTGAGTGGGTGGGCGAGTGGATGAGTGGGTGGGTGTATGAGTGGGTGAGTGGTGAGTGAGTGGGTGGGGCAATGAGTGGGTGAGTGGGTGGGTGAGGGAGTGGTGGGTGAGTGGTGAGTGAGTAGTGAGTGGTGAGTGAGTGAGTGGAGTGAGTAGTGAGTGGTGAATGAGTGGGTGAGTGAGTGGTGAGTGGGAGAGTGAGTGGTGAGTGAGTGAATGGGCGAGTGAGTGGTGAGTGGGAGAGTGAGTGGTGAGTGAGTGGGTGGGCGAGTGGATGAGTGGTGAGTGGGTGGGTGAGTGAGTGGTGGGTGAGTGGTGAGTGAGTAGTGAGTGGTGAATGAGGAGGTGAGTGAAGGTGAGTGAATGAGTGGGGTGAGTGGTGAGTGGTGAGTGAGTGAGTGGTGAGTGAGTGAGTGAGTGGTGAGTGAGTGGTGAGTGAGCGGTGAGTGAGTGAGTGGTGAGTGAGTGGTGAGTGAGCGGTAAGTGAGTGGTGAGTGAGAGTGAGTGAGTGGTGAGTGAGTGGTGTGAGGAGCGGTGAGTGAGTGGTGAGTGAGCGGTGAGTGAGTGGTGAGTGGTGAGTGAGCGGTGAGTGAGCGGTGAGTGAGTGGTGGTGAGTGAGTGGTGAGTGAGTGAGTGGTGAGTGAGTGGTGAGTGAGTGGTGAGTGAGCGGTGAGTGAGTGGTGAGTGAGTGGTGAGTGAGCGTGAGTGAGTGGTGAGTGAGTGGTGAGTGAGTGGTGAGTGAGCGGTGAGTGAGTGGTGAGTGGAGTGGTGAGTGAGTGGTGAGTGAGTGGTGAGTGAGTGAGTGAGTGGTGAGTGAGTGGTGAGTGAGTGGTGAGTGAGTGAGTGGTGAGTGAGTGAGTGGGTGAGTGAGTGGTGAGTGAGTGGTGAGTGAGCGGTGAGTGAGTGGTGAGTGAGTGGTGAGTGAGCGGTGAGTGAGCGGTGAGTGAGCGGTGAGTGAGTGGTGAGTGAGCGGTGAGTGAGTGGTGAGTGAGTGGTGAGTGGTGATGAGTGAGTGGTGAGTGAGTGGTGAGTGAGTGAGTGGTGAGTGAGTGGTGAGTGAGTGGTGAGTGAGTGGTGAGTGGTGAGTGAATGAGTGAGTAGTGAGTGAGTGGTTAGTGAGTGGTGAGTGAGTGATGAGTGGTGAGTGAGTGGTGAGTGAGTGGTGAGTGAGTGAGTGAGTGTGTGGGGCAATGAGTGGGTGAGTGGGTGGGTGAGTGAGTGGTGGTTGAGTGGCGAGTGAGTGGTGAATGAGTGGGTGAGTGAGTGGTGAGTGAGTGAGTGAGTGGGAAAGTGAGTGGTGAGTGAGTGGGTGGGCGAGTGGTGGGTGAGGGAGTGAGTGGTGAGTGGCGAGTGAGTGGTGAGTGAGTGAATGGGCGAGTGAGTGGTGAGTGGGAGAGTGAGTGATGAGTGAGTGGGTGGGCGAGTGGATGAGTGGGTGGGTGTATGAGTGGGTGAGTGGTGAGTGAGTGGGTGGGGCAATGAGTGGGTGAGTGGGTGGGTGAGGGAGTGGTGGGTGAGTGGTGAGTGAGTAGTGAGTGGTGAGTGAGTGAGTGGAGTGAGTAGTGAGTGGTGAATGAGTGGGTGAGTGAGTGGTGAGTGGGAGAGTGAGTGGTGAGTGAGTGAATGGGCGAGTGAGTGGTGAGTGGGAGAGTGAGTGGTGAGTGAGTGGGTGGGCGAGTGGATGAGTGGTGAGTGGGTGGGTGAGTGAGTGGTGGGTGAGTGGTGAGTGAGTAGTGAGTGGTGAATGAGGAGGTGAGTGAATGGTGAGTGAATGAGTGGGTGAGTGGTGAGTGGTGAGTGAGTGAGTGGTGAGTGAGTGAGTGAGTGGTGAGTGAGTGAGTGAGTGGGTGAGTGAGTGAGTGAGTAGTGAGTGAGTGAGTGAGTGAGTGAGTGGTGAGTGAGTGAGTGGTTAGTGAGTGAGTGGTGAGTGAGTGAGTGAGTAGAGAGTGAGTGGTGAGTGAGTGGTGAGTGAGTGGTTAGTGAGTGGTGGGTGAGTGGTGAGTGAGTGAGTGGTGAGTGAGTGAGTGTGAGTGGTGAGTGAGTGGTGAGTGAGTGGGTGAGTGAGTGAGTGAGTGGTGAGTGAGTGATTGGTGAGTGGTGAGTGAGTGGTGAGTGAGTGGTGGAGTGAGTGTTGAGTGAGTGGTGAGTGAGCGGGGAGTGAGCGGTGAGTGAGTGGTGAGTGAGTGGGTGGGGCAATGAGTGGGTGAGTGGGTGGGTGAGGGAGTGGTGGGTGAGTGGTGAGTGAGTAGTGAGTGGTGAGTGAGTGAGTGAGTAGTGAGTGGTGAATGAGTGGGTGAGTGAGTGGTGAGTGGGAGAGTGAGTGGTGAGTGAGTGAATGGGCGAGTGAGTGGTGAGTGGGAGAGTGAGTGGTGAGTGGTGAGTGAGTAAACGGGCGAGTGAGTGGTGTGTGGGAGAGTGAGTGGTGAGTGAGTGGGTGGGCGAGTGGATGAGTGGTGAGTGGGTGGGTGAGTGAGTGGTGGGTGAGTGGTGAGTGAGTAGTGAGTGGTGAATGAGGAGGTGAGTGAATGGTGAGTGAATGAGTGGGTGAGTG
Source organism: Petromyzon marinus (assembly GCF_048934315.1). Classification (NCBI taxonomy): domain Eukaryota; kingdom Metazoa; phylum Chordata; class Hyperoartia; order Petromyzontiformes; family Petromyzontidae; genus Petromyzon; species Petromyzon marinus. Next base: position 4,084 of record NC_133744.1, read on the forward strand.
GTGAGTGGTGAGTGAGTGAGTGGTGAGTGAGTGAGTGAGTGGTGAGTGAGTGAGTGAGTGGGTGAGTGAGTGAAGTGAGTAGTGAGTGAGTGGTGAGTGAGTGAGTGGTGAGTGAGTGAGTGGTTAGTGAGTGAGTGGTGAGTGAGTGAGTGAGTAGTGAGTGAGTGGTGAGTGAGTGGTGAGTGAGGGTTAGTGAGTGGTGGGTGAGTGGTGAGTGAGTGAGTGGTGAGTGAGTGAGTGTGAGTGGTGAGTGAGTGGTGAGTGGTGAGTGAGTGGTGAGTGAGTGAGTGAGTGGTGAGTGAGTGAGTGGTTGAGTGGATGAGTGAGTGGTGAGTGAGTGGTGAGTGAGTGTTGAGTGAGTGGTGAGTGAGCGGGAGTGAGCGGTGAGTGAGTGGTGAGTGAGTGGGTGAGTGAGCGGTGAGTGAGGGTGAGTGAGTGGTGAGTGAGTGGAGAGAGCGGTGAGTGAGTGGTGAGTGAGTGAGTGAGTGGTGAGTGAGTAGTGAGTGAGTGGTGAGTGAGTGAGTGGTGAGTGAGTGGTGAGTGAGCGGTGAGTGAGTGAGTGGGTGAGTGAGCGGTGAGTGAGCGGTGAGTGAGCGGTGAGTGAGTGGTGAGTGAGTGGTGAGTGAGTGGTGGAGTGAGTGGTGAGTGAGCGGTGAGTGAGTGGTGAGTGAGCGGTGAGTGAGCGGTGAGTGAGTGGTGAGTGAGCGGTGAGTGAGCGGTGAGTGAGCGGTGAGTGAGTGGTGAGTGAGTGGTGAGTGAGTGGTGAGTGAGTGAGTGGTGAGTGAGTGGTGAGTGAGCGGTGAGTGAGCGGTGAGTGAGCGGTGAGTGAGCGGTGAGTGAGCGGTGAGTGAGCGGTGAGTGAGTGGTGAGTGAGTGGTGAGTAGTGGTGAGTGAGTGAGGTGCGTGAGTGAGTGGTGAGTGAGTGAGTGGTGAGTGAGTGAGTGAGTGGTGAGTGAGTGAGTGGTGAGTGAGTGGTGAGTGAGCGGTGAGTGAGCGGTGAGTGAGTGGTGAGTGAGCGGTGAGTGAGCGGTGAGTGAGTGGTGAGTGAGTGGTGAGTGAGCGGTGAGTGAGTGGTGAGTGAGTGGTGAGTGAGTGGTGAGTGAGTGGTGAGTGGTGAGTGAGTGGTGAGTGAGTGGTGAGTGAGTGGTGAGTGAGTGAGTGAGTGGTGAGTGAGTGAGTGGTGAGTGAGTGGTGAGTAAGTGGTGAGTGAGTGGTGAGTGAGTGGTGAGTGAGTGGGTGAGTGGTGAGTGAGTGGTGAGTGAGTGGTGAGTGAGTGAGTGAGTGGTGAGTGAGTGGTGAGTGAGTGAGTGAGTGGTGAGTGAGTGGTGAGTGAGTGGTGAGTGAGTGAGTGAGTGGTGTGAGTGGTGAGTGAGTGGGTGAGTGAGTGGTGAGTGAGTGGGTGAGTGAGTGGTGAGTGAGTGAGTGAGTGGTTGAGTGAGTGGTGAGTGAGTGAGTGAGTGGTGAGTGAGTGGTGAGTGAGTGAGTGAGTGGTGAGTGAGTAGTGAGTGAGTGGTGAGTGATGGTGAGTGAGTGGTGAGTGAGTGGTGAGTGAGTGAGTGGTGAGTGAGTGGTGAGTGAGTGGTGAGTGGTGAGTGAGTGGTGAGTGAGTGGTGAGTGAGTGAGTGGTGAGTGAGTGAGTGGTGAGTGGTGAGTGAATGAGTGAGTGGTGAGTGGTGAGTGAGTGGTGAGTGAGTGAGTGAGTAGTGAGTGAGTGGTTAGTGAGTGGTGAGTGAGTGATGAGTGGTGAGTGAGTGGTGAGTGAGTGGTGAGTGAGTGAGTGAGTGTGTGGTGAGTGAGCGGGGAGTGAGCGTGAGTGAGTGGGTGAGTGGTGAGTGAGCGGTGAGTGAGTGGTGAGTGAGTGGTGAGTGAGTGGTGAGTGAGCGGTGAGTGAGTGGTGAGTGAGTGAGTGGTGAGTGAGTGAGTGGTGAGTGAGTGGTGAGTAGCGGTGAGTGAGTGAGTGGTGAGTGAGTGGTGAGTGAGTGGTGAGTGAGTGAGTGGTGAGTGAGTGGTGAGTGAGTGGTGAGTGAGCGGTGAGTGAGTGGTGAGTGAGCGGTGAGTGAGTGGTGAGTGAGTGGTGAGTGGTGAGTGAGCGGTGAGTGAGCGGTGAGTGAGTGGTGAGTGAGTGGTGAGTGAGTGGTGAGTGAGTGAGTGGTGAGTGAGTGGTGAGTGAGTGGTGAGTGAGCGGTGAGTGAGTGGTGAGTGAGCGGTGAGTGAGCGGTGAGTGAGCGGTGAGTGAGCGGTGAGTGAGTGGTGAGTGAGTGGTGAGTGAGTGGTGAGTGAGCGGTGAGTGAGTGGTGAGTGAGTGGTGAGTGAGTGGTGAGTGAGTGAGTGAGTGGTGAGTGAGTGGTGAGTGAGTGAGTGGTGAGTGAGTGAGTGAGTGGTGAGTGAGTGAGTGGTGAGTGAGTGGTGAGTGAGTGGTTAGTGAGTGGTGGGTGAGTGAGTGAGTGAGTGAGTGGTGAGTGAGTGAGTGGAGTGGTGAGTGAGTGGTGAGTGAGGTGAGTGAGTGGTGAGTGAGTGAGTGAGTGGTGAGTGAGTGAGTGGTGAGTGGTGAGTGAGTGGTGAGTGAGTGGTGAGTGAGTGTTGAGTGAGTGGTGAGTGAGCGGGGAGTGAGTGGTGAGTGAGTGGTGAGTGAGTGGTGAGTGAGTGGTGAGTGAGCGGTGAGTGAGTGGTGAGTGAGTGAGTGAGTGGTGAGTGAGTAGTGAGTGAGTGGTGAGTGAGTGGTGAGTGAGCGGTGAGTGAGTGGTGAGTGAGTGGTGAGTGAGTGGTGAGTGAGCGGTGAGTGAGTGGTGAGTGAGCGGTGAGTGAGCGGTGAGTGAGCGGTGAGTGAGCGGTGAGTGAGCGGTGAGTGAGTGGTGAGTGAGTGGTGAGTGAGTGGTGAGTGAGTGAGTGGTGAGTGAGTGGTGAGTGAGCGGTGAGTGAGCGGTGAGTGAGCGGTGAGTGAGTGGTGAGTGAGTGGTGAGTGAGCGGTGAGTGAGCGGTGAGTGAGCGGTGAGTGAGCGGTGAGTGAGTGGTGAGTGAGTGGTGAGTGAGTGAGTGAGTGAGTGAGTGGTGAGTGAGTGAGTGGTGAGTGAGTGGTGAGTGAGTGAGTGGTGAGTGAGCGGTGAGTGAGCGGTGAGTGAGTGGTGAGTGAGCGGTGAGTGAGCGGTGAGTGAGTGGTGAGTGAGCGGTGAGTGAGTGGTGAGTGAGTGGTGAGTGAGTGGTGAGTGAGTGAGTGAGTGGTGAGTGAGTGGTGAGTGAGTGGTGAGTGAGTGAGTGAGTGGTGAGTGAGTGAGTGGTGAGTGAGTGGTGAGTAAGTGGTGAGTGAGTGGTGAGTGAGTGGTGAGTGAGTGGTGAGTGAGTGGGTGAGTGGTGAGTGAGTGGTGAGTGAGTGGTGAGTGAGTGAGTGAGTGGTGAGTGAGTGGTGAGTAGTGAGTGGTGAGTGGTGAGTGAGGTGGTGAGTGAGTGGTGAGTGAGTGAGTGGTGAGTGAGTGGTGAGTGAGTGGTGAGTGAGTGGGTGAGTGAGTGGTGAGTGAGTGGGTGAGTGAGTGGTGAGTGAGTGAGTGAGTGGTGAGTGAGTGGTGAGTGAGTGAGTGAGTGGTGAGTGAGTGGTGAGTGAGTGAGTGAGTGGTGAGTGAGTAGTGAGTGAGTGGTGAGTGAGTGGTGAGTGAGTGGTGAGTGAGTGAGTGGTGAGTGAGTGGTGAGTGGTGAGTGAGTGGTGAGTGAGTGGTGAGTGAGTGGTGAGTGAGTGAGTGGTGAGTGAGTGGTGAGTGGTGAGTGAATGAGTGAGTGGTGAGTGGTGAGTGAGTGGTGAGTGAGTGAGTGAGTAGTGAGTGAGTGGTTAGTGAGTGGTGAGTGAGTGATGAGTGGTGAGTGAGTGGTGAGTGAGTGGTGAGTGAGTGAGTGAGTGTGTGGTGAGTGAGCGGGGAGTGAGCGGTGAGTGAGCGGTGAGTGAGTGGTGAGTGAGCGGTGAGTGAGTGGTGAGTGAGTGGTGAGTGAGTGGTGAGTGAGCGGTGAGTGAGTGGTGAGTGAGTGAGTGAGTGGTGAGTGAGTGAGTGGTGAGTGAGTGGTGAGTGAGCGGTGAGTGAGTGAGTGGTGAGTGAGTGGTGAGTGAGCGGTAAGTGAGTGGTGAGTGAGTGGTGAGTGAGTGGTGAGTGAGTGGTGAGTGAGCGGTGAGTGAGTGGTGAGTGAGCGGTGAGTGAGTGGTGAGTGGTGAGTGAGCGGTGAGTGAGCGGTGAGTGAGTGGTGAGTGAGTGGTGAGTGAGTGGTGAGTGAGTGAGTGGTGAGTGAGTGGTGAGTGAGCGGTGAGTGAGTGGTGAGTGAGTGGTGAGTGAGCGGTGAGTGAGCGGTGAGTGAGTGGTGAGTGAGTGGTGAGTGAGTGGTGAGTGAGCGGTGAGTGAGTGGTGAGTGAGTGGTGAGTGAGTGGGTGAGTGTAGTGAGTGAGGTGAGTGAGTGGTGAGTGAGTGAGTGGTGAGTGAGTGAGTGAGTGGTGAGTGAGTGAGTGGTGAGTGAGTGGTGAGTGAGTGGTGAGTGAGCGGTGAGTGAGTGGTGAGTGAGTGGTGAGTGAGCGGTGAGTGAGCGGGTGAGTGAGCGGTGAGTGAGTGGTGAGTGAGCGGTGAGTGAGTGGTGAGTGAGTGGTGAGTGAGTGGTGAGTGAGTGGTGAGTGAGTGAGTGGTGAGTGAGTGGTGAGTGAGTGGTGAGTGAGTGGTGAGTGGTGAGTGAATGAGTGAGTAGTGAGTGAGGGTTAGTGAGTGGTGAGTGAGTGATGAGTGGTGAGTGAGTGGTGAGTGAGTGGTGAGTGAGTGAGTGAGTGTGTGGGGCAATGAGTGGGTGAGTGGGTGGGTGAGTGAGTGGTGGTTGAGTGGCGAGTGAGTGGTGAATGAGTGGGTGAGTGAGTGGTGAGTGAGTGAGTGAGTGGGAAAGTGAGTGGTGAGTGAGTGGGTGGGCGAGTGGTGGGTGAGGGAGTGAGTGGTGAGTGGCGAGTGAGTGGTGAGTGAGTGAATGGGCGAGTGAGTGGTGAGTGGGAGAGTGAGTGATGAGTGAGTGGGTGGGCGAGTGGATGAGTGGGTGGGTGTATGAGTGGGTGAGTGGTGAGTGAGTGGGTGGGGCAATGAGTGGGTGAGTGGGTGGGTGAGGGAGTGGTGGGTGAGTGGTGAGTGAGTAGTGAGTGGTGAGTGAGTGAGTGGAGTGAGTAGTGAGTGGTGAATGAGTGGGTGAGTGAGTGGTGAGTGGGAGAGTGAGTGGTGAGTGAGTGAATGGGCGAGTGAGTGGTGAGTGGGAGAGTGAGTGGTGAGTGAGTGGGTGGGCGAGTGGATGAGTGGTGAGTGGGTGGGTGAGTGAGTGGTGGGTGAGTGGTGAGTGAGTAGTGAGTGGTGAATGAGGAGGTGAGTGAATGGTGAGTGAATGAGTGGGTGAGTGGTGAGTGGTGAGTGAGTGAGTGGTGAGTGAGTGAGTGAGTGGTGAGTGAGTGAGTGAGTGGGTGAGTGAGTGAGTAGTGAGTGAGTGGTGAGTGAGTGAGTGGTGAGTGAGTGAGTGGTAGTGAGTGAGTGGTGAGTGAGTGAGTGAGTAGTGAGTGAGTGTGAGTGAGTGTGAGTGAGTGGTAGTGAGTGGTGGTGAGTGGTGAGTGAGTGGAGTGGTGAGTGAGTGAGTGTGAGTGGTGAGTGAGTGGTGAGTGAGTGGTGAGTGAGTGGTGAGTGGTGAGTGAGTGGTGAGTGAGTGATGGTGAGTGGTGAGTGAGTGGTGATGTGAGTGGTGAGTGAGTGTTGAGTGAGTGGTGAGTGAGCGGGGAGTGAGCGAGTGAGTGAGTGGTGAGTGAGTGGGAGTGAGCGGTGAGTGAGTGGTGAGTGAGTGTGAGTGAGGGTGAGTGAGTGGTGAGTGATGTGAGTGAGTGGTGAGTGAGTAGTGAGTGAGTGGTGAGTGAGTGAGTGGTGAGTGAGCGGTGAGTGAGTGGTGAGTGAGTGGTGTAGTGAGTGGTGAGTGAGTGAGTGGGGAGTGATGAGTGGTGGAGTGAGTGGTGAGTGAGCGGTGAGTGAGTGGTGAGTGAGTGGTGAGTGAGTGAGTGGTGAGTGAGTGGTGAGTGAGTGGTGAGTGAGCGGTGAGTGAGCGGTGAGTGAGCGGTGAGTGAGTGGTGAGTGAGTGAGTGAGTGATGAGTGGTGAGTGAGCGTGAGTGAGTGGTGAGTGAGTGGTGAGTGAGTGGTGAGTGAGTGGTGAGTGAGTGAGTGAGTGGTGAGTGAGTGGTGAGTGAGTGAGTGAGTAGTGAGTGAGTGGTTGTGAGTGGTGAGTGAGTGATGAGTGGTGAGTGAGTGGTGAGTGAGTGGTGAGTGAGTGAGTGAGTGTGTGGTGAGTGTGAGCGGGGAGTGAGCGGTGAGTGAGTGGTGAGTGAGTGGTGAGTGAGCGGTGAGTGAGTGGTGAGTGAGTGGTGAGTGAGTGGTGAGAGAGCGGTGAGTGCAGTGGTGAGTGAGTGAGTGAGTGGTGAGTGAGTGAGTGGGGTGAGTGAGTGGAGTGAGCGGTGAGTGGGTGAGTGGTGAGTGAGTGGTGAGTGAGCGTGAGTGAGTGGTGAGTGAGTGGTGAGTGAGTGGTGAGTGAGCGGTGAGTGAGTGGTGAGTGAGCGGTTGAGTGAGTGGTGAGTGGTGAGGAGCGGTGGATGAGCGGTGAGTGAGTGGTGAGTGAGTGGTGAGTGAGTGGTGAGTGAGTGAGTGGTGAGTGAGTGGTGAGTGAGTGGTGAGTGAGCGGTGAGTGAGTGGTGAGTGAGTGGTGAGTGAGCGGTGAGTGAGCGGTGAGTGAGCGGTGAGTGAGTGGTGAGTGAGCGGTGAGTGAGTGGGTGAGTGAGTGGTGAGTGAGTGGTGAGTGAGTGGTGAGTGAGTGAGTGAGTGGTGAGTGAGTGGTGAGTGAGTGAGTGGGAGTGAGTGAGTGAGTGGTGAGTGAGTGAGTGGTGAGTGAGTGGTGAGTGAGTGGTGAGTGAGCGGTGAGTGAGTGGTGAGTGAGTGGTGAGTGAGCGGTGAGTGAGCGGTGAGTGAGCGGTGAGTGAGTGGTAGTGAGTGGTGAGTGAGTGGTGAGTGAGTGGTGAGTGAGTGAGTGGTGAGTGAGTGGTGAGTGAGTGGTGAGTGAGTGGTGAGTGGTGAGTGAATGAGTGAGTAGTGAGTGAGTGGTTAGTGAGTGGTGAGTGAGTGATGAGTGGTGAGTGAGTGGTGAGTGAGTGGTGAGTGAGTGAGTGAGTGTGTGGGGCAATGAGTGGGTGAGTGGGTGGGTGAGTGAGTGGTGGTTGAGTGGCGAGTGAGTGGTGAATGAGTGGGTGAGTGAGTGGTGAGTGAGTGAGTGAGTGGGAAAGTGAGTGGTGAGTGAGTGGGTGGGCGAGTGGTGGGTGAGGGAGTGAGTGGTGAGTGGCGAGTGAGTGGTGAGTGAGTGAATGGGCGAGTGAGTGGTGAGTGGGAGAGTGAGTGATGAGTGAGTGGGTGGGCGAGTGGATGAGTGGGTGGGTGTATGAGTGGGTGAGTGGTGAGTGAGTGGGTGGGGCAATGAGTGGGTGAGTGGGTGGGTGAGGGAGTGGTGGGTGAGTGGTGAGTGAGTAGTGAGTGGTGAGTGAGTGAGTGGAGTGAGTAGTGAGTGGTGAATGAGTGGGTGAGTGAGTGGTGAGTGGGAGAGTGAGTGGTGAGTGAGTGAATGGGCGAGTGAGTGGTGAGTGGGAGAGTGAGTGGTGAGTGAGTGGGTGAGCGAGTGGATGAGTGGTGAGTGGGTGGGTGAGTGAGTGGTGGGTGAGTGGTGAGTGAGTAGTGAGTGGTGAATGAGGAGGTGAGTGAATGGTGAGTGAATGAGTGGGTGAGTGGTGAGTGGTGAGTGAGTGAGTGGTGAGTGAGTGAGTGAGTGTGAGTGAGTGAGTGAGTGGGTGAGTGAGTGAGTGAGTAGTGAGTGAGTGGTGAGTGAGTGAGTGGTGAGTGAGTGAGTGGTTAGTGAGTGAGTGGTGAGTGAGTGAGTGAGTAGTGAGTGAGTGGTGAGTGAGTGGTGAGTGAGTGGTTAGTGAGTGGTGGGTGAGTGGTGAGTGAGTGAGTGGTGAGTGAGTGAGTGTGAGTGGTGAGTGAGTGGTGAGTGAGTGGTGGAGTGGTGAGTGAGTGAGGTGGTGAGTGAGTGATTGGTGAGTGGTGAGTGAGTGGTGAGTGAGTGGTGAGTGAGTGTTGAGTGAGTGAGTGAGTGAGCGGGGAGTGAGCGGTGAGTGAGTGGTGAGTGAGTGGTGAGTGAGCGGTGAGTGAGTGGTGAGTGAGTGGTGAGTGAGCGGTGAGTGAGTGGTGAGTGAGTGAGTGAGTGGTGAGTGAGTAGTGAGTGAGTGGTGAGTGAGTGAGTGGTGAGTGAGCGGTGAGTGAGTGGTGAGTGAGTGGGTGAGTGAGTGGTGAGTGAGTGAGTGGTGAGTGAGTGGTGAGTGAGTGGTGAGTGAGCGGTGAGTGAGTGGTGAGTGAGTGGTGAGAGTGGTGAGTGAGTGGGTGAGTGAGCGGTGAGTGAGCGGTGAGTGAGCGGTGAGTGAGTGGTGAGTGAGTGGTGAGTGAGTGGTGAGTGAGCGGTGAGTGAGTGGTGAGTGAGTGGTGAGTGAGTGGTGAGTGAGTGTGAGTGAGTGAGTGAGTGGTGAGTGAGTGGTGAGTGAGTGAGTGGGTGAGTGAGTGAGTGAGTGGTGAGTGAGTGAGTGGTGAGTGAGTGGTGAGTGAGCGGTGAGTGAGCGGTGAGTGAGTGGTGAGTGAGCGGTGAGTGAGCGGTGAGTGAGTGGTGAGTGAGTGGTGAGTGAGTGGTGAGTGAGTGAGTGGTGAGTGAGTGGTGAGTGAGTGAGTGAGTGTGAGTGAGTGAGTGGTGAGTGAGTGGTGAGTAAGTGGTGAGTGAGTGGTGAGTGAGTGGTGAGTGAGTGGTGAGTGAGTGAGTGAGTGGTGAGTGAGTGGTGAGTGAGTGAGTGAGTGGTGAGTGAGTGGTGATGTGAGTGAGTGAGTGAGTGAGTGGTGAGTGAGTGGTGAGTGAGTGGGTGAGTGAGTGGTGAGTGAGTGGGTGAGTGAGTGGTGAGTGAGTGAGTGAGTGGTGAGTGAGTGGTGAGTGAGTGAGTGAGTGGTGAGTGAGTGGTGAGTGAGTGAGTGAGTGGTGAGTGAGTGGTGAGTGAGTGGTGAGTGAGTGGTGAGTGAGTGAGTGGTGAGTGAGTGGTGAGTGAGTGGTGAGTGAGTGGTGAGTGGTGAGTGAGTGGTGAGTGAGTGGTGAGTGAGTGAGTGGTGAGTGAGTGGTGAGTGAGTGGTGAGTGGTGAGTGAATGAGTGAGTGGTGAGTGGTGAGTGAGTGGTGAGTGATGAGTGAGTAGTGAGTGAGTGGTTAGTGAGTGGTGAGTGAGTGATGAGTGGTGAGTGAGTGGTGAGTGAGTGGTGAGTGAGTGGGTGAGTGAGTGAGTAGTGAGTGAGTGAGTGTGTGGTGAGTGAGCGGGGAGTGAGTGGTGAGGTGAGGTGAGTGAGTGGTGAGTGAGCGGTGAGTGAGTGGGTGAGTGAGCGGTGAGTGAGTGGTGAGTGAGTGGGAGTGAGTGGTGAGCGAGTGAGTGAGCGGTGAGTGAGTGGTGAGTGAGTGGTGGTGAGTGAGTGAGTGAGTGAGTGGTGAGTGTTGGGAGTGAGCGGTGAGTGAGCGGTGAGTGAGCGGTGAGTGAGCGGTGAGTGAGCGGTGAGTGAGTGGTGAGTGAGTGGTGAGTGAGTGGTGAGTGAGTGGTGAGTGGTGAGTGAGTGGTGAGTGAGTGGTGAGTGAGTGAGTGAGTGGTGAGTGAGTGGTGAGTGAGTGGTGAGTGAGTGAGTGAGTGGTGAGTGAGTGGTGAGTGAGTGGGTGAGTGAGTGGTGAGTGAGTGGGTGAGTGAGTGGTGAGTGAGTGAGTGAGTGGTGAGTGAGTGGTGAGTGAGTGAGTGAGTGGTGAGTGAGTGGTGTAGTGAGTGAGTGAGTGGTGAGTGAGTGGTGAGTGAGTGGTGAGTGAGTGAGTGGTGAGTGAGTGGTGAGTGAGTGGTGAGTGAGTGGTGAGTGGTGAGTGAGTGGTGAGTGAGTGGTGAGTGAGTGAGTGGTGAGTGAGTGGTGAGTGAGTGGTGAGTGGTGAGTGAATGAGTGAGTGGTGAGTGGTGAGTGAGTGGTGAGTGAGTGAGTGAGTAGTGAGTGAGTGGTTAGTGAGTGGTGAGTGAGTGATGAGTGGTGAGTGAGTGGTGAGTGAGTGGTGAGTGAGTGGTGAGTGAGTGAGTGGTGAGTGAGTGAGTGAGTGAGTGTGTGGTGAGTGAGCGGGGAGTGAGCGGTGAGTGAGTGGTGAGTGAGTGGTGAGTGAGTGGTGAGTGAGTGGTGAGTGAGCGTGAGTGAGTGGTGAGTGAGCGGTGAGTGAGTGGTGAGTGAGTGGTGAGTGAGTGGTGAGTGGGAGTGAGCGGTGAGTGAGTGGTGAGTGAGTGGTGAGTGAGTGGTGAGTGAGTGGTGAGTGAGCGGTGAGTGAGCGGTGAGTGAGCGGTGAGTGAGGGTGAGTGAGCGTGAGTGAGTGGTGAGTGAGTGGTGAGTGAGTGGTGAGTGAGTGAGTGAGTGGTGAGTGAGTGAGTAGTGAGTGAGTGGTGAGTGAGTGAGTGAGTGGTGAGTGAGTGGTGAGTGGTGAGTGGTGAGTGAGTGGTGAGTGAGTGTGAGTGAGGTGAGTGAGCGGTGAGTGAGTGGTGAGTGAGCGGTGAGTGAGTGGTGAGTGAGTGGTGAGTGAGTGGTGAGTGAGTGGTGAGTGGTGAGTGAGTGGTGAGTGAGTGGTGAGGTGAGTGGTGAGTGAGTGGTGAGTGAGTGAGTGGTGAGTGAGTGGTGAGGTGAGTGAGTGATGAGTGAGTGGTGAGTGGTGAGAGTGAGTGTGAGTGAGTGGTGAGTGGTGAGTGAGTGAGTGAGTGAGTGAGTGGGAGTGAGTGAGTGGTGTGAGTGAGTGAGTGGTGAGTGAGTGGTGAGTGAGTGGTGAGTGAGTGGTGAGTGGTGAGTGAGTGGTGAGTGAGTGGTGAGTGAGTGGTGAGTGAGTGAGTGGTGAGTGAGTGGTGAGTGAGTGGTGAGTGAGTGGTGAGTGGTGAGTGTGAATGAGTGAGTGGTGAGTGATGAGTGAGTGGTGAGTGAGTGAGTGAGTAGTGAGTGAGTGGTTAGTGAGTGGTGAGTGAGTGATGAGTGGTGAGTGAGTGGTGAGTGAGTGGTGAGTGAGTGAGTGGTGAGTGAGTGAGTGAGTGTGTGGTGAGTGAGCGGGAGTGAGCGGTGAGTGAGTGGTGAGTGAGTGGTGAGTGAGTGGTGAGTGAGCGGTGAGTGAGTGGTGAGTGAGCGGTGAGTGAGTGGTGAGTGAGTGGTGAGTGAGTGGTGAGCGGTGAGTGAGCGGTGAGTGGGAGCGGTGAGTGAGTGGTGGTGAGTGAGTGGTGAGTGAGTGAGTGGTGAGTGAGTGGTGAGTGAGTGGTGAGTGAGCGGTGAGTGAGCGGTGAGTGAGTGGTGAATGAGTGGTGAGTGAGCGGTGAGTGAGCGGTGAGTGAGCGGTGAGTGAGCGGTGAGTGAGTGGTGAGTGAGCGGTGAGTGAGTGGTGAGTGAGTGGTGAGTGAGTTGTGAGTGAGTGGTGAGTGAGTGGTGAGTGAGTGGTGAGTGAGTGAGTGGTGAGTGAGTGGTGAGTGAGTGAGTGGGAAAGTGAGTGGTGAGTGAGTGGGTGGGCGAGTGGTGGGTGAGGGAGTGAGTGGTGAGTGGCGAGTGAGTGGTGAGTGAGTGAATGGGCGAGTGAGTGGTGAGTGGGAGAGTGAGTGATGAGTGAGTGGGTGGGCGAGTGGATGAGTGGGTGGGTGTATGAGTGGGTGAGTGGTGAGTGAGTGGGTGGGGCAATGAGTGGGTGAGTGGGTGGGTGAGGGAGTGGTGGGTGAGTGGTGAGTGAGTAGTGAGTGGTGAGTGAGTGAGTGGAGTGAGTAGTGAGTGGTGAATGAGTGGGTGAGTGAGTGGTGAGTGGGAGAGTGAGTGGTGAGTGAGTGAATGGGCGAGTGAGTGGTGAGTGGGAGAGTGAGTGGTGAGTGAGTGGGTGGGCGAGTGGATGAGTGGTGAGTGGGTGGGTGAGTGAGTGGTGGGTGAGTGGTGAGTGAGTAGTGAGTGGTGAATGAGGAGGTGAGTGAATGGTGAGTGAATGAGTGGGTGAGTGGTGAGTGGTGAGTGAGTGAGTGGTGAGTGAGTGAGTGAGTGGTGAGTGAGTGAGTGAGTGGGTGAGTGAGTGAGTGAGTAGTGAGTGAGTGGTGAGTGAGTGAGTGGTGAGTGAGTGAGTGGTTAGTGAGTGAGTGGTGAGTGAGTGAGTGAGTAGTGAGTGAGTGGTGAGTGAGTGGTGAGTGAGTGGTTAGTGAGTGGTGGGTGAGTGGTGAGTGAGTGAGTGGTGAGTGAGTGAGTGTGAGTGGTGAGTGAGTGGTGAGTGAGTGGTGAGTGAGTGAGTGAGTGGTGAGTGATTGAGTGGTGAGTGGTGAATGAGGTGGTGAGTGAGTGGTGAGTGAGTGTTGAGTGAGTGGTGAGTGAGCGGGAGTGAGCGGTGAGTGAGTGGTGGAGTGGTGTGTGAGGGGTGGTGAGCGGTGAGTGAGTGGTGGAGTGAGTGAGTGAGTGGTGAGTGAGTAGTGAGTGAGTGGTGAGTGAGTGAGTGGTGAGTGAGCGGTGAGTGAGTGGTGAGTGAGTGGTGAGTGAGTGGTGAGTGAGTGAGTGGTGAGTGAGTGGTGAGTGAAGCGCGTGAGTGAGTGGTGAGTGAGCGGTGGAGTGAGCGGTGAGTGAGCGGTGAGTGAGTGGTGAGTGAGTGGTGAGTGAGTGCTGAGTGAAGTGGTGAGGTGAGTGAGTGAGTGGTGAGTGAGTGGTGAGTGAGTGAGTGGTGAGTGAGTGAGTGGTGAGTGAGTGAGTGGTGAGTGAGTGGTGAGTGAGCGGTGGTGAGCGGTGAGTGAGTGGTGAGTGAGTGGTGAGTGAGCGGTGAGTGAGTGGTGAGTGAGTGGTGAGTGAGCGGTGAGTGAGTGGTGAGTGAGTGGTGAGTGAGTGGTGAGTGGTGAGTGAGTGGTGAGTGAGTGGTGAGTGAGTGAGTGGTGAGTGAGTGGTGAGTGAGTGGTGAGTGAGTGGTGAGTGGTGAGTGAATGAGTGAGTGGTGAGTGGTGAGTGAGTGGTGAGTGAGTGAGTAGTGAGTGAGTGGTTAGTGAGTGGTGAGTGAGTGATGAGTGGTGAGTGAGTGGTGAGTGAGTGGTGAGTGAGTGAGTGTGTGGGGCAATGAGTGGGTGAGTGGGTGGGTGAGTGAGTGGTGGTTGAGTGGCGAGTGAGTGGTGAATGAGTGGGTGAGTGAGTGGTGAGTGAGTGAGTGAGTGGGAAAGTGAGTGGTGAGTGAGTGGGTGGGCGAGTGGTGGGTGAGGGAGTGAGTGGTGAGTGGCGAGTGAGTGGTGAGTGAGTGAATGGGCGAGTGAGTGGTGAGTGGGAGAGTGAGTGATGAGTGAGTGGGTGGGCGAGTGGATGAGTGGGTGGGTGTATGAGTGGGTGAGTGGTGAGTGAGTGGGTGGGGCAATGAGTGGGTGAGTGGGTGGGTGAGGGAGTGGTGGGTGAGTGGTGAGTGAGTAGTGAGTGGTGAGTGAGTGAGTGAGTAGTGAGTGGTGAATGAGTGGGTGAGTGAGTGGTGAGTGGGAGAGTGAGTGGTGAGTGAGTGAATGGGCGAGTGAGTGGTGAGTGGGAGAGTGAGTGGTGAGTGGTGAGTGAGTGAATGGGCGAGTGAGTGGTGAGTGGGAGAGTGAGTGGTGAGTGAGTGAATGGGCGAGTGAGTGGTGAGTGGGAGAGTGAGTGGTGAGTGAGTGGGTGGGCGAGTGGATGAGTGGTGAGTGGGTGGGTGAGTGAGTGGTGGGTGAGTGGTGAGTGAGTAGTGAGTGGTGAATGAGGAGGTGAGTGAATGGTGAGTGAATGAGTGGGTGAGTGGTGAGTGGTGAGTGAGTGAGTGGTGAGTGAGTGAGTGAGTGGTGAGTGAGTGAGTGGGTGAGTGAGTGAGTGAGTAGTGAGTGAGTGGTGAGTGAGTGAGTGGTGAGTGAGTGAGTGGTTAGTGAGTGAGTGGTGAGTGAGTGAGTGAGTAGTGAGTGAGTGGTGAGTGAGTGGTGAGTGAGTGGTTAGTGAGTGGTGAGTGAGTGAGTGGTGAGTGAGTGAGTGTGAGTGGTGAGTGAGTGGTGAGTGGTGAGTGAGTGGTGAGTGAGTGGTGAGTGAGTGAGTGAGTGGTGAGTGAGTGAGTGGTGAGTGGTGAGTGAGTGGTGAGTGAGTGGTGAGTGAGTGGTGAGTGAGCGGGGAGTGAGCGGTGAGTGAGTGGTGAGTGAGTGGTGAGTGAGCGGTGAGTGAGTGGTGAGTGAGTGGTGAGTGAGTGGTGAGTGAGCGGTGAGTGAGTGGTGAGTGAGTGAGTGAGTGGTGAGTGAGTAGTGAGTGAGTGGTGAGTGAGTGAGTGGTGAGTGAGTGGTGAGTGAGTGAGTGGTGAGTGAGCGGTGAGTGAGCGGTGAGTGAGTGGTGAGTGAGTGGTGAGTGAGTGGTGAGTGAGTGGTGAGTGAGCGGTGAGTGAGCGGTGAGTGAGTGGTGAGTGAGTGGTGAGTGAGTGGTGAGTGAGTGGTGAGTGAGTGAGTGAGTGGTGAGTGAGTGGTGAGTGAGTGGTGAGTGAGTGGTGAGTGAGCGGTGAGTGAGCGGTGAGTGAGCGGTGAGTGAGCGGTGAGTGAGTGGTGAGTGAGTGGTGAGTGAGCGGTGAGTGAGCGGTGAGTGAGCGGTGAGTGAGCGGTGAGTGAGTGGTGAGTGAGTGGTGAGTGAGTGGTGAGTGGTGAGTGAGTGGTGAGTGAGTGGTGAGTGAGTGGTGAGTGAGTGAGTGGTGAGTGAGTGGTGAGTGAGTGGTGAGTGGTGAGTAGTGAGTGAGTGGTGAGTGAGTGGTGAGTGGTGAGTGAGTGGTGAGTGAGTGGTGAGTGAGTGGTGAGTGAGTGAGTGGTGAGTGAGTGGTGAGTGAGTGGTGAGTGAGTGGTGAGTGGTGAGTGAGTGGTGAGTGAGCGGTGAGTGAGTGGTGAGTGGTGAGTGAGTGGTGAGTGAGCGGTGAGTGAGCGGTGAGTGGTGAGTGAGTGAGTGAGTGGTGAGTGAGTGGTGAGTGAGTGAGTGGTGCGTGAGTGGTGAGTGAGTGGTGAGTGAGTGAGTGGTGAGTGAGTGGTGAGTGAGTGGTGAGTGGTGAGTGAGTGGTGAGTGAGTGGTGAGTGGTGAGTGGTGAGTGAGTGGTGAGTGAGTGGTGAGTGAGTGGTGAGTGGTGAGTGAGTGGTGAGTGAGTGGTGAGTGAGTGGTGAGTGAGTGGTGAGTGAGTGGTGAGTGGTGAGTGAGTGGTGAGTGAGTAGTGAGTGAGTGAGTGGTGAGTGAGTGGTGAGTGAGTGGTGAGTGAGCGGTGAGTGAGTGGTGAGTGAGTGTTGAGTGAGTGGTGAGTGAGTGGTGGTGAGTGAGTGGTGAGTGAGTGGTGAGTGAGTGGTGAGTGAGTGGTGAGTGAGTGAGCGGTGAGTGAGTGGTGAGTGAGTGGTGAGTGAGTGGTGAGTGAGTGGTGAGTGAGTGGTGAGTGAGCGGTGAGTGTCTCCGTGTAGACACCATCCCAAGCCTCGTGGCGCTGGTGGCGTGGACTCACAGCCACGCCCTCACCTGTCACCACCTCCCTCTCCTCCTCACTACCACCACTCCTCACCCGGTGAGCGGACTCAGCTGGTGCTCACCACTCATACAGGACGCACCCAGAATCTCATGCGCTCACTCACCCACGAACCCACTCGCTCACCCACTCACTCACTCACCCACTCACTCACCCACTCACTCACCCACGAACCCACTCGCTCACCCACTCACTCACTCACCCACTCACTCACCCACTCACTCACCCACGAACCCACTCGCTCACCCACTCACTCACCCACTCACTCACTCACCCACTCACTCACTCACTCACCCACTCACTCACTCAATCACCCACTCACCCACTCACTCACTCACCTACTCACTCACTCACTCACCACTCACTCACTCACCCACGAACCCACTCGCTCACCCACTCACTCACTCACCCACTCACTCACTCAATCACCCACTCACCCACTCACTCACTCACTCAGCCACTCACTCACTCACCCACTCACTCAGCCACTCACTCACTCACTCACCCACTCACTCACTCAATCACCCACTCACCTACTCACTCAATCACCCACTCACCCACTCACTCACCTACTCACTTACTCACCACTCACTCACTCACTCACCACTCACCCACTCACTCACCCACGAACCCACTCGCTCACCCACTCACACACCCACCCACTCATTCGCCAACTCACTCACCACTCATAACTCACTCACCACTAACTGAACACTCATCACTCACACACCACTCACTCGCCCACTCAATCACCCACTCACTCACCACTCACCCACTCACCCAATTATTCTGTTAATAAAGTCACCATGTCTCCCCGTGTCTCCCCACCTCTCCCCGAGTCTCCCCGAGTCTCCCCACGTCCCCCCGTGTCTCCCTGTGTCTCCCTGAGTCTCCCCGCGTCTCCCTGAGTCTCCCTGATGCCTACCGTGTCTTCCCGAGTCTCCCCGCGTCTCCCCGAGTCTCCCTGTGTCTCCCTGATGTCTCCCTGAGTCTCCCCGAGTCTCCCTGAGTCTCCCCGTGTCTCCCTGTGTCTCCCCGTGTCTCCCTGAGTCTCCCAGATTCTCTCTGAGTCTTCCCGTGTCTCCCCGTGTCTCCCTGAATCTCCCCGTGTCTCCATGAGTCTCCCTGTGTCTCCCCGCGTCTCCCCGAGTCTCCCTGAGTCTCCCCGAGTCTCCCTGAATCTCCCCGAGTCTCCCTGAGCCTCCCGGAGTCTCTCCGAGTCTCCCCGTGGCTCACCGTGTCTCTCCGTGTCTCTGCGAGTCTCCCCGAATCTACCTGTGTCCCCCTCAGTCTCGCCGAATCTCCCTGAATCTCCCCGTGTCTCCATGAGTCTCCCTGTGTCTCCCCGCGTCTCTCCCTGTCTCCCCGTGTCTCTCCCTGTCTCCCTGAGTCTCCCCGTGTCTCCATGAGTCTCCCTGTGTTTCCCCGCGTCTCTCCCTGTCTCCCCGTGTCTCTCCCTGTCTCCCTGAGTCTCCCCGTGTCTCCATGAGTCTCCCTGTGTCTCCCCGCGTCTCTCCCTGTCTGCATGAGTCTCTCCCTGTCTCCATGAGTCTCTCACTGTCTCCCTGAGTCTCCCTGTGTCTCCATGAGTCTCCCTGAGTCTCCCCACGTCTCCCCGTGTCTCCCTGAATCTCCCCGTGTCTCACCGTGTCTCACCGTGTCTCTCCCTGTCTCCATGAGTCTCCCTGTGTCTCCCCGAGTCTCCCCGTGTCTCCCTGAATCTCCCCGTGTCTCCATGAGTCTCCCTGTGTCTCCCCGCGTCTCCCTGAATCTCCCCGTGTCTCCCTGAGTCTCCCCGCATCTCCCCGAGTCTCCCCGTGTCTCCCTGAGTCTCCCCGTGTCTCCCTGAGTCTCCCCACGTCTCCCCGTGTCTCCCTGAATCTCCCCGCGTCTCCATGAGTCTCCCCGTGTCTCCCTGAGTCTTCCCGTGTCTCCCCGATTCTCACCGTGTCTCTCCGTGTCTCCCTGAGTCTCTCCAGTCTGTCTCCTGGCGCTGTGATTCTGGACACTCATTCCGCTGGAGTGTCACTCCATCTCCACTCGGACATCCTGCCCACTCACCTCCCTCACCACCTCCACTCACTAATGCTTACACGGTGAGCGGGTCAGTGAGTGGTGGGTGAGTGAATGGGTGGGTGAGTGAATGGGTGGGTGAGTGAGAGGGAGGGTGAGCGAGTGGGTTAGTGAGTGGGCGAGTGAGTGGGCGAGTGAGTGGGCGAGTGAGTGGGCGAGTGAGTGGGCGAGTGAGTGGGCGAGTGAGTGGGCGGGTGAGTGAGAGGGAGGGTGAGCGAGAGGGAGGGTGAGCGAGTGAGTGGGCGAGTGAGTGGGCGAGTGAGTGTGTGTTCGGGTGAGTGAGTGGGTGTGTGAGTGGTGTGTGAGTGGGTGAGTGGGTGTGCAGGTGGGTGTGTGAGTGGGTGAGTGATTGGTGAGTTAGTGACTTACTGTCTCTCTGTTTCTACAGAATGTCAAGAATCCATTACTGGATATAAAGGTGCAAATATACACTCACCACTTACTCAACTACTCACTACTTACCACTCAAGCACTCATTCAACCATGCACGCACCCACTCAACCACTCACTCACCCACTCACCACTCACCCAGTCACTCTCTCACCCACTCATCCACCCAATCGCTCACCCACTTACCCAATCAGTCACCCACCCATCCACTCACTCACCACTCACCCACCTACTCAATCACTCACCCACCCAATCTCTCACCCACTCATTCACTCTCTCACCCACTCAATCACTCATCCACCCAATTGCTCACCCACTTACCCAATCAGTCACCCACCCATCCACTCACTCACTCACTCACCCACTCATTCACTCTCTCACCCACTCAATCACTCACCCACCCAATCTCTCACCCACTCACCCACTCATTCACTCTCTCACCCACTCAATCACTCACCCACCCAATCTCTCACCCACTCACCCACCCAATCTCTGACCCACTCACCCACCCATCCACTCACTCACTCACTCACCCACCCAATCTCTCACCCACTCACCCAATCAGTCACCCACCCATCCACTCACTCACTCACTCACCCACTCACCCACTCACCCACTCATTCATTCACTCTCTCACCCACTCAATCACTCACCCACCCAATCTCTCACCCACTCACCCACACAATCTCTCACCCACTCACCCACTCAGTCACCCACCCATCCACTCACTCAATCACTCACCCACTCATTCACTCTCTCACCCACTCACCCACACAATCTCTCACCCACTCACCCACACAATCTCTCACCCACTCACCCACTCAGTCACCCACCCATCCACTCACTCAATCACTCACCCACCCAATCTCTCACCCACTCATCCACCCAATCGCTCACCCACTTACCCACTCAGTCACCCACCCATCCACTCACTCACTCACTCACCCACTCACCGATCCATTCACCCACCACTCACAACTCACTTCCCCACCCACTCAGGCAATGGGTTACATTACTGGCGAGGTTAACTGAGGGTCGTTGTCTCCCTTCTCTGCAGCTGGAACCGGACATTATCACTCTGTCTGTGGCTCCACAGAGACACGGTGAGACACGGGGAGACACGGGGAGACACGTGGAGACACGGAGAGACACGGGGAGACACGGAGAGACACGGAGAGACTTGGGGAGACACGGGGAGACACAGGGAGACACAGGGAGACACAGGGAGACACGGGAAAAACAGTGAGACTTGGGGAGACACAGGGAGACACGGTGAGACTTGGGGAGACTGGGAGACATGGAGAGACACGGGGAGACACGGGGAGACTTGGGGAGACACGGGGAGACACAGGGAGACACAGAGAGACACAGGGAGACACGGTGAGACTTGGGGAGACACAGGGAGACACGGTGAGACTTGGGGAGACTGGGAGACATGGAGAGACACGGGGAGACTCAGTGAGACATGGAGAGACTGGGAGACACGGGGAGACACGGGGAGACACAGGGAGACTTGGGGAGACACGCGGAGACACGGGGAGACACGGTGAGACTTGGGGAGACACGTGGAGACACGGGGAGACACGGGGAGACACAGTGAGACTTGGGGAGACTGCGAGACATGGAGAGACACGAGGAGACTCGGTGAGACGCGGGGAGACACGGGGAGACTTAGGGAGACACGGGGAGATACAGGGAGACACAGGGAGACACAGACACGGGGAGACACGGGGAGACACGGGGAGACTTGGGGACACACGTGGAGACACAGGGAGACACAGTGAGACACAGGGAGAGATGGTGAGACTTGGGGAGACACAGGGAGACACAGGGAGAGACGGTGAGACACAGGGAGAGACGGTGAGACTTGGGGAGACACAGGGAGACACAGGGAGAGACGGTGAGACTTGGAGAGACACGGGAAGACACAGGGAGACACGGTGAGACACGGGGAGACACAGGGAGACACAGTGAGACACGGGGAGACACGGGGAGACACAGTGAGACTTGGGGAGACTGGGAGACATGGAGAGACACGAGGAGACTCGGTGAGACACGGGGAGACACGGGGAGACACAGGGAGAATTGGGGAGACACGGGGAGACACGGAGAAACACAGTGAGACACGGAGAGACACTGAGAGACACAGTGAGACTCAAGGAGACACAGTGAGACACAGTGAGACACGGGGAGACACAGTGAGACACGGGGAGACACGGGGAGACACTGAGAGACACAGTGAGACACGGGGAGACACGGGGAGACACAGGGAGACACGGGGAGACACGGGGAGACACGGGGAGACACAGGGAGACACAGGGAGACACGGGGAGACTCGGTGAGACTCGGTGAGACACGGGGAGACACGGGGAGACACGGGGAGACACGGGGAGACATGGAGACATGGAGAGACACGGGGAGACACGGGGAGACTCGGGGAGACACGGGGAGACACGGGGAGACTCGGGGAGACACGGTGAGACACGGGGAGACACGGGGAGACACAGGGAGACACGGGGAGACACAGGGAGACACGGGGAGACATGGAGACATGGAGAGACACGGGGAGACACGGTGAGACATGGAGAGACTCGGTGAGACTCGGTGAGACACGGGGAGACACGGGGAGACTCGGGGAGACACGGGGAGACACGGGGAGACTCGGGGAGACACGGGGAGACACGGGGAGACTTGGGGAGACACGGGGAGACTTAGGGAGACACGGGGAGACACGGGGAGACACGGGGAGACACAGCGAGACTCGGGGAGACACGGGGAGACACAGGGAGACACGGGGAGACTGGGAGAGACATGGAGAGACACGGGGAGACACGGGGAGACACGGGGAGACACGGTGAGACTCGGGGAAACTGGGAGACATGGAGAGACTTGGGGAGACACGGAGACATGGAGAGACACGGGGAGACACAGGGAGACACGGGGAGACACAGGGAGACACGGAGACATGGAGAGACACGGGGAGACTCGGGGAGACACGGGGAGACACGGGGAGACACAGTGAGACACGGGGAGACACGGGGTACTCAGGGAGACACGGTGAGACTTGGGGAGACTGGGAGACACGGGGAGACTCGGGGAGACACGGAGACATGGGGAGACACAGTGAGACACGGGGAGACACGGAGACATGGAGAGACACGGGGAGACTCAGGGAGACACGGGGAGACACGGGGAGACTTGGGGAGACACGGAGAGACACTGAGAGACACAGTGAGACACGGAGAGACTCAGTGAGACACGGGGAGACACGGGGAGACACGGGGAGACACGGTGGGACTTGGGGAGACTGGGAGACACAGTGAGACACGGGGAGACTTGGGGAGACACAGGGAGACTGGGAGACACAGGGAGACTCGGGGAGACACGGTGAGACTCAGGGAGACACAGGGAGGAATTGTATTCCTATATTTGCTGCTGCTGTGTTTCTGTGTCCCCCGCGTCTCCGTATGCGCATGTCTTTTTGTCTCCCTGAGTCTCTCTGTGTTTCTGTGTCCGTCTGTCTAAACGTGTGTCCGTGTCCCCGTGTGTGCAGCGCTCTGCAAAATCAGCGATGGAGGCACGTCAAGTGAGAGGTATCAGAGGGACGCGGGGACACGGGGGTTAGCTGTCTGCGAGGTCGCTACTCATTACGGCACTTGCCCCTACAGCGCTGTGCGAGGCTTCCTGGGGGAGCTTTGTCTGTGTCTGTGCGGTGTGTATTCACTGCAGGCTCCGCAGGAGACTGGGCGGTCGTGAGTCCACGGATTCAACACTCAGAACGCGACGACGGCCGAGGGAGCAAAAGTAACTCACGGACTCACTCGTAGGCTCACTCACTCGTAGACTCACTCACTCATAGACTCACTCGTAGACTCACTCACTCATAGACTCACTCACTCATAGACTCACTCACTCGTAGACTCACTCATAGACTCACTCGTAGACTCACTCACTCGTAGACTCACTCACTCATAGACTCACTCATAGACTCACTCATAGACTCACTCACTCGTAGACTCACTCACTCATAGACTCACTCATAGACTCACTCACTCATAGACTCACTCACTCATAGACTCACTCACTCATAGACTCACTCACTCATAGACTCACTCACTCATAGACTCACTCACTCGTAGACTCACTCATAGACTCACTCACTCGTAGACTCACTCATAGACTCACTCATAGACTCACTCACTCGTAGACTCACTCACTCATAGACTCACTCATAGACTCACTCGTAGACTCACTCACTCGTAGACTCACTCATAGACTCACTCACTCGTAGACTCACTCATAGACTCACTCACTCGTAGACTCACTCACTCGTAGACTCACTCACTCATAGACTCACTCACTCGTAGACTCACTCACTCATAGACTCACTCGTAGACTCACTCACTCATAGACTCACTCATAGACTCACTCGTATACTCACTCACTCGTAGACTCACTCACTCGTAGACTCACTTGTAGACTCACTCACTCATAGACTCACTCATAGACTCACTCATAGACTCACTCACTCGTAGACTCACTCACTCGTAGACTCACTCATAGACTCACTCGTAGACTCACTCACTCGTAGACTCACTCACTCATAGACTCACTCACTCATAGACTCACTCATAGACTCACTCGTAGACTCACTCACTCGTAGACTCACTCATAGACTCACTCACTCGTAGACTCACTCATAGACTCACTCACTCGTAGACTCACTCACTCGTAGATTCACTCACTCATAGACTCACTCACTCGTAGACTCACTCACTCATAGACTCACTCGTAGACTCACTCACTCATAGACTCACTCATAGACTCACTCGTAGACTCACTCACTCGTAGACTCACTCACTCGTAGACTCACTTGTAGACTCACTCACTCATAGACTCACTCATAGACTCACTCATAGACTCACTCACTCGTAGACTCACTCACTCGTAGACTCACTCATAGACTCACTCCTAGACTCACTCACTCGTAGACTCACTCACTCATAGACTCACTCACTCGTAGACTCACTCACTCGTAGACTCACTCGTAGACTCACTCACTCGTAGACTCACTCATAGACTCACTCACTCGTAGACTCACTCATAGACTCACTCACTCGTAGACTCACTCACTCGTAGACTCACTCACTCATAGACTCACTCACTCGTAGACTCACTCACTCATAGACTCACTCGTAGACTCACTCACTCATAGACTCACTCATAGACTCACTCGTAGACTCACTCACTCGTAGACTCACTCACTCGTAGACTCACTTGTAGACTCACTCACTCATAGGCTCACTCATAGACTCACTCATAGACTCACTCACTCGTAGACTCACTCACTCGTAGACTCACTCATAGACTCACTCGTAGACTCACTCACTCGTAGACTCACTCACTCATAGACTCACTCACTCGTAGACTCACTCACTCGTAGACTCACTCGTAGACTCACTCACTCGTAGACTCACTCGTAGACTGACTCACTCATAGACTCACTCACTCGTAGGCTCACTCACTCGTAGACTCACTCACTCGTAAACTCACTCACTCGTAGACTCACTCATAGACTCACTCACTCGTAGACTCACTCACTCGTAGACTCACTCACTCGTAGGCTCACTCACTCGTAGGCTCACTCACTCATAGACTCACTCGTAGACTCACTCACTCGTAGGCTCACTCACTCGTAGACTCACTCACTCATAGACTCACTCACTCATAGACTCACTCACTCGTAGACTCACTCACTCGTAGGCTCACTCACTCGTAGGCTCACTCACTCGTAGGCTCACTCACTCGTAGACTCACTCACTCGTAGACTCACTCACTCATAGACTCACTCACTCATAGACTCACTCATAGACTCACTCATAGACTCACTCACTCGTAGACTCACTCACTCGTAGACTCACTCGTAGACTCACTCACTCGTAGACTCACTCACTCGTAGACTCACTCACTCGTAGACTCACTCATAGACTCACTCATAGACTCACTCACTCATAGACTCACTCATAGACTCACTCATAGACTCACTCACTCATAGACTCACTCACTCGTAGACTCACTCACTCGTAGACTCACTCATAGACTCACTCATAGACTCACTCGTAGACTCACTCACTCGTAGACTCACTCACTCGTAGACTCACTCACTCGTAGGCTCACTCACTCGTAGACTCGCTCACTCGTAGGCTCACTCACTCGTAGACTCACTCACTCGTAGACTCACTCACTCGTAGACTCACTCATAGACTCACTCATAGACTCACTCGTAGACTCACTCACTCGTAGACTCACTCACTCATAGACTCACTCATAGACTCACTCAGACTCACTCATAGACTCACTCACTCATAGACTCACTCATAGACTCACTCGTAGACTCACTCACTCGTAGACTCACTCACTCATAGACTCACTCATAGACTCACTCATAGACTCACTCACTCGTAGACTCACTCACTCGTAGACTCACTCACTCGTAGACTCACTCACTCGTAGACTCACTCGTAGACTCACTCACTCGTAGACTCACTCACTCGTAGACTCACTCACTCGTAGACTCACTCACTCGTAGACTCACTCATAGACTCACTCACTCGTAGACTCACTCATAGACTCACTCGTAGGCTCACTCACTCGTAGACTCACTCACTCGTAGACTCACTCACTCGTAGACTCACTCACTCGTAGGCTCACTCATAGACTCACTCATAGACTCACTCACTCGTAGACTCACTCACTCGTAGACTCACTCACTCATAGACTCACTCACTCATAGACTCACTCACTCATAGACTCACTCACTCGTAGACTCACTCACTCGTAGACTCACTCACTCATAGACTCACTCATAGACTCACTCACTCATAGACTCACTCACTCGTAGGCTCACTCACTCGTAGACTCACTCATAGACTCACTCATAGACTCACTCACTCGTAGACTCACTCACTCGTAGACTCACTCACTCGTAGACTCACTCACTCATAGACTCACTCACTCATAGACTCACTCACTCGTAGACTCACTCACTCGTAGACTCACTCATAGACTCACTCACTCGTAGACTCACTCACTCGTAGACTCACTCATAGACTCACTCATAGACTCACTCACTCGTAGACTCACTCACTCGTAGACTCACTCACTCGTAGACTCACTCACTCGTAGACTCACTCACTCATAGACTCACTCACTCATAGGCTCACTCACTCATAGACTCACTCACTCGTAGACTCACTCACTCGTAGACTCACTCACTCGTAGACTCACTCACTCGTAGACTCACTCACTCATAGACTCACTCATAGACTCACTCACTCATAGACTCACTCGTAGACTCACTCACTCATAGACTCACTCATAGACTCACTCACTCATAGACTCACTCGTAGACTCACTCACTCATAGACTCACTCACTCGTAGACTCACTCACTCGTAGACTCACTCACTCGTAGGCTCACTCACTCGTAGACTCACTCACTCGTAGACTCACTCACTCATAGACTCACTCACTCATAGACTCACTCATAGACTCACTCGTAGACTCACTCACTCGTAGACTCACTCGTAGACTCACTCACTCATAGACTCACTCACTCATAGACTCACTCACTCATAGACTCACTCACTCATAGACTCACTCACTCGTAGACTCACTCATAGACTCACTCACTCGTAGACTCACTCATAGACTCACTCACTCGTAGACTTACTCACTCATAGACTCACTCACTCATAGACTCACTCACTCATAGACTCACTCACTCATAGACTCACTCACTCATAGACTCACTCATAGACTCACTCGTAGACTCACTCACTCGTAGACTCACTCACTCGTAGACTCACTCACTCGTAGACTCACTCACTCGTAGACTTACTCACTCATAGACTCACTCGTAGACTCACTCACTCGTAGACTCACTCACTCGTAGACTCACTCACTCATAGACTCACTCATAGACTCACTCACTCATAGACTCACTCATAGACTCACTCACTCATATACTCACTCACTCATAGACTCACTCATAGACTCACTCACTCGTAGACTCACTCACTCATAGACTCACTCACTCGTAGACTCACTCACTCATAGACTCACTCACTCATAGACTCACTCATAGACTCACTCACTCGTAGACTCACTCACTCATAGACTCACTCACTCATAGACTCACTCACTCATAGACTCACTCATAGACTCACTCACTCGTAGACTCACTCACTCGTAGACTCACTCACTCGTAGACTCACTCACTCATAGACTCACTCATAGACTCACTCACTCACAGACTCACTCACTCATAGACTCACTCACTCGTAGACTCACTCATTTGTAGACTCACTCACTCGTAGACTCACTCATAGACTCACTCACTCGTAGACTCACTCACTCATAGACTCACTCACTCGTAGACTCACTCACTCGTAGACTCACTCATAGACTCACTCACTCATAGACTCACTCACTCGTAGGCTCACTCACTCGTAGACTCACTCATAGACTCACTCATAGACTCACTCACTCGTAGACTCACTCACTCGTAGACTCACGCACTCGTAGACTCACTCACTCATAGACTCACTCACTCATAGACTCACTCACTCGTAGACTCACTCACTCGTAGACTCACTCATAGACTCACTCACTCGTAGACTCACTCACTCGTAGACTCACTCATAGACTCACTCGTAGACTCACTCACTCGTAGACTCACTCACTCGTAGACTCACTCACTCACTCGTAGACTCACTCACTCGTAGACTCACTCATAGACTCACTCACTCGTAGACTCACTCACTCGTAGACTCACTCACTCATAGACTCACTCACTCGTAGACTCACTCACTCATAGACTCACTCACTCATAGACTCACTAACTCATAGACTCACTCACTCATAGACTCACTCACTCATAGACTCACTCACTCGTAGACTCACTCACTCGTAGACTCACTCACTCGTAGACTCACTCATAGACTCACTCACTCATAGACTCACTCACTCGTAGGCTCACTCACTCGTAGACTCACTCATAGACTCACTCACTCATAGACTCACTCACTCGTAGACTCACTCACTCATAGACTCACTCACTCGTAGACTCACTCACTCATAGACTCACTAACTCGTAGACTCACTCACTCATAGACTCACTCACTCATAGACTCACTCACTCATAGACTCACTCACTCGTAGACTCACTCACTCGTAGACTCACTCACTCATAGACTCACTCATAGACTCACTCACTCATAGACTCACTCACTCATAGACTCACTCACTCGTAGACTCACTCATTTGTAGACTCACTCACTCGTAGACTCACTCATAGACTCACTCACTCGTAGACTCACTCACTCATAGACTCACTCACTCGTAGACTCACTCACTCGTAGACTCACTCATAGACTCACTCACTCATAGACTCACTCACTCGTAGGCTCACTCACTCGTAGACTCACTCATAGACTCACTCATAGACTCACTCACTCGTAGACTCACTCACTCGTAGACTCACTCACTCGTAGACTCACTCACTCATAGACTCACTCACTCATAGACTCACTCACTCGTAGACTCACTCACTCGTAGACTCACTCATAGACTCACTCACTCGTAGACTCACTCACTCGTAGACTCACTCATAGACTCACTCATAGACTCACTCACTCGTAGACTCACTCACTCGTAGACTCACTCACTCGTAGACTCACTCACTCACTCGTAGACTCACTCACTCGTAGACTCACTCATAGACTCACTCACTCGTAGACTCACTCACTCGTAGACTCACTCACTCATAGACTCACTCACTCGTAGACTCACTCACTCATAGACTCACTCACTCATAGACTCACTAACTCATAGACTCACTCATTTGTAGACTCACTCACTCGTAGACTCACTCATAGACTCACTCACTCGTAGACTCACTCACTCATAGACTCACTCACTCGTAGACTCACTCACTCGTAGACTCACTCATAGACTCACTCACTCATAGACTCACTCACTCGTAGGCTCACTCACTCGTAGACTCACTCATAGACTCACTCATAGACTCACTCACTCGTAGACTCACTCACTCGTAGACTCACTCACTCGTAGACTCACTCACTCATAGACTCACTCACTCATAGACTCACTCACTCGTAGACTCACTCACTCGTAGACTCACTCATAGACTCACTCACTCGTAGACTCACTCACTCGTAGACTCACTCATAGACTCACTCATAGACTCACTCACTCGTAGACTCACTCACTCGTAGACTCACTCACTCGTAGACTCACTCACTCACTCGTAGACTCACTCACTCGTAGACTCACTCATAGACTCACTCACTCGTAGACTCACTCACTCGTAGACTCACTCACTCATAGACTCACTCACTCGTAGACTCACTCACTCATAGACTCACTCACTCATAGACTCACTAACTCATAGACTCACTCACTCATAGACTCACTCACTCATAGACTCACTCACTCGTAGACTCACTCACTCGTAGACTCACTCACTCGTAGACTCACTCACTCATAGACTCACTCATAGACTCACTCACTCATAGACTCACTCACTCGTAGGCTCACTCACTCGTAGACTCACTCATAGACTCACTCACTCATAGACTCACTCACTCGTAGACTCACTCACTCATAGACTCACTCACTCGTAGACTCACTCACTCATAGACTCACTAACTCGTAGACTCACTCACTCATAGACTCACTCACTCGTAGACTCACTCACTCATAGACTCACTCACTCATAGACTCACTCACTCGTAGACTCACTCACTCATAGACTCACTCACTCGTAGACTCACTCACTCATAGACTCACTCACTCGTAGACTCACTCACTCATAGACTCACTCACTCATAGACTCACTAACTCATAGACTCACTCACTCATAGACTCACTCACTCATAGACTCACTCACTCGTAGACTCACTCACTCATAGACTCACTCACTCATAGACTCACTCACTCGTAGACTCACTCACTCATAGACTCACTCACTCATAGACTCACTCACTTATAGACTCACTCATAGACTCACTCATAGACTCACTCACTCATAGACTCACTTACTCATAGACTCACTCACTCATAGACTCACTCACTCATAGACTCACTCACTCATAGACTCAATCATAGACTCACTCATAGACTCACTCACTCATAGACTCACTCATAGACTCACTCATAGACTTACTCACTCATAGACTCACTCACTCATAGACTCACTCACTCATAGACTCACTCACTCATAGACTCACTCACTCATAGACTCACTCACTCATAGACTCACTCATAGACTCACTCATAGACTTACTCACTCATAGACTCACTCACTCATAGACTCACTCACTCATAGACTCACTCACTCATAGACTCACTCACTCGTAGACTCACTCACTCATAGACTCACTCACTCATAGGCTCACTCATAGACTCACTCACTCATAGACTCACTCATAGACTCACTCACTCACTCATAGACTCACTCATAGACTCACTCATAGAATCACTCAATCATAAACTCACTCATTAACTTACTGAGACTTAATTCTAGATTTGAAGCTTTCATGACTGCAAGGATTCATACTCTTTTGGTTTTTTCGGTAAGCACGTAGGGTAAAAATAAAACACATTCAGTTTTCATTTATTTTAATTTACCTACGTAACTTTACAGAAAAAAAACAATACGAATATTACGACTTATTCACTCTTAGACCCCGTGACCCCCTGACCTGTTGACCTCTGTGACCCCAGGGGACCTCTGTGTCTCCATCTGCTGTGGAAATGAAGGTTGCTCCCAAAGATTCAGGCGTGAGAGTGACTTGGAGGTGTACTGAACAAACACTCACCACTCACTCACCACTCACTCACCACTCACTCACCACTCACCCACCACTCACTCACTCACTCACCACTCACTCACTCACTCACCCACTCACCACTCCTCACCCACTCACCACTCACTCACTCACCACTCACTCACTCACCACTCACTCACCACTCACTCACCACTCACTCACCCACTCACTCACTCACCACTCACTCACCACTCACTCACCCCTCACTCACTCACCACCCACTCACTCACCACTCACTCACCACTCACTCACTCACCACTCACCACTCACTCACCACTCACTCACCACTCACTCACCATTCACCACTCACTCACCACTCACTCACCCACTCACTCACCACTCTCTCACCACCTCATCCACTCACTCACCACTCACTCACCACTCACTCACTCACCACTCACTCACTCACTCACCACTCACTCACCCACTCACCACTCACTCACCACTCACTCACTCACTCACCATCCACTCACCACTCACTCACCACTCACTCACCTACTCACTCACTCACCCACCCACTCACTCACCACTCACTCACCACTCACTCACCACCCACTCACCACTCACTCACCACTCACTCACTCACCACTCACTCACCACTCACTCACCACTCACTCACCACTCACTACTCACTCACTCACCACTCACTCACCACTCACTCACCACTCACTCACTCACCACTCACTCACCACTCACTCACCACTCACTCACCACTCACTCACTCACCACTCACTCACCACTCACTCACCACTCACTCACTTCTCACTCCCACTCACTCACCACTCACTCACCACTCACTCACCACTCAACCACTCACTCACCACTCACTCACCACTCACCCACCACTCACCACTCACTCACCACTCACTCACCACTCACTCACCACTCACTACTCACTCACTCACCACTCACCACCACTCACTCACCACTCACTCACTCACCACTCACTCACCACTCACTCACCACTCACTCACTCCCACTCACTCACCACTCACTCACCTCACCACTCGCTCACCACTCACTCACCACTCACTCACTCACCACTCACTCACCACTCACTCACCACACCCACCCACTCACCACTCACTCACCACTCACTCACCACTCACTCACCACTCACTACTCACTCACCACTCACTCACTACTCACTCACCACTCACTCACCACTCACTCACCACTCACCACTCACTCACCCACTCACTCACCACTCACTCACCACTCACTACCACACCACTCACTCACCACTCACTCACCACCACTCCACCACTCACCACTCACTCACCACTCACTCACCACCCACCTCCCACTCTCTACTCACTCACTCACCACTCACTCACCACTCACTCACCACTCCACCACTCACTCACACACTCTCACTACTCACCACTCACCACTCACTCACCACTCACTCACCACTCACTCACCACTCACCACTCACTCACCACTCACTCACTACTCACCACTCACCACTCACACTTCACCACTCACCACTCACTCACCACTCATCACCACTCACTCACCACATCACCACTCACTCACCCACTCACCACTCACTCACTCCACTCACCTCACTCCACCACTCACTCCCACTCACTCACTCACTCACCACTCACTCACCACTCACTCACCAATCACTCACCACTCACTCCCACTCACTCACCACTCACTCACCCACTCACCACTCACCACTCACTCACTCACCACTCACCACTCACCAACCACTCACTCACCACTCACTCACCAATCACTCACCAATCACTCACTCACTAACTCACCACTCACTCACCACTCACTCACCACTCACTCACTCACTCACTCACTCACTCACCACTCACTCACCAATCACTCACTCACTCACCACTCACTCACCACTCACTCACCACTCACTCACCAATCACTCACCAATCACTCACTCACTCACTACTCACTCACCACCCACTCACCACTCACTCACTCACTCACCACTCACTCACCACTCACTCACCACTCACTCACTCACCACTCACTCACCACTCACTCACCACTCACTCACCACTCACTCACCACTCACTCACCTCCTCACTCACCACTCACTCTCCACTCACTCACCACTCACTCACCACTCACTCACTACTCACTCACCACTCACTCACCACTCACTCACTACTCACTCACCACTGACTCATTCCCCACTCACCACTCACTCACCACTCACCACCACTCACTCACTCACTCACTCCACTCACTCACTCACTCACCCACCACTCACTCACCACTCACTCACCACTCACTCACCACTCACCACTCACTACTCACTCACTCACTCACCACTCACTCACCATCTCACTCACCACTCACTCACTCACCTCTCACTCACCACTCACTCACTACTCACTCACTCACCACTCACTCACCACTCACTCACCACTCACTCACTACTCACCACTCACTCATCACTCACCACTCACTCACCACTCACTCACTACTCACCACTCACTACTCACTCACCACTCACTCACCACTCACTCACTACTCACTCACCACTCACTCACCACTCACTCACCACTCACCACTCACTCACTCACTACTCACCACTCACTCACTAATTACTCACCACTCACTCACCACTCACTCACCACTCACTCACTCACTCACCACTCACTCACCACTCACTCACTCACCCACCAATCACTCACCACTCACTCACCACTCACTCACCACTCACTCACTCACCACTCACTCACCACTCACTTCTCACTCACCACTCACTCACTCACCCACTCACCACTCACTCACCACTCACTCACTACTCACTCACCACTCACTCACCACTCACTCACCACTCACTCACTACTCACTCACCACTCACTCACCACTCACTCACCACTCACTCACTCACTACTCACTCACCACTCACTCACCACTCACTCACCACTCAATCACTACTCACTCACCACTCACTCACCACTCACTCACCACTCACTCACTACTCACTCACCACTCACTCACCACTCACTCTCCACTCACTCACCACTCACTCACCACTCACCACTCACTCACCACTCACTCACCACTCACTCACTACTCACTCACCACTCACTCACCACTCACTCACTACTCACTCACCACTGACTCATTCCCCACTCACAAATCACCACTCACTCACCACTCACTCACCACTCACTCACTACTCACTCACCACTCACTCACCACTCACTCACTACTCACTCACCACTGACTCATTCCCCACTCACCAATCACCACTCTCTCACTACACACTCACATGTCTCCCTTCCCGTTTCTCTCTCCCCGTGTCTCTCTCCCCGTGTCTCTCTCCCCGTGTCTCTCTCCCCGTGTCTCTCTCCTCGTGTCTCTCTCCCCGTGTCTCTCTCCCCGTGTCTCTCTCCTCGTGTCTCTCTCCTCGTGTCTCTCTCCCCGTGTCTCTCTCCCCGTGTCTCTCTCCCCGCGTCTCCCCATGTCTCCCCGTGTCTCTCCCCGTGTCTCCCGGTGTCTCTTTCCCCGTGTCTCTCTCCCCGTGTCTCTCTCCCCGTGTCTCTCTCCCCGTGTCTCCCCGTGTCTCTCCCCGTGTCTCTCTCCCCGTGTCTCCCAGTGTCTCTCTCCCCGTGTCTCTCTCCCCGTGTCTCTCCCCACGTGTCTCTCTCCCCGTGTCTCTCTCTCCCCGTGTCTCTCCCCGTGTCTCCCGGTGTCTCTCTCCCCGTGTCTCTCTCCCCGCGTCTCTCTCCCCGTGTCTCTCCCCGTGTCTCTCTCCCCGTGTCTCTCTCCCCATGTCTCTCTCCCCGTGTCTCCCCGTGTCTCTCTCCCCGCGTCTCTCTCCCCGTGTCTCTCTCCCCGTGTCTCTCTCCCCATGTCTCTCTCCCCGTGTCTCCCCGTGTCTCTCTCCCCGTGTCTCTCTCCCCGTGTCTCTCTCCCCGCGTCTCTCTCCCCGTGTCTCTCCGTGTCTCCCCGCGTCTCTCTCCCCGTGTCTCTCTCCCCATGTCTCTCTCCCGGTGTCTCTCTCCCCGTGTCTCTCTCCCCGTGTCTCTCTCCCCGTGTCTCTCCCCGTGTCTCCCCGTGTCTCTCTCCCCGTGTCTCTCCCCGTGTCTCTCTCCCCGTGTCTCCCGGTGTCTCTCTCCCCGTGTCTTTCTCCCCGTGTCTCTCTCCCCGTGTCTCTCTCCCCGTGTCTCTCTCCCCGTGTCTCCCCGTGTCTCTCTCCCCGTGTCTCTCTCCCCTTGTCTCTCTCCCCGTGTCTCTCTCCCCGTGTCTCTCTCCCCGCGTCTCCCCGTGTCTCCCCGTGTCTCTCCCCATGTCTCTCCCCGTGTCTCTCTCCCCGTGTCTCTCTCCCCGTGTCTCTCTCCCCATGTCTCTCCCCGTGTCTCTCTCTCCCTGTGTCTCTCCCCGTGTCTCTCCCCGTGTCTCTCTCCCCGTGTCTCTCTCCCCGTGTCTCTCTCCCCGTGTCTCTCTCCCCGCGTCTCCCCGTGTCTCCCCGTGTCTCTCCCCGTGTCTCTCTCCCCATGTCTCTCTCCCCGTGTCTCTCTCCCCATGTCTCTCCCCGTGTCTCTCTCTCCCCGTGTCTCCCGGTGTCTCTCTCCCCGTGTCTCCCCGTGTCTCCCCGTGTCTCTCCCCGTATCTCTCCCCGTGTCTCTCTCCCCGTGTCTCTCTCCCCGTGTCTCTCTCCCCGTGTCTCTCCCCGTGTCTCTCTCCCCGTGTCTCTCTCCCCGTGTCTCTCTCCCCGTGTCTCTGTAACCCCGTCTCTCTCTCTCTCCCCGTCTCTCTCTCTCCCCGTGTCTCTCTCCCCGTGTCTCTCTCCCCGTGTCTCTCTCCCCGTGTCTCTCTAACCCCGTCTCTCTCTCTCCCCGTCTCTCTCTCTCCCCGTGTCTCTCTCCCCGTCTCTCTCTCCCCGTGTCTCTCTCCCCGTGTCTCTCTAACCCCGTCTCTCTCTCTCCCCGTCTCTCTCTCTCCCCGTGTCTCTCTCCCCGTGTCTCTCTCCCCGTGTCTCTCTCCCCGTGTCTCTCTAACCCCGTCTCTCTCTCTCCCCGTCTCTCTCTCTCCCCGTGTCTGTCTCCCCGTCTCTCTCTCCCCGTGTCTCTCTCCCCGTGTCTCTCTAACCCCGTCTCTCTCTCTCCCCGTCTCTCTCTCTCCCCGTGTCTCTCTCCCCGTGTCTCTCTCCCCGTGTCTCTCTCCCCGTGTCTCTCTAACCCCGTCTCTCTCTCTCCCCGTCTCTCTCCCCGTGTCTCTCTCTCTCCCCGTGTCTCTCTCCCTGTGTCTCTTTCCCCGTGTCTCTCTCCCCGTGTCTCTCTCCCCGTGTCTCTCTCCCCGTGTCTCTCTCCCCGTGTCTCTCTCCCCGTGTCCCCACACAGAAGCACATTCGGAGGCATGGGGAGACCCAGGGCCTCGTCTGCCCCTTCCCTGGCTGTGGGAAACTTTTCCGTGCCTCTCGGCATCTGAGACAGCACGAGAACGTTCACTCAGGTAGAGAGACAGAGACACGGGGAGAGAGACACGGGGAGTGGGAGAGAGACACGGGGAGAGAGACACGGGGAGTGGGAGAGAGACACGGGGAGTGGGAGAGAGACACGGGGAGAGAGACACGAGGAGAGACACGGGGAGAGAGACATGGGGAGAGAGACACGGGGAGAGACACGGGGAGAGAGAGAGACACGGGGAGAGAGAGAGAGAGACACGGGGAGAGAGACACGGGGAGAGAGAGAGACGGGGAGAGAGACACGGGGAGAGACACGGAGAGAGACACGGGGAGAGAGACACGGGGAGACAGACACGGGGAGGGAGACACGGAGAGAGAGACACGGGGAGAGAGACACGGGGGGAGAGACACGGGGAGAGACATGGGGAGAGAGACACGGGGAGAGACACGGGGAGACACGGGGAGACACGGAGAGAGACACGGAGAGAGACACGGAGAGAGACACGGGGAGAGAGAGACACGGGGAGAGAGACACGGGGAGAGAGACACGGGGAGAGAGACACGGGGGGAGAGACACGGGGAGAGACATGGGGAGAGAGACACGGGGAGAGAGACACGGGGAGAGAGACACGGGGAGACACGGAGAGAGACACGGAGAGAGACACGGGGAGAGAGAGAGAGACACGGGGAGAGAGAGAGAGAGAGAGAGACGGGGGGAGAGAGAGAGACACGGGGAGAGAGAGAGACACGGGGAGAGAGACACGGGGAGAGAGAGAGACACGGGGAGAGAGACATGGGGAGAGAGAGACACGGGGAGAGAGACACGGGGAGAGAGACACGGGGAGAGAGACACGGGGAGAGAGAGAGACACGGGGAGAGAGACACGGGGAGAGAGAGAGACACGGGGAGAGAGAGATTTTGGGAGAGAGAGACACAGAGAGAGAGAGACACAGGGAGAGACAAACACTGTCCAGAACCACGTGGTTGTTGTTGACTGTGGTGGTTGTTGTGGTTGTTGTTGTTGTTGTTGACTGTGGTGGTTGTTGTTGTGGTTGTTGTTGTTGTTGACTGTGGTGGTTGTTGTTGTGGTTGTTGTTGTTGTTGACTGTGGTGGTTGTTGTTGTGGTTGTTGTTGTTGTTGTTGACTGTGGTTGTTGTTGTGGTTGTTGTTGTTGTTGACTGTGGTGGTTGTTGTGGTTGTTGTTGTTGACTGTGGTGGTTGTTGTAGTTGTTGTTGTTGTTGACTGTGGTGGTTGTTGTGGTGGTTGTTGTTGACTGTGGTGGTTGTTGTGGTGGTTGTTGTTGACTGTGGTGGTTGTTGTGGTTGTTGTTGTTGTTTTTGACTGTGGTGGTGGTTGTTGTGGTTGTTGTTGTTGACTGTGGTGGTTGTTGTGGTTGTTGTTGTTGTTGGTGACTGTGGTGGTTGTTGTTGTGGTTGTTGTTGACTGTGGTTGTTGTTGTTGACTGTGGTTGTTGTTGACTGTGGTGGTTGTTGTTGTGGTTGTTGTTGTTGTTGACTGTGGTGGTTGTTGTTGTGGTTGTTGTTGTTGTTGACTGTGGTGGTTGTTGTTGTGGTTGTTGTTGACTGTGGTGGTTGTTGTGGTTGTTGTTGTTGTTGGTGACTGTGGTTGTTGTTGTTGTTGACTGTGGTGGTTGTTGTTTTTGACTGTGGTGGTTGTTGTGGTTGTTGTTGTTGACTGTGGTTGTTGTTGTGGTTGTTGTTGTTGTTGACTGTGGTGGTGGTTGTTGTGGTTGTTGTTGTTGTTGTTGACTGTGGTGGTTGTTGTGGTTGTTGTTGTTGTTGGTGACTGTGGTGGTTGTTGTTGTGGTTGTTGTTGTTGTTGACTGTGGTGGTTGTTGTTGTGGTTGTTGTTGTTGTTGTTGACTGTGGTGGTTGTTGTTGTGGTTGTTGTTGTTGTTGTTGACTGGTGGTTGTTGTTGTGGTTGTTGTTGTTGTTGTTGACTGTGGTTGTTGTTGTGGTTGTTGTTGTTGTTGACTGGTGGTTGTTGTGGTGGTTGTTGTTGACTGTGGTGGTTGTTGTGGTTGTTGTTGTTGTTGTTTTTGACTGTGGTGGTGGTTGTTGTGGTTGTTGTTGTTGTTGACTGTGGTGGTTGTTGTGGTTGTTGTTGTTGTTGTTGTTTTTGACTGTGGTGGTTGTTGTTGTGGTTGTTGTTGTTGTTGACTGTGGTGGTTGTTGTTGTGGTTGTTGTTGTTGTTGTTGACTGTGGTGGTTGTTGTTGTGGTTGTTGTGGTGGTTGTTGTTGTGGTTGTTGTTGTTGTTGACTGTGGTTGTTGTTGACTGTGGTGGTTGTTGTGGTTGTTGTTGTTGACTGTGGTTGTTGTTGACTGTGGTGGTTGTTGTGGTTGTTGTTGTTGACTGTGGTTGTTGTTGTTGACTGTGGTTGTTGTTGACTGTGGTGGTTGTTGTGGTTGTTGTTGTTGCCAGAGGAGAGGAACTTCACTTGTGAGACTTGTGGCACCAGCTTCAAAAACAAACGCAACCTCAACGTGCACATTCGCATTCACACCGGTGAGAAGCCTCTACAGTGAGTATGGTACACCACACACTGTACACCACACACTGTACACCACACACTGTACACCACACACTGTACACCACGCACTGTACACCACACACTGTACACCACACACAGTACACCACACACTGTACACCACACATTGTACACCACACACTGTACACCACGCACTGTACACCACGCACTGTACACCACGCACAGTACACCACGCACAGTACACCACACACTGTACACCACACACTGTACACCACACACAGTACACCACACACTGTACACCACACACTGTACACCACACACTGTACACCACGCACTGTACACCACGCACTGTACACCACGCACAGTACACCATGCACAGCACACCACACACTGTACACCACACACTGTACACCACACACTGTACACCACGCACTGTACACCACACACTGTACACCACACACTGTACACCACACACTGTACACCACGCACAGTACACCACGCACAGTACACCACACACTGTACACCACACACAGCACACCACACACTGTACACCACGCACTGTACACCACACACTGTACACCACGCACTGTACACCACACACTGTACACCACGCACTGTACGCCACGCACAGTACACCACACACTGTACACCACGCACTGTACACCACGCACAGCACACCACACACTGTACACCACACAGCACACCACACACTGTACACCACACAGCACACCACACACTGTACACAACACAGCACACCACACACTGTACACCACACACTGTACACCACACACAGCACACCACACACTGTACACCACACACTGTACACCACGCACAGCACACCACACACTGTACACCACGCACAGCACACCACACACTGTACACCACACACTGTACACCACACACTGTACACCACACACTGTACACCACACACTGTACACCACGCACAGTACACCACGCACTGTACACCACGCACTGTACACCACGCACAGTACACCACACACTGTACACCACGCACTGTACACCACGCACAGTACACCACACACTGTACACCACACACTGTACACCACGCACAGTACACCACACACTGCACACCACACACTGTACACCATGCACAGCACACCACACACTGTACACCACACAGCACACCACACACTGTACACCACACACAGCACACCACACACTGTACACCACGCACAGCACACCACACACTGTACACAACACACTGTACACCACGCACTGTACACCACGCACAGCACACCACACACTGTACACCACACAGCACACCACACACTGTACACAACACAGCACACCACACACTGTACACACACAGCACACCGCACACTGTACACCACACAGCACACCACACACTGTACGCCACGCACAGCACACCACACACTGTACACCATGCACAGTACACCACGCACTGTACACCATGCACAGTACACCACACACTGTACACCACACAGCACACCACACACTGTACACCACACACAGCACACCACACACTGTACACCACACAGCACACCACACACTGTACACCACACACTGCACACCACACACTGTACACCACGCACAGTACACCACACACTGTACACCACGCACAGCACACCACGCACTGTACACCATGCACAGCACACCACACACTGTACACCACACAGCACACCACACACTGTACACCACACACAGCACACCACACACTGTACACCACACAGCACACCACACACTGTACACCACACACTGTACACCACACACTGTACACCACACACAGCACACCACACACTGTACACCACACACTCTACACCACACAGCACACCACACACTGTACACCACACACAGCACACCATACACTGTACACCACACACAGCACACCACACTATACACCACACGCTGTACACCACACACTGTACACCACACACTGTACACTACACACCACACACCGCACACCACACACTGTACACTGTACACCACACACTGTACACCACACAGCACAACACACACTGTACACTACACACCACACACTGTACACCACACACTGTACACTGTACACCACACACTGTACACCACACAGTACAACACACACTGTACACCACACACCACACACTGTACACCACACACCACACACTGTACACCACACACTGTACACCGCACGCGGTACACCTCCGTATCTCTATTTCCATGTCTCTCTCCGTGTGTCTCTCTCCATGGTGTCTCTCTCCGTGTGTCTCTCTCTCCGTGTCTCTTTCTCCGTGTGTCTCTCCTTGTCTCCATGTCTCTCTCCACGTGTCTCTCTCTCCACATGTCTCTCTCCGTGTGTCTCTCTCGACGTGTCTCTCTCCGTGTGTCTCTCTCCGTGTGTCTCTCTCCATGGTGTCTCTCCGCGTTGTCTCCATGTCTCTCTCCGTGTGTCTCTCTCCGTGTGTCTCTCTCCGTGTGTCTCTCTCTCCGTGTCTCTTTCTCCGTGTGTCTCTCCTTGTCTCCATGTCTCTCTCCACGTGTCTCTCTCTCCACGTGTCTCTCTCCGTGTGTCTCTCTCTCGACGTGTCTCTCTCTCCGTGTGTCTCTCTCCGTGTCTCTCTCTCCATGGTGTCTCTCCGCGTTGTCTCCATGTCTCTCTCCGTGTGTCTCTCTCCGTGTGTCTCTCTCCACGTGTCTCTCTCTCTCCGTGTGTCTCTCTCCGTGTCTCTCTCCATGGTGTCTCTCTCCGTGTGTCTCTCTCCGTGTGTCTCTCTCTCCATGGTGTCTCTCCTTGTCTCCATGTCTCTCTCCGTGTCTCTCTCTCCGTGTGTCTCTCTCCGTGTGTCTCTCTCCGTGTGTCTCTTTCCGTGTCTTTCTCTCTGTGTGTCTCTCTCTCTCCGTGTCTCTTTCTCCACGTGTCTCTCTCCACGTGTGTCTCTCTCCATGGTGTCTCTCCTTGTCTCCATGTCTCTCTCCGTGTGTCTCTCTCCACGTGTCTCTCTCTCCGTGTGTCTCTCTCCGTGTCTCTCTCTCCATGGTGTCTCTCTCTCCGTGTGTCTCTCTCCGTGTGTCTCTCTCCATGGTGTCTCTCCGCGTTGTCTCCATGTCTCTCTCCGTGTCTCTCTCTCCGTGTGTCTCTCTCCGTGTCTCTCTCTCTCCGTGTCTCTCTCTCCATGGTGTCTCTCTCTCCACGTGTATCTCTCCGTGTGTCTCTCTCCGTGTGTCTCTCTCCGTGTGTCTCTCTCCGTGTGTCTCTCTCCACGTGTCTCTCTCTCCACGTGTCTCTCTCTCCGTGTGTCTCTCTCTCCGTGTCTCTCTCTCTCCGTGTCTCTTTCTCCGTGTGTCTCTCCTTGTCTCCATGTCTCTCTCCGTGTGTCTCTCTCTCTCCATGGTGTCTCTCTCCGTGTGTCTCTCTCTCCACGTCTCTCTCTCCGTGTCTCTCTCTCCGTGTGTCTCTCTCCGTGTGTCTCTCTCCCCGTGTCTCTCTCTCCACGTGTCTCTCTCCGTGTGTCTCTCCCCGTGTCTCTCTCTCCACGTGTCTCTCTCCGTGTGTATCTCTCTCCGTGTGTCTCTCTCCGTGTCTCTCTCTCCATGGTGTCTCTCCGCGTTGTCTCCATGTCTCTCTCCGTGTCTCTCTCTCCGTGTGTCTCTCTCCGTGTGTCTCTCTCCGTGTCTCTCTCTCCACGTGTCTCTCTCCGTGTGTCTCTCTCCGTGTGTCTCTCTCCGTGTGTCTCTCTCCATGTCTCTCTCTCCACGTGTCTCTCTCTCCGTGTGTCTCTCTCCATGTGTCTTTCCACGTGTGTCTCTCTCCGTGTGTCTCTCTCTCCATGTGTCTCTTTCTCCATGGTGTCTCTCCTCGTCTCCATGTCTCTCTCCACGTGTCTCTCTCTCCACATGTCTCTCTCCGTGTGTCTCTCTCCGTGTCTCTCTCTCCGTGTGTCTCTCCTTGTCTCCATGTCTCTCTCCACGTGTCTCTCTCTCCACATGTCTCTCTCCACGTGTCTCTCTCTCCATGGTGTCTCTCTCTCCGTGTCTCTCTCCATGGTGTCTCTCTCCGTGTGTCTCTCTCTCCGTGTGTCTCTCTCCGTGTGTCTCTCTCCGTGTGTCTCTCTCTCCGTGTCTCTCTCTCCGTGTATCTCTCCGTGTGTCGCTCTCTCTCCATGGTGTCTCTCTCTCCGTGTCTCTCTCCATGGTGTCTCTCTCCGTGTGTCTCTCTCTCCGTGTCTCTCTCTCCGTGTGTCTCTCTCCTCGTGTCTCTCTCTCCGTGTGTCTCTCCTTGTCTCCATGTCTCTCTCCACGTGTCTCTCTCCACGTGTCTCTCTCTCCATGGTGTCGCTCTCTCCATGGTGTCTCTCTCCACGTGTCTCTCTCCGTGTCTCTCTCTCCATGGTGTCTCTCCTTGTCTCCATGTCTCTCTCCATGGTGTCGCTCTCTCCATGGTGTCTCTCTCCATGTGTCTCTCTCCATGGTGTCTCTCTCTCCATGCTGTCGCTCTCTCCATGGTGTCTCTCTCCACGTGTCTCTCTCCATGGTGTCTCTCTCCATGGTGTCTCTCTCCACGTGTCTCTCTCCATGGTGTCTCTCTCCATGGTGTCTCTCTCTCCATGCTGTCGCTCTCTCTCCATGGTGTCTCTCTCCACGTGTCTCTCTCCGTGTCTCTTTCTCCGTGTGTCTCTCTCCGTGTGTCTCTCTCCGTGTGTCTCTCCATGGTGTCTCTCCTTGTCTCCATGTCTCTCTCCATGGTGTCTCTCTCTCCACGTGTGTCTCTCTCCGTGTGTCTCTCTCCGTGTGTCTCTCTCTGTGTCTCTCTCCATGGTGTCTCTCCTTGTCTCCATGTCTCTCTCCGTGTGTCTCTTTCTCCGTGTGTCTCTCTCCGTGTCTCCATGGTGTCTCTCCTTGTCTCCATGTCTCTCTCCGTGTGTCTCTCTCTCTCCATGGTGTCTCTCCTTGTCTCCATGTCTCTCTCCATGGTGTCTCTCTCCGTGTCTCTCTCTCCATGGTGTCTCTCCGCGTTGTCTCCATGTCTCTCCCCGTGTCTCTCTCTCCGTGTCTCTCTCCATGGTGTCTCTCTGCGTTGTCTCCATGTCTCTCTCCGTGTGTCTCTCTCTCCGTGTCTCTCTCCGTGTGTCTTTCTCCTCGTGTCTCTCTCTCCGTGTCTCTCTCCATGGTGTCTCTCCTTGTCTCCATGTCCCTCTCCGTGTGTCTCTCTCTCCGTGTGTCTCTCTCTCCGTGTGTCTCTCTCCGTGTCTCTCTCTCTCTCCATGGTGTCTCTCTCCGCGTTGTCTCTCTCTCCGTGTGTCTCTCTCCATGGTGTCTCTCTCTCCGTGTCTCTCTCTCCGTGTGTCTCTCTCCGTGTCTCTCTCTCCGTGTGTCTCTGTCCGTGTGTCTCTCTCCGTGTGTCTCTCCGTGTGTCTCTCTCCGTGTGTCTCTCTCCGTGTGTCTCTCTCCACGTGTCTCTCTCTCCACGTGTCTCTCTCTCCGTGTGTCTCTCTCTCCGTGTCTCTCTCTCTCCGTGTCTCTTTCTCCGTGTGTCTCTCCTTGTCTCCATGTCTCTCTCCGTGTGTCTCTCTCTCTCCATGGTGTCTCTCTCCGTGTGTCTCTCTCTCCACGTCTCTCTCTCCGTGTCTCTCTCTCCGTGTGTCTCTCTCCGTGTGTCTCTCTCCCCGTGTCTCTCTCTCCACGTATCTCTCTCCGTGTGTCTCTCCCCGTGTCTCTCTCTCCACGTGTCTCTCTCCGTGTGTATCTCTCTCCGTGTATCTCTCTCCGTGTGTCTCTCTCCGTGTCTCTCTCTCCATGGTGTCTCTCCTTGTCTCCATGTCTCTCTCCGTGTGTCTCTCTCTCTCCATGGTGT
Organism: Petromyzon marinus; assembly: GCF_048934315.1. Classification (NCBI taxonomy): domain Eukaryota; kingdom Metazoa; phylum Chordata; class Hyperoartia; order Petromyzontiformes; family Petromyzontidae; genus Petromyzon; species Petromyzon marinus. The sequence goes on from NC_133744.1 coordinate 47,794, forward strand.
CTCTCCGTGTCTCTCTCTCTCCGTGTGTCTCTCTCTGTGTGTCTCTCTCTGTGTGTCTCTCTCCGTATGTCTCTCTCCGTGTATCTCTCTCCATGGTGTCTCTCTCTCCGTGTGTCTCTCTCCATGGTGTCTCTCCTTGTCTCCATGTCTCTCTCCGCGTGTCTCTCTCTCCGTGTCTCTCTCTCCGTGTGTGTCTCTCTCTCTCCATGGTGTCTCTCTCCACGTGTTTCTCTCCGTGTCTCTCTCTCCGTGTGTCTCTCTCCGTGTGTCTCTCTCTCCTTGTCTCCATGTCTCTCTCCGTGTGTCGCTCTCTCCATGGTGTCTCTCTCTCCGTGTGTCGCTCTCTCTCCATGGTGTCTCTCTCCATGGTGTCTCTCCGTGTGTCTGTCTCTCTCCATGGTGTCTCTCTCTCTCCGTGTGTCTCTCTCCGTGTGTCTCTCTCTCCATGGTGTCTCTCTCCACGTGTCTCTCTCCGTGTCTCTCTCTCTCCATGGTGTCTCTCTCCACGTGTCTCTCTCCGTGTCTCTCTCTCCATGGTGTCTCTCTCCGTGTGTCTCTCTCCGTGTGTCTCTCTCCATGGTGTCTCTCTCCATGGTGTCTCTCTCCGTGTGTCTCTCTCTCTCCATGGTGTCTCTCTCCACGTGTGTCTCTCTCTCTCTCCACGTGTCTCTCTCTCTCTCCACGTGTCTCTCTCCGTGTGTCTCTCTCTCCATGGTGTCTCTCTCCACGTGTCTCTCTCCGTGTCTCTCTCTCTCCATGGTGTCTCTCTCCACGTGTGTCTCTCTCCATGGTGTCTCTCATTGTCTACATGTCTCTCTCCGTGTGTCTCTCCGTGTCTCTCTCTCCATGGTGTCTCTCTCCACGTGTCTCTCTCCGTGTCTCTCTCCATGGTGTCTCTCTCTCTCCGCCTTGCCTCTGCCCCAGGTGCCAGCTCTGCGGGTTCCGCTGCAGGCAGAAGGCCTCCCTCAACTGGCACATGCGCAAACACAACCTCTGTCCCACCTATCACTTCATGTGCGATGAGTGTGGCAAGATGTTCGAGAAGCCGGACAGCCTGAGACAGCACCGCACCATCGTGCACCCCCAGAGGCAGTACCGCACCACCGACGATCACCACCAACACCAACACCACCAACAACACCACCAACACCAACACCACCAACACCAACACCACGACAGCCACCACGAAGAGACAGGCGGAGAGACGCACAGCAGCCACACCAACGCGGCAATTGGAGCCACCGGTGGTAGCGTTGGACGGACGCGGGCGGACACGCAGACACACTCGCAGGCGGACGCACAGGCGGTGCAGACACAGGCGGACGCACGGGTGGTACAGACACAGGCGGTGCAGACACAGGCAGACTCAGGGGTGGTACAGACACAGGCGGTGCAGACACAGGCAGACTCAGGGGTGGTACAGACACAGGTGGACACACAGGTGGTACAGACACAGGCAGACACAGGGGTGGTACAGACACAGGTGGACACACAGGTGGTACAGACACAGGCAGACTCATGGGCGGTACAGACACAGGCAGACTCAGGGGTGGTACAGCTACAGGCGGACACACCGGTGGTACAGACACAGGCAGACTCAGGGGTGGTACAGTCACAGGCAGACACACAGGTGGTACAGATACAGGCGGACACACAGGCGGTACAGACGCAGGCAGACGCACAGGCGGTACAGTCACAGGCAGACACACAGGTGGTACAGTCACAGGCAGACTCAGGGGTGGTACAGACACAGGCAGACTCAGGGGTGGTACAGACACAGGCAGACTCAGGGGTGGTACAGACACAGGCAGACTCAGGGGTGGTACAGATACGGGCGGACACACAGGTGTTACAGACACAGGCAGACTCAGGGGTGGTACAGATACAGGCAGACTCAGGGGTGGTACAGACACAGGCAGACTCAGGGGTGGTACAGATACGGGCGGACACGCAGACACACTCACAGGCAGACACACAGGTGGTACAGACACAGGCAGACTCAGGGGTGGTACAGATACAGGTGGACACACAGGTGGTACAGATACAGGTGGTACAGACACAGGCAGACTCAGGGGTGGTACAGATACAGGCAGACACACAGACACCTTCACAGGCAGACACACAGACACACTCACAGGCAGACACACAGACACACTCACAGGCAGACACACAGACACACTCACAGGCAGACACACAGACACACTCACAGGCAGAGACACAGACACACTCACAGATACAGACAGACTCACAGGGAAACTCACAAGCAGACGCATGGGTGATACAGATAAACTCAGAAGCAGACACAGAGTTACACTTGGAGACACAGGCAGACACACAGACACACACACACTCACAGGTGGTACACTCACAGGTGGTACACTCACAGGTGGTACACTCACAGGCAGACACACAGACACACTCACAGGCAGACACACAGACCCAGTCACAGGCAGACGCACAGACACACTCACAGGCAGACACACAGACACACTCACAGGCAGACACACAGACACACTCAGATGTGATACAGACACACTCACAGGCAGACACACATATGGTACAGACACACACACTCACAGGCTGACACACAGACACACAGGCAGACACACACACACACTGGCACAGACACACTCACAGGCAGACACACAGGCACAAGCGTCGTCACCACGACGCTTGTGCCAGGCTATGTGCACCCTGAGGCCACGTGAAGTGTCGAACGCCCGCTGGCAGGAGGTCACGGGGCAGACCCAGCAGGTGCCACGGGTCGACTGACTGAGATGACTGGCTGATGCACCACCTGTGCCCCCTACTGTGCCAACCTGCTGTGCTTTAGCCACCCGGCGCTCTGCACTTTGTTGTGAGCGTCGCTTCTCCGCCCTCCGTTGTTGTTGGAGAGCGACTGCCTCCAACTGCCCAGTAGCGTCCTTCACGAGCCTCCTCCACAGAGGCCGATCTTGACACCCCTGATACCAGTCATCGGCAAGTCCACTCAGCTCCACATCCTCCTGTACCTCATCTCTCCATCTCTTCTCCAGCCCGTGCCACGCCCGTTTAACCCCCTCAATCCGGCCGAACAAAAGCTGTTTCGGCATGAGGTGGCTGGGCATGCGGGCTACATGGCCCAGCCATCGCAGCCTTGCCCGCCGGAGGAGCTCACCGATGGGACCTTGCCCAGATATTTGAAGGATTTGTGAGCTCCTCACACAATCCAGTCTGGTTAAACCCAGGATGGATCGTAGGCAGGCCAGCCTAAATGTTTCTAACACTCACTCACCCACACACTTACACACTCGCCAAAGGATGGCCTCCATATTTGTCAACATTGCTGTGTACGCTGATGATCTGGTGATTGCTACTCACTCAAAGAAAGGAGTTGGAGACTAATGCCGAACCTGGAGCGTGCCACGAAGAGACTGTGGAGGCCTTGCCATCAGCAGCACCACAACCAAGCACCTGCATGGGTATTTTGGATCATCAAAACCTCCACCGCCACCTTCCATGCCCCATGGGTGATGGGAGCGTTATGGAGATAGTGGAGGTGTTTCTGTACCCGGCGTTTGTAACGTTGATATTAAATTTCCTTGGGACCTTGGTCTGACTTGCCTCACTCACTCATAGACTCATCTACACAGAGACCCATAGACTCACAACACAGATACTCTTAGACTCACCACACATAGACTCACAACACAGATACTCTTAGACTCACCACATAGAGACCCACAGACTCACCAGAGACCCATAGACTCACCACACAGAGACCCACAGACTCGCCACACAGAGACCCATAGACTCACCACACAGACCCATAGACTCACCAAACAGACCCATATACTCAGCACACATATCCATAGAGTCACCACACAGACACCCATAGACTCACCACACAGAGATTCACAGACTCACCAAACAGACCCATAGACTCACCACACAGATCCATAGACTCACCACACAGAGACCCATAGACTCACCACATAGAGACCCACAGACTCACCACACAGAGACCCATAGACTCACCACACATATCCATAGACTCACCACACAGAGACCCACAGACTCACCATACAGACCCACAGACTCACCAAACAGACCCATAGACTCACCACACAGAGACCCACAGACTCACCACACAGAGACCCACAGACTCACCACACAGAGACCCACAGACTCACCAAACAGACCCATAGACTCACCACACAGAGACCCATATACTCACCACACATATCCATAGACTCACCACACAGAGACCCACAGACTCACCAAACAGACCCACAGACTCACCACACAGAGACCCACAGACTTAACTGTACTCTTTGGTTGGTAGGTATAAAATACATTAAATCGCCACGTTTCGGGTGCAACACAAGCGTCCGTCATCAGGTGGAACAACCAAAGCTAGAAACGGCTGTTGGAAGTGGGTAGGAGGACTCCCGTAGTACGAGGCTATATAGGTCAGACATAGGGGGGGGTGGAGTGGGGAGTGGAGTGCTGCTGGATGAAGAGCAGCTAGAAAGGACCACAGGGCAAAAGGAGGAGCGAAAAAGCAAAAGGGTGGAGATGCGGATATGAAGGCAAGACCATAAAGCCGTTAAGGTTTAACCTGGTTAATAACGTCCTTCCAATGATTGCTCAATTTGTATCCATCTTCTCGGTTGAAGTCACGCCTATGTTTATTTATCTGGATGGCTTCATGAACAAACCTTTTGATAGTAGCCCGGAAGGTTTGCAGAGCACCTTGGTCTCGGAAAAAAAAAGCAATATAATGAGAGCCCACAGTGTTGTAGCAGTGATCAGCCACGGCGGAGGTGTTGGTTCTGCCGTGTTTCAGATCTGACCCTGTGCTCGCGAACACGGTCCGAGACGCGTCGTTTCGTTTCCCCAATGTAGCAATCACCACAGGAGCAACTTAGTTTGTAGACTCCAGGATATTGCATGTCAGGAATGACATCCTTTACAGGTGGGATTAGATCACGGATTTTGTGTACTGTACTGAATCAGACCTGGATCTTGTGTTTAAGATTTTGGAAATCTTTTTGGTAACGCCTGCTATGGTATCGTAACGTGATGGTTTTGATCAGCGTCTCAGGGGGTTGTTTCTCCATGTTTGGAGATACAGCTTTGCGAATAATGTGGTCCGAGTACCCATTCATCTTAAGAGCCTGGTGTCCGTGTTCCAGTTCGCTGGTTATGTGGTGTTGGTCAGAAATGCAGTGGGCCCTATGGTGTAGTGTTTTGATGGAATTATTTTGTGCCGGATGGTGGTGGGAATCAGGCTTCAGATAGGAATCTGTGTGGTTGGCTTTCCTGTAGACAGTGTCCCAACGAGCCATCAGATACATTCTCAAACATAACATCCAGGTATGGTAGATTACCATCCTTCTCCACTTCCATGGTGAATTTGATGGGTGTATGGAGTTAATGTGGTTGAGAAATTGGTTCAATGCTGGCAGGCCATGTGGCCAAATGATGAAAGTGTCATCCACATATCTCTTCCACAAGGAAGGACGTAGGGTGGATGTCTGGATGGCATCTGTTTCAAATTTCTCCATGAAAGCATTCGTTATCACTGGTGATAGGGGGGAACCCATGGGGGTACCTTCATTTTGTTTGTAGAAAGTACCATTCCAGGTGAAGTAATTGTTGGTAAGGCAGTGCCTAACCAGAGTAGGAACCTCAAGGTTCAGTCCATGTTAGACTAAATCTTCAATTATTGCTAAGGTGTCAGGCACAGGAACCTTGGTGAACAGAGAAACTACATCAAAGCTGACGAGAAAATAATCTGGGGACAGTGAAATGCCCTTGATTAGAGAGACCAAGTGAGCTGAGTTATGTACTGCTGAGGTAGTCTTGCCTGTGAATGGAAGCAAGGTATCAGACAGAAAACGGGCCAGTTTGTAGGTAGGTGAGTTGATAGTGGAAACGATGGGCCGAAGCGGAGTGCCTTCTTTATGGATCTTAGGAAGACCACAGAATCTGGGTGTTCTAGTAGCAGTAGGTTTTTAGGGAGAGCCGTTTGACTGGTTCGATCACAGAAGTTGAACTGGTAATGATATTGTTATTCTTAGCTCTTTCGGTAAAGTCACGTTGAAGGGAAACAATAAAATAATATATATTTTATTATTTCATTGTTTCCCTTCAACGTGACTTTACCGAAAGAGCTAAGAATATGAATTACTGCAGTCACGAAAGCTTTGAATCAAAATTTTATGATATTGTTGTTTTTTTGTAGTCAGGTTGTTAGTAGGATCTTTGTTGGTTTTGGTGTAGCTGCCATCATTAAGAAGGTCCTGGATTTTGTTGTCGTATGTGGTTTTATCCATAATGACAGTAGCATTGCCCTTGTCAGCCGAGAGGATGACTATGTCATCCCTCTTTTTCAATTTTGCGAGTTCAGATCGCTCGTCTTTGCTGATGTTACTAATGGGTTTCTTAGCATTTTTAAGGATGGTCGCAATTTCAGCTCGAACACCTCCGCCGTGGCTGATCACTGCCACAACGCTGTGGGCTCTCATGATATTGTTTTTTTTTCCGAGACCAAGGTGCTCTGCAAACCTTCGGGCTACTATCAAAGGTTTGTCCATGAAGCCGTCCAGATATATAAACATCGACATAACTTCAACCGAGAAGATGGGTACAAATTGAGCAATCATTGGAAGGATGTTATTAACCAGGTCAAACCTTAGCTGCTTTACAGTTTGCCTGCAAATCCGCAACTCCAGTTTCTTCAGCTTCCCTACCCCCAGCCCTACTCTCTGCCCAGCCCCGACAATTTTTTTTTTCACTCGCATAGGAATTTGCAGCTCACTCTACCCTACACCCCCCACCCTCCCATCTCTCCTCCCTGGCTCCTCCCCCCTCTCTCACCTATATAGCCTCTTGTTAGAGCAGCACCCCCTTTTGCCCACTACAGAAATTTGTTTCTTGCTGTGGTTGACCCACCTGATGACGGACGCTTGTGTTGCGCCCGAAACGTCGTGATTTAATTTATTTTATGCTACTTTATACCTGCTACGTGACTTTACCGAAATAACCAAAGAGTATCTATTTTTTTCACGTAGTTCGTGAAGCCTTCAATAGCTGTACCTGAGGAATCTCCATCTGGTACAGATACTATGGGAGGCTGATCGATGCCTGGGTGCGGTCAAGGAATGGCTCCCTATTGCTCAATTATGTTATGTATGCCGATGATCTGGTAATTGCTGCTCACTTAAACGAGGAGTTGGAGGCGCTGCTGCTGAACCTGGAGCTTGCTACTAAGAGGTGGGACCTTACCATCAGCCCCACTAAAACTAGGCACCTGCCTGGGTATTTAGTACCATCAGACACTCCACCCCCACAACTCCCAATTGGTGATAGGGCAGTTGTGGAGAGAGTGGAGAGTTTCCCATACCTGGGCAGTGTGCTCATGACCGGCTCCGGTTTAACAGCAGAGGTCTCACTCCGAATCAGTCGAGCGGCATTGTCTTTTCATCGGTTGCGTAATGCTGTGTGGAAGCTTCAGGTCTTCTCGGCCACAGTCATTTCCTCCCTTGTCTACGCTTGCAAAACGTGGACCCCCCCTAATTGAACATCTTCGCCGGTTAGAAACATTTAGGCTGGCCTCACTATGATCCATCCTGGGTCTTACCAGGCTGGATTGTGAGCTCACAAATCCTTTAAAGATGTGGACAAAGTCCCATCGGTGAGCTCCTACAGCAGGCAAGGCTGTGTTGGCTGGGTCATGTAGCCCGCTTGCCCAGACACCGCATGCCTAAACAGCTTTTGTTCGGCCGGATCGTCGGAGCTAAACGGGCGCGGCACGGGCTACAGAAGAGATGGAGTGATGTGGTACAGGAGGATGTGGAGCTGAGTGGACTTGCCGATGACTGCTACCAGTGCTGTAAAGATCGGCCTCTGTGGAGGAGGCTCGTGAAGGATGCTACTGGCCAGTTGGAGGCAGTGGTCCTCCAACAACAACGGATGGCGGAGTGACGCTCAGAACAACGAGCGGAGCGCCGGGTGGCTAAAGCACAGCAGGTTGGCACAGTAGGGGGCACAGGTGGTGCATCAGCCAGTCGTCTCAGTCAGTCGACCCGTCGCATCCGGGTCTGCCCCGTCACCTCCTGCTAGCGGGCGTTCGACACTTCACGTGGCCTCAAGGTGCACCTGGCCTGGCACAAGCGTCGTGGTGACGTCACCTCCACTTCGTGCTGAATGCCGGTTGTTGTTGTATGGAATTGTGATATTTTTTTACACTTTTCCCTCTTTTTCTATCTACGTGACTTTACCGAAATACACGATGAATGTACATGTATCATGTTTGCGTGCAGACAACTAATTATTTCTATTCCTTGCTTCTTTTGCTCAACTCATGTACACACAAACCTGGTATTTTGATAATTGCTTTTGCAAATATTCCCATATTTTCGTTTGTGTGCTCACAACTCTCAATTTATATACACCTTGCTCTGCGTTGATATATCTGTTGTGTCAATCACGTTGGTAGAAACCTATTTTTAAAATAATCACCTGGTAAATATTACAATAAATGTGCTTGTGTGCGCACAAATGATAATTCTGTTCCTTGCCTCTTCCGCTAAACTCATGTACATTGAAAGTGCGTGTAAGTCGATGTGTGTGTCTGTATTTTTCGCCTGGGCAACGCTGGGTACTTACCGCTAGTTGTTTATAAACGCCTTCCACTGGAAAATAAGAGAGTTATTTAACTTTCACAGGGAGGCCAATAACATGACGAGGTTTTTCTTAATTAGAACACCATCTTTTCAGAGGTAACTCGCAACAGTCCACCTATTAGAAATGTCACGAGCCGCCATTACCTACGGATGAGAGGCGGGGGGATTACAATTATAGCAAGCACATTGTAGAGAGGGAGAGAGGAGAGAGGAAGAGACGGGGGGTACTTTCCTTCCATCGTGTTGCCCAGTCTGTTTCTGACATTCCGGGATGATCCCTCGGGGCCACAAAAACAGAGGGAAAGAGTAATCCCCCTTTCCAAATTGAGCGCAGACCCCTGGTTCTTAAAACAGACTCCAGCGCTGTCCTACCAGACAGTCTCGTCCCTTCACCTGATGAAGGCCGCTTGTGTTGTGGCCGAAACGTCGTGAGAATATTATTGTGTTATTTTATTTTATCAATTTATTATTTTATTCTCATTCTACGTGGTGACTTTACCGAAAGAACCAAAGAAGATTCTGTCTGGCTGGAGGGCCTTCAAAATTGCACGTATTTTCCACTGCAGAAGCAGAGAAGAACTTACTAACAAACGCAGTGAACGAATCGAAATGCGTGCAGATGATGCTGTGATGCTGTGTCAACCCTGATGGTTTACCCATATTATTGTACAGTGAAATTGAGTTCTTACGTCCATATGGCCTACAGCCGTTTCAATACTCGCAAAATAAGTGTCCTTTGTTTGTGTTTCTCCCTTGTGATGGCGACTTTGTAGGATGAACGTTGAGATGTATAAGGACATGGGGTGACCAATACGGTCTGAATTGGTCTGTAAAAATGTTGGCACTGATTAGGGGTTGACAGGTATGATGTCCTCACAGTGCATCGACGGACATTCTGTGCAATAACGCATCATTTACACCTTGCTTCTAGCCCTCCTTGGTCCGTAGCTTGAAGGTAAGCGTATCATATAGTTCGTTCTGGCGCGGCAACAGCAAATAAGTGGTGGAAACCCATCCATACATTGAAGGCCTGGCTCAGCTCAGATGGGTGATTGCATTTGGAGCTTGGAACATGGTCCATCACATTTTGATTTAAAGCTTTCGTGACTGCAGTAATTCATATTCTTAGTTTTTTTTCGGTAAAGTCACCACGTTGAAGGGAAACAACAAAAATAATATAATATATATAAAACAAGAAAAAAAATTCTCACGACGTTTCGACCATAACTCAAACGGTCATCTTCAGGTGTGTTGGTTTGCATAAATTTATTTTTAAACGGCGCATTTATTTATTTATTTATTTTAAAAAACGTCAGCGCCACGCGCAACGATTTGGCAGTTTATTTAGAAGGACTAGTCCATCTATATTCTGAAAAAAAAAATTTCGTCTCCCCCCTCCTCTTTTCAGAATATAGATGGACTAGTCCTAAATAAACTGCCAAATCGTTGCGAGTGGCGCTAACGTTTTTTAAATAAATAAATGCGCCGTTTAAAAATAAATAAATTTATGCAAACCAACACACCTGAAGATGACCGTTTGAGTTATGGTCGAAACGTCGTGAGAATTTTTATTGTTTTATATATATTTTATTATTTTGTTGTTTCCCTTCAACGTGACTTTACCGAAAAAGCTAAGAATATGATCCATCAAGTTGCTGTGTAGTGATCATGGTGCTCTCTTTGATGCGTCTCTCAAACTAACTCTGCCACATGTGGCAGGGTATTTAGATTACACATATTTTTTCCTCATGCCACGCATATAAGGTATCTCTTCTTACCTTAGCTTGTATGATTTTCCAAAAACAGGAAATGAATGAGTGGACATTTCAGGGACCAACGCAAACATGATCTACATTGCTATAGCAGGCAATGGCAGTGTAACGACGACCGACACAAGCGAATTGCTTTACAGCATCCTCTCTCCATACTTCGTCTTCTCTCCAACCATCTCGTCGCCTTGTGCTGTCCCATTTCATGTCATTGGAGCTCACTTTCTCGAAGGTTCTCTCACGCTATTTCCTCAGCCAATCCCTTTGCTCCATGTCCAACGGTTTGTCAACTGTTCCCCACCCCCATCAGTCAGTCAACTCTCGTTTCCCCCACCTTTTACGTTTGTATTTCTCCTCCAATCCCTTCAATTATTTGCCTCCAGCCAATCCTCTTCCTGGCCTTCCCACGCCAATCAGAGGCCCTGGTTCGCTTCTGGACAGTCCGTGTTTGCACGTGCACCACGTCAGATAAGTGGTCTATTTCGATTTTTCTAGGAGCGTGAAAGGTCCCTTTGCTTTCATGTTCCTATTGAACAAGGGAGTTTGACCTTCATGATGCTTCTGGCTCTTCCGATACGTTTCAACTGGATCTCTTCTCATGCTGCTTGCCCGATGCTATCCCTCGTTTCCTGAGGTTCATCTCCATTAGCTCCGTTCATTTGTGGACAAAATGCATATCAGAACCATCACCGCAGAAATAGAGGAAATGGGACTCCTTAGCATTGCAGTGTACTACCAGTCACACCCCTTGAAAATTTCCAGTTGAAAAGCCACTTCGTTCAATCTATCATTTGTGGCCAGGTCACTTGTGAAAAAAGAGCTATATTTCTCAGTCGGCCTTACCTGGTAACATAAGGATATCTAGTTTATATCATGAGACCTCCTTTGCCAGTATTAAATAATGATAATAGGGCTTTGCCCTTTCTGGCAATAAAACAGTTGTGTTAAGATGTTAAAAGACCAAACCGAAACCTTTTCAAGGAATCATGTCTGCATTAACCACATATACTTGTGGTGAGCATGCAAATAAAAATAAATAAAAAGTACAAAAAATACTGTCAGAGCATGTTTATTTTTAGTTTAATTAATACGTTAATTAAAAACTCAAAACATCTTGTAAATGTAATTAAAGATATTAAGTTTCACCCTATATTATTGTCTGGTAAGTTTTGATGGGACTTCTCTGTTCACAAGGGTTCCAGGTGAATGTGTCAATTAAATTACTTGATTCTCTGGTAACTAACACAGGGTTCACCAAATATATCCCACGACTAGCTGAGCACTGTCTAAATAACACATATTTCTTGTGTAAATGTGATTTCTACAAACAAAAGGCAGGAACAAACAGTGTGCTTTCCCTTGTCTCCTGCAATTGCGATTCTGTAAATGAAAGAAATTTGAAGCATTAGCTTCAAGCTATGTGGTTTACATATGCGGATAAAACGTTGGCGGTCTGGCCACATGGTAAAGATACACGTAGCGAATTTCGAAATCATCTCCACTTGGAAAACCCATCCATCCAGTTCATCATGGGAGTGGCGGTTGAGAAAACGCTCCCATTTCTGGAAATTCTGCTCGGACGCAGCCGAAACAATAAAATAAAAGAGCATTTACCAAAATAAATGCACCGACACCTATCTGATTGCAGAATCACACAATCACCCCCACGCAGAAATCCTCTCTCATCAAGACGCTCATACGAGATTAACAAGTGCTGCCATTTGACGGTTACAATGATACACGGATCAACAGGGCACTCAATGCCAAAACTAAATCAAATAACAAAAGTGTTGACATTGATCAAGCAAATAAAACTGATTCATTTTATACTTACGTGACTTTACCGAAATAACCAAAGAGTATGGATGCCTGCAGTCACGAAAGCTTAAAATCAAGATCTAATAAAGCTATTAGAATACTGCACATTGCGGGAGTAACTGATAAACTTGGCAGATATTTGAAGAGCAACAACATCCAAGTGAGATTTGATTCATTAAATACAAAAAAACTGCATATCTGGTACTAAAGATGCATTACCAAAGCTATCAACAGAAGGTGTATTAAAATGGTTTTAACCCTTCTGATAGCTACAACCTACTCGTTTCCTAATTTTTATAGTTTACTTTCCCACGGATTCAACCTGGGTAGGTCCTGAGATTAAACAGCGAACCTCTCTAACAAGCGACAAACGCACCACCGCTCGGCCAGGTGACTACCCTGTTCACTCTTACTCACATTGCACAACTGCCTTGTAACAAACATTCAAACATTTCTGGCCCATTGGACAGAACAAAAACTCCATTGAAGCATGATTGTAATTACACCACACCATTTTATTTCCAACGTGTACATATTTTTTTGCATATGATCATTACAGAGTAAATACACTTCCAAATAATTTCAAGATTTGTGAATTTCAGAATAAAATTATATCATCGGACAATACGTGTTATGCTGATGCGAAGGTTAAAATTGGAAGAAATCAGAAATTAATTAAACTTTAGTATCACCTCGTTATACCAAACCAATTACGGACCTGGAAGAAGGTGCACTTTATCAGCGTATTCACTCGAATAGGTTTAGTGACAATTAGAACTGGGAGCTTCAATAGTCATTACCACGTATGTGTAAATGTGTATTTGTGGAGGTCTCTTAGTCAACTGCCAAATTAAAACGTAACACACAGAGGTACCTTTGTCCAGTATTACATTCAAAATATTTGTTAGCACGCACGATCGAAATGCGTGGGGCTGTTTGAGGCTTAATTAAAACACTCGAGAATACGTTCATCTAGCGATGCCCGTTATAAACAGGGCATCATTAGCACAAAAGGCTGCATATAACGAGGCAATTATGTGCATATATTACTAAAAAATAACTCCAATAACAAGAATAATCAGTTTAATATGTTAATAATAATAGAAATGATATTCATGCCTTTAGACATTAACTTAGTCGTTTCTCAATACCATTCTAATTCTGAGATATAATTGCTAACGGTAACAACATGTATGCACTTGTGAACTTTTTTCGCACCGTACGTAGGCAACTGTGATAATCGGATGTGCGGGAGAGGGACAGCAAACTAAATACAAAGCATTTCTAAGGAAATGAGTTTTCAACCGAGATTATTTGAAAGGGCATAGTTCCAATGGCTTCCTAATATCAGCAGGAAGAGTGTTCTGGCTGGCCACAAACGGGCATCAGAAAGCGTGTGATGCGTTTATTGTCTATGTTCGATGGTTATCCAAAAACCACGATGAAGATGACCGGAGTTCACGTGCTCGTTTATGCTCCTTTATTGAGGTTTATTTGTGCCAAGCACTTTGTGTGTAATGATTGTGACCTCATAACGTATTCGTTCAGCATTAGACAGCTTAATCAAATTATGCAACAACAACAACAAAAAAACACAGAGCATCCTACGATTGTCAAAAATATGAGGTGAGGGAGTTTGCGTGCATTATCCTAATAATGAAAATATATATGGCAATTAATAATATCATCACCTAAAGCACGATGTGCATTTTAGTACGTGAAGAAAAATAGCAGACTTCACAAAGCACATTTCTTGAAAAAATAATTACGAGATTAAAAATGATCGACTCCCTTGGACCTTGCCAATTTAGACGTTAGTTGATGTTCAACTAGCTAATGGCCTATTTTCAAATAAATGGTATCAATTTTTTGATCTATTAACCTACGAAATCACTCTGGATAATGACACAACTATCATTTTAAATAGAGTAATTAATGATAAGAGCATCCCATAACGCTAATGATTCCTACATTTATTTTGTATCACTAAATAATAAGCCCCGTTTCACTTGCTTCGACAATGTTGTTAGCAGCACATTGCAAGGAATTCCATACGAAGGCGTAAGCTGCGTGTACACATCGGGAGAGTGGAACCTCATTTGCTTTTGAAAGGCAATGACAGCATTCCTCACGGGGAATGTGGTTTTCCTAATGAGCACTGCTCAGCATCAACACGATGTACACTGGTACTGGTAGGAAGGAAGTTGTGAACTGAGTGTACCAGCCTGCAATAGATTAATGCGTCCGTCCGTCCGTCCCCTTTCGATACTTTAACGAAGTGACATCTCGTGCTGTTGGGGTGTAAAATCAGCAATAGACAGCGCAGAGACTTGTCCTACCAGCCCACCCTGCAGGGACCTGTTTCATTCCACCACATGTAGGTGAGCATGATCCAACGGATGCTGCAGTTTTTCTATAATTGTCTCATGAGCCAGGTTTATCAAATACAGCGGATAATCAAATTAACAAGATAACTATACATTTTGATTGAACGCTTTCGTGACTGCAGGTATTCATATTCCTGGTTCTTTCGGTAAAGTCACGTTTAATATTTTTTTATTATTTTATTGTTTCCCTTCTACGTGACTTTACCGAAAGAACCAAGGATAAGGTAACTATGATTGTTCTATCTTGATTTGAAGTTTCCGTGACTGCAGGTATTCATATTCCTGATTCTTTCGGTAAAGTCACGTTTTATATTTTTTTATTATTTTATTGTTTCCCTTCTACGTGACTTTACCGAAAGAACCAAGGCTAAGATAACTATGATTATTCTATCTTGATTTGAAGTTTCTGTGACTGCAGGAATCCATACTCTCTGGTTCTTTCGGTAAAGTCACGTTTTATATATTTTTTTATTATTTTATTGTTTCCCTTCTACGTGACTTTACCGAAAAACCAAGGATAAGGTAACTATGATTATTCTATCTTGATTTGAAGTTTCCGTGACTGCAGGTATTCATATTCCTGATTCTTTCGGTAAAGTCACGTTTTATATATTTTTAATTATTTTATTGTTTCCCTTCTACGTGACTTTACCGAAAAACCAAGGATAAGGTAACTATGATTGTTCTATCTTGATTTGAAGTTTCCGTGACTGCAGGTATCCATACTCTCTGGTTCTTTCGGTAAAGTCACGTTTTATATTTTTATTATTTCATTGTTTCCCTTCTACGTGACTTTACCGAAAGAACCAAGAATAAGATAACTATGATTATTCTATCTTGATTTGAAGTTTCCGTGACTGCAGGAATCCATACTCTTTGGTTCTTTTGGTAAAGTCACCGTGGTGGAAATAAAATAAAATATATGACGCAGTTCTCCTGCTGTGTTTGTCTCACCTGATGACGACTGCTTGTGTTGTGATCGAAACGTCGTGATTAATTTCATTTTATTTCCACCTACGTGACTTTACTGAAATAACCAAAGAGTATAATTATTATCCATAAGTGCTATGAAGCTCCAGTGGTTGCATGCTTACAACTATAGCAATCCCCCCAAAATGAATGTTCTAATTTAAACACCTCTATATGAGAGTCCAAGAGGGTCATTGGTTGGATAGAGCAAGGTCATCATTAAAAAAAAATCCTCTCTGTCTTATATATCATGTTATTCACTTAAATTACGATCTGCATAGAAAGTAATGAAAGTTGGATTCATCCAGCTTACAAATACAAGTCAAAAACAGTGAAAAATACGTGTCCTGGGGAAGAAGATGCGCATGCATTTCTTCTCTAGGGAGAAAGAGGAGGTGTTAGACAAAATAAAATAGGAAGGTCTCAAGCCTGGCCTTAAAACAAGGAGAGGCAGTCGACAGCACGGATAGATGGGGGAAGGAAAGCCAACTGCTAAGTTTGACTGGGAACTTCAAGATAAAGCACTGGTCGCAGTACTGGAGAGCGAGTGGGAGGGGAGTAGAGTGAGATGAGACGGGAGAGGTAGGAGTCTTCGTAGAGGGACTATAGTGAGATGAGACGGGAGAGGCAGGAAAGTGCGTGGAAGGGGAGTGAGATGAGAGGGGACCAGGTAGGAGGAGAGGGTGTGGAAGGGAGTAAAAAGGGAGATAAGAAGGGAGTGGTAGGCAGGGAATGTTGGATCATGATGAGTCATCGAGTTGGGAGGCGATAGAGGAGCGATTTGCATGTGGGAATGTGACGACCGCACAAATAAAGGTGTAAGGGGCAGCGCTGGTAAGGAAATGGTGGATGCTAGAAATATCACGCACATGGAGATATGAGGGTCCTGCAGAGTTGAGATTCGTGGGAAGAGATCAACATCTCAGAATGATCGGAAGCTCCAATTATTCGCTAAATCTTTGAGAGTGTGATGGTCTGAGTTTAGCAAGTTCTCAAACTGGAGTCTTTGCCGACAGTGGACTTGTTGCCAATGAGGAATTCTATTTGGCAGAATTAATCTTTAATTACTTTGAACCAATCCAAGAGAAAACATCGAGTAGAATCAGGCGGGCAATAGTAGAATACTTTAATATCTTATTCAGGCATTGGCACTGAATAAGATAGAGAACCAAGCAGTCGAGGCAACGATGCCCTTCGTAGTAAACAACACGATCCCACCTGTGATTAGCATTGTTGGCTACATACGGTTCGAAAGAAGTTCAACATGCATACATAAATATTTGATTTGTGCAGAAAAAAATACGTTGGCTTAGTCGGTGTTAGATCCAAGCATCTTCATCCTTTTCAGTTCAGTTGTATTATGAGGAATCGCGTGCATGCTGTTTGTGTCACGGTTGTAATAAATATTGAACACGTGATATCTTTGTTCAGGATGTATAATTGGAATTAAATTCTTCAACTGAGATGAATGTATCTGTTCCAAAAAAACGATTGCAGCAATGTAGCCTGAAACACAATAACATTTACAACACGTCAAAACAGAAGAGGCGTGATTTTAAAATGATGCTACGTACATTTTATATGTTGGCATTATAAGAAAAAGCCATGTATGTCAATGTATTGTACAGATATTTCAATGTAATGGAAAATGGCCTTAGTACAGCATCAATTCACAATGACATTTTAATCTTGAGTAATGCATCATGTTAGTCAGGAACGTAGTTACATCAGAGAAACATTTTATATACTTTGGTGCTTGGAAATATGTATGTCGTAATGATTGTCACATAGCGCCAATAAGTGTAAACGCAGAACACAATGGACGGTGGGGTCCACTTGTAATAGGGAAAGCGGGTGATGAAAATTAGAGAGACCTCCAACGAGCAAGGTGTCAATCACCATTCGTGCGGCCGGCTTCCTATAAGATAACAAAAGGGGTTCCACAGGGTTCCATCCTCGGCCCCCTCTTGTTCTCTCTTTATGTCAATGACTTGGGCACTGACCTGGATCATTCCAGGGTAAATCTTTTTTGCAGATGACACGATACTGATTACTGCTGGCCGCTCTCCGGATGACGTGATTGCTAAGCTCCAGGGTGATTTCAACAAACTACAACATCAGCTAGTTGCTCTTAAACTAGTCCTGAATACCTCCAAAACCAAGGTGCTATGCTTCTCACCGGGACTAAAGCAGGAAGTTATTTTTTCCCAAATTACATTCCTTAAATAATGATCAAATAGAGCAAGTCAAGATCTATAAGTATCTTGGGGTCATCCTGGATTCAAAACTGAATTTTGAAGATCACATTGATTATATTGGTAAAAATAAAAAAAATAAAAATAGATTTTCTGTATCGACACAAGCACTGCTTCCCCCCTATGTTCCGTTTGGAATTGATAAAAGCTACCATACTGCCTCTACTTGATTACTGTGATATCGTGTATAAATCAGCCCCAAGTACTGTACTGAAGAAGCTTGATTCCATCTATCACTCGGCCTTAAGATTTGCATTGAACTGCCCATATAGGACTCACCCACTGTGATCTCTACATTGGGTCAAACTTAACATCTCTTAATGTTCGACGGCTTGTGCACCAGATCTTATTGATTCACGATGTACTTACAAAAAAATCCGCTGACTACCTGCTGCTGGATCTCCTCTCTGTTTCAAAGAACAAATTTGACCTCAGGTCTTCGCTCATCTACCAGCTTCATATTCCCTATTGCCGTACAAAAACCGGAGGAAGGGCCTTTGCTATTGATGCCCCCAGGGTCTGGAATGCTATTGCCAATAAACTGCAACTTGAATCACTACCTATGAGATCTTCACTCAAAACTGCTCTAGAGGAGTTGTACACCCCTAGCTGCCACTGCTATTCAATGGCCTAAAATAAAATAAAATGGTTTGCTCCGGATGGCCGCTGCAAAGTATTATCTGTATTTTGATTTAGTGTGCTGATCTAAAAAGGTGCATTGAAAAATGTGATACTCTGACTGATGCTCCTGTTGTTTGTGGAGTGACTCATGCAGCCAGCTGTGGCTCTACGGTTTGGTGTTACATGTTGTTTATGTCGTTTATTGTTAAACATTCGGTCACAGTTCCTATGATCACTGTTACATTTATGGCTTTATTTTGGTGATTTCTGGTTTGGCCATGTTTTTGTTTATTGTAGTACGGAGTTAGACTGATGGCCTTAATCCAAGTTGTCTTGTGGTTGTTGTTGTTGTTTGACTTGCATCCCACTGGGATTTTTGCACACAGCGTTGGTGTACGGTGCTATTTCAGGAATATTTTGATGTTTTTTCCTGGATTTTCTGTTTGCACAGTCACAAAGTCACTTTTAGATGTTTTCTTGTTCATGTTTTTAGTTTTTTTTTTGTTGTGGTTGCACCCGATTCAAGAGCCGAATGGCTCACAGGGCTCTACCAACATAAATGAAACTAAATGAAATGGAACTAAACTATAAATTACGGACTTTAAGAACTTGTTACAGAGACACATTTCACAACATTAAAGAACGGTCACTTCTGAAGGACAACCGCATTTTGTAACAATTGATTAACCGAGGTATCATCGCCTTTTTTGCGTAACTCAATAAACAATCATGCGTTCATACTCTTTGGGTCATTCGGTAAAGTCACGTAGTTAGAAAAAATAATTTAAAAAAATAACGCAAAATATATCACTACATTTGGATCGCAACGCAAGCAATCGTCATCAGGTGAAAAATACGTTAGGAGAACTGCTGAGGCAGGATAAATATAGCGAGAGCTGCTGTTGAAGCAAGAGGTTATATAGGTTTGAGATGGGTGCAACCCGAGGCTAAGTGGGCGGGGCTAGCCACGGAATTTGCATGTGAATGTAAGATCAGAGAGCTGATATACCCAACGACTAAGGTGCTGAAGAGGCGGCAATTGTATTGCAAGAAATTTCAGCATGTCAATCTGTTAACGTAAGATGAGCATGTCAGTGTAAGATAACCGGGTGCCACCGGAGCTGTGAGGGTGGCCATTGTATTGTGCGAGATTAGCATGTCAATGTGAGACAGCTCCTGCAGCAGCGGCTGTGTTTAGACGAGACTCTCTTGGAATCACACTTGACATTGGCGGAAAAAAAATGTCGACATTTGATTGGGACCATGTAGATAACATGACAGCCTCTTCAGCCAACTCGATGTCAGCTAAATGTAAAGAGAACCTTATTTCCAAGTTCAACCTCCTGTCTAAGAAGACGCCAGGTCCACACATTAGAAAAAGTTAGACGTTGGACAAGATTGTCACAACGCTGTGGGTGATCACGATATAGTCTTCGCCGATACCAAGGTTCTATGCAAACCCACGGGTTTCTATCAGAGATTTGTTCACGAGGCAATTCAGATTTACAAACACGGACACAATTTCAACCGAGAAGATGGCTTCAAACTAAGCAACCATTGTTTAGACAAGACTCTCTTGGAATCACACTTAACATTGACGGAAAAAAAATGTCGACATTTGATTGGGACCATGTAGATAACATGACAGCCTCTTCAGCCAACTCGATGTCAGCTAAATGTAAAGAGAACCTTATTTCCAAGTTCAACCTCCTGTCGAAGAAGACGCTAGGTCCACACATTAGAAAAAGTTAGACGTTGGACAAGATTGTCACAACGCTGTGGGTGATCACGATATAGTCTTCTCCGATACCAAGGTTCTATGCAAACCCACGAGTTTCTATCAGAGATTTGTTCACGAGGCAATTCAGATTTACAAACACGGACACAATTTCAACCGAGAAGATGGCTTCAAACTAAGCAACCATTGTTTAGACAAGACTTTCTTGGAATCACACTTAACATTGACGGAAAAAAAATGTCTACATTTGATTGGGACCATGTAGATAACATGACAGCCTCTTCAGCCAACTCGATGTCAGCTAAATGTAAAGAGAACCTTATTTCCAAGTTCAACCTCCTGTCTAAGAAGACGTCAGGTCCACACATTAGAAAAAGTTAGACGTTGGACAAGATTGTCACAACGCTGTGGGTGATCACGATATAGTCTTCTCCGATACCAAGGTTCTATGCAAACCCACGGGTTTCTATCAGAGATTTGTTCACGAGGCAATCCAGATCTACAAACACAGACACAATTTCAACCGAGAAGATGGCTTCATATTAAGCAACCATTGGAAAGATGTTCTAAATCGAACCAAACGTTAAAGGAATTTTTAATGGTACAGTATATTCATTCAATTAGTGGCATCCCAAACTCTCACGGTGGTGCTAATGCATCTTTGATGCTATTTGCGAGCTTACACAGCTTTACATTTTATGATAATTCCTTTGTCAAGGCGTTTTTTCTGTTTACCCACTCACAGCTTAAAGGAGGCGACCTGCGCTTGACTTTCTTCACTCCAACGCTGTCCTCTGGACAGGTTGGTCCCTTCACCTGATGAAGGCCACTTGTGTTGTGGCCGAAATGTCGTGATTTTTGTTTATTTTTTACCTACGTGACTTTACTGAATAGAACCAAAGAGTATGGATCCTTGCAGTCACGAAAGCTTCAAATCTAGATTTGATAACCTCTATGGGGAGGGCTTTCACCTATCTGTTAGAGCTTTCAACAGACAACGGGACAAGAAGTTACAGCTTATCGAGAAGCTGACCTTCCTCAAAAGATGCCACGATCACAAGGTAATACCCATCGCTTTCACATTCACATCTGCTGCTGTATCCTCACCGAATTCTAAACAGATTTTGTTTAAGGCCAGCCTATCTTTAATCTCAGAGAGGATAAGACTACTCCGTTTTGAACTCGATACTTTAGACAGGACTCTCCTACAAGCTCATTTAACGTTAGCACAAAAAATGTCACCTTCTGATTAGAACCACGTAGACAACATGACTGCTTCTTCTGCCGATTCACTTTCAGTCAAATGTAAAGCTAACCTGATTTCTAAATTCAACCACCTATCGAATAAGAACCCAGTCCCACATATAACAAAACTAGACGTTAACAAAATCGTCATTAATCAGAGTAACACCCCGATTTCGGACAATCTGAAAACAGTACTGGCTAGAGGGCTAAATTTTGCTGTCACCCCGAAACATATTTCTGTAGATGATATCATTTCTCAGGTCGATGTAGCCCTCAAAGGCATAGGACACATCCAAGCAGACGTTGCGACAGCTGAAATAGCCACTATTCTTAAGAATGCTAAGAAATCCATTAGCAACATCAGCAAAAATGAACGCTCTGAACTCGCGAATTTAAAAAACAGAAGTGATATAGTCATCCTCTCAGCCGACAAAGGCAACGCTACTGTAATTATGGATAAAGATTCGTACAACAACAAAATCCAGAACCTACTCAACGATGGAAGTTACTCAAAGATTAAAAATGACCCTACCAATAGCCTAGCGATAAAAACCAACAAGATCATCACAAGTTCGACCTCCCTAATCGAACCAACTAAACGTCCCTCCCTAAAACCTTCTGCTGCAAGACCCCCTAGATTCTATGGTCTTCCAAAGATTCAAAAAGAAGGCACTCCACTTCGACCCATCGTATCCACAATCAACTCCCCTACCTATAGACTAGCCCGTTTTCTGTCAGATACCTTGCTGCCTTTCACTGGCAAGACCGCCTCAGCAGTACTTAACTCAGCCCAATTGGTCTCTATGGTCAAAGACGTTGTACTGTCCCCTGACGATATCCTTGTCAGCTTCGATGTGGTCTCTTTGTTCACCAAGGTCCCAGCACTTGATACCATTGAATAATTGAAAATTTGTTACATGGACTAGACCCCGATACACCTGCGCTGGTCAGACACTGCCTCACCAATACCTACTTTACTTGGAATGGCACCTTCTACAAACAAAATGAGGGTACCCCCATGGGATCCCCCTTATCACCAGTGATAGCCAATGTTTTCATGGAGAAATTTGAATCAGACGCCATCCAGACTTCCACCCTCAGACCTTCCCTGTGGAAGAGACACTTTCGTCATTTGGCCACATGGCCTCCCAGCTTTGAACCTTTTCCTAGACCACATTAATTCCAGACACCCCGCCATCAAATTCACCATGGAAGTGGAGAAAGATGGCAAACTGCCATTCTTGGATGTTCTGTTTGAGAGGAGACCTGATGGCTCATTGGGACATTCTGTCTACAGGAAACCCACCCATACAGATTCCTACTTGAAACCTGATTCCCACCACCACCCGACGCAAAATAATTCTCTCATCAAAACGTTATACCACAGGGCTCATTGCATTTCGGACCAACACCACTTGACCAGTGAATTAAAACATGTACATCTGACCCTCAAAAGGAATGGATACTCTGACCGTACCATCCGCCAAGCTGTTCTCCCTCCATACAGAAACAACCACTTGATACTCCGATCAAAACCATCACACTACGTTACTAAAAAGATCTCCAAAATTCTAAACAAACACAAAATCCTGGTCCGGTTCAATACAGTACACAAAATCCATGACCTGATCCCTTCCGTGAAGGATGTCATTCCTGACTTACAGTACCCCGGAGTTTACAAATTGATCTGCACCTGTGGTGACTGCTATATCGGGGAGACGAAACGACATGTCTCTGACGGAATTCGCGAGCACAAATCAGATTTGAAACACGGCCGAACGAATTCTTCTGCCGTGGCTGATCACTGTTACAATGCTGTGGGTGATCACGATATAGTCTTCTCCGATACCAAGGTTCTCTGCAAACCCACGGGTTTCTATCAGAGATTTGTTCACGAGGCAATTCAGATATACAAACACGGACACAATTTCAACCGAGAAGATGGCTTCAAACTAAGCAACCATTGGAAAGATGTTCTAAATCGAACCAAACGTTAAAAGGAATTTTTAATGGTACAGTATGTTCATTCAATTAGTGGCATCCCAAACTCTCACGGTGGTGCTAATGCATCTTTGATTCTATTCGCGAGCTTACACAGCTTCACATTTTATGATAATTCCTTTGTCAAGGCGTTTTTTTTTCTGTTTACCCACTCACAGCTTAAAGGATGCGACCTGCGCTTGCTGTCTTCACTCCAACGCTGTCCTCTGGACAGGTTGGTCCCTTCACCTGATGAAGGCCACTTGTGTTGTGGCCGAAACGTCGTGATTTTTGTTTATTTTTTTACCTACGTGACTTTACCGAATAGGACCAAAGAGTAAAAATATTGATTCTACATTTTTTCTTAACTTATATACAGAGACAAATTGTATGCATATACATGAATACGTAACATTATGAGTGTGCTAATTCAATATCCATTCATAACCAGGTGAGAGTCCACCTTATCGATTTTTTGATATGTTACAACATCCGTCAAAATCAACACACAACCAAATCACTCAAACAACATACATCACATTGCACGAATTATACAATTATTTTGATCGATGATAAATTTTGAATACCTATCATTCTATGAGCCTAAAATAACTTGCACTGAGATAAACCTTAACAAACACGTGCATATTGATGGTGTAAACTGTATTGTGTTTTCTGATATTTTAACCACGAGTAAATAATGAGATTTCTTACCAAATCTCTTCTCAGCTCTTTTAATTTCATCCTCAAGACGGCTTGATGGGTAGACAAACACCAGTGTTTTGCCACTTTCTTCATCTATTTTGAATTTGCATTCTTTCTGCAAAATTGTTTTGAATTCTTCGTGAAAAGATCCATTGCCTTGGATCTTTACTGAGAAGTCTTAATAAGAGAAAATAACTTTAATTACTGCCTTTGTACTATATAAAAAGAAGCAAAATCATACAATGCCATAACACACACCAGCTCTCAAAATACATGCATAATTATATTAAACAGCCAATTAAATCCAAATTCGCTGATAAAAGTGTGCGTATTTCCATTAGCGATAAATGCAATCTCGATCGAAAACCATCACCCACCTCCGATGAGCACGGTTGGCTACGTACAGTGCGAAATAATTTCAACATTCATACATCACTATCGCTGAAGATCAAATTACCCAAAAATATGACGATATCATTTGATAATCAATACATTTTACACGTACAAACGAAGTAAAAGTGATGCTGGTGAGTAAGCGAGCGAGAGGATCTGCAACGTTATTTTAAACAGAAAATCCAAAGGTCCCCTGAGTTGCTACTCCAAATTCAGGTGAGCAGCAGAGGCTCGTTTGAAGTCCTTGTCAACCTCAGAGAAGGAGAGTCGGAGCCAGCGGCAGATAAACTCTTGCAAAGCCCCAAAGTAGCTTTAGTTGAGGCAGCTTCAGGCATTCTGAGCCATAAAGTAAGGAAGATGGCTCAGTAAATTCGGACTCTAAGCAAATAAGCCAGAGGTAGGGCTATAGAAGTTAAGCAGACTCTTCTTGGCAAGGACAATAGCGATGGGAAGGAAAGCATGCAGGCTAAGTTGAAGAAGCACAGAGGGGGAAAAGCCAAGGAACTGGTACAGTACAGGACTACTTAAATATGGAACCTTCAAAATCTGTTAGAATAAAATAATTAAATAAAACATCAGGAAGAAGAATTACGCTTTTATCCAATTGAAGTGTGTAAAGCAAATTAAATTAGGAAAGTCAGCAGGAAAGAGGTATTACTGCTGATATGCCAAAGGAAGGAGTTCATAGCATGTTCGAGGAGTTGCACAAGGTAATCAATCCACTCATAATCGACGATAGCTGATATATGAACGGGACTTTAAAAGGAGCTCGGCAATTCTAGGGGGAACGGGGGGAGTATCTTGAGAATTACAGGTAAGGTATTTGCCAGAATATTGCTGAATATGATGAAGAATCAAGTAGGAAACCAGTGTGGAACTAGATCAGGGAGGGGCTATGGTGAAGAACTATTTAAGCTAAGGCAGCTTACAGAGAAGAGCTTGGAGAATGGGGAGGATATTTGGTTTGCTTTGTCGAACGTGGTTGTTTTAAACATGTGAATAGGTGAAACAACGGGATTATTTGATGTTGGGGCAAGTGATTGTCAGGAGTATATTTTTTATAAAGAATTAAAGTATTCGTGACTGCATAAATTACTCATTGTTTTTTTCGGTATATTATTTAATATAATTTTATGGTATTTCTACATACGTGACTTTACCGAAAAAACCACTGAGTATATTTGATCTCCCACGTTGTTTAATGCTGAGCTTGTTTTAGTAGTTGGTGGTCAATCATCACATGGTTCTCATGAACAATCTTTCATTAATTAAGTTAACTTCACTGCATTACCCTTTTTGAATAGATGAATGATTGGGATATTCAGTTACTGCATGCACATTTTCAGAAAAAGTAATACATTAATGTTGTTCTAGAAGTCGGTCGTGCATATTTAATGATTTCCACATTAATATCACATTCTCTAAGAGATTGCCTGTTTTCACACTATGAATTGCAGAGTTTAATTATTTTAATGTTACATCCAGAACTACCTCTTTATCTGCCAGTTGGTCTATTTTCTTAACTATATATATTCACCATATTCCCCTATTCGTTTAACATTGTGTCTCTCATTATATATGGTTTTATCTTTCTCCCTGAGGGTAAACAATTTGTCGATTGCCAATCATCAACTCCGTTTTGCAGCTTTAATTGCTTTTTATGGCATCTTTAATAATTAATCGGTGTACAGGAGACCCTTGAATATCGCTGGGGTTAAGTTCTTGGAAAAAATCGCGAAAGACAAACCGCGATATTCAATACTCAATCTTTACCTAAACAATGAGGGTTGATACACGGCAACAAAAAATAGACACATCATAATTTAATTAAGTACTGTACTGTATGCCAAATCAACAAAAAAACTAAATTTTTGAAGTTAATATGTAAAAATAAGAATAGGTTTAAGCCTTTCTGGCAATAAACAGGAGGTGTTTAGACCTATTTTTATTTTGTCATACTTTGATACTGGAAAAAAAGGTCCCATTTTGTAGCTGCTCACTCCGAGCTATACATGGTCTGAGTGTGGCAATGTCCTTGTACTGTTCGCCTTTTAAAGTTCTCTGGTCTAGGACTGTTTGAGGCTAAATTATCAGAGCATGTGTGTTTGCATGTTCAACCACGAGTTGCGTGTGTGGTTAATGCTGACTTGATTCCTTGCAAAATATTTGTATTTGGTGTTTGAACATATTAACGCCTGCTGTATTGCCAAAAAGGGGTAAAACCTATTCTTATTTTCTCATACGTAAACACCCAATACAAAAAAAACATTCCTAGACCATAAATAGTAGTCTAAATCATTAATAAATACTGCACTTACCGATAATGATTATCCAAAGTGTGCTTGTCCGCGAGTGGGGAGAGGTAGCGCTACGGTTTACACCCTGGGCTACGAACCCCGGTGACCCGAGTTCGATTCCCTCTCTAAACCGGTCCTGGGACTCGTCCCCGTGGTTGACTCAACCTCAAATGAGTACCTGGTGCGGTGTGTAGTCAACATCGCTACTGGGGGAGAGAAAAGCGGCCGGGCGTGCTACTGGCCAACCACCCCCTCGTGTGCCATGCCGGCCTTCATAGATGCTCGCATCTGTTAAGGCTATATGAGTGGGGCGGGCGGGCGGCGGGGGGGTTGTGTTTGTCCGTGAGATACTTGCAAAGGTTGAGGTGCCACCACCTGCCTAGCGCCCCGCACTGCTCCGCTCTGAGCCACGGTATCAGCCAATGGTATGTTACTTCCGGGTAAAATATCTCCCGCAAAAAGCTTAAACTGACCCCCACGATCGCTACATTGGCATACAAAAAAGTTTCCCTGCGAGAGGTCTAACGCGTGAACGATAAACCTGCGATATATTCAAGGGTCTCCTGTATTCACCGCAAAAGCGTACGCATTTGATGTATGTGTAAACATATAGCAAAACCACACGGGGATTCAATGAAAAACGTACCAAAATACATGTTAGAATACATGGTGAAACTGTCATGAGGGTTTTTCACTGTGAGATTATAATACATTTCACATGCATGAATATGAATGGTGTAAAAATTAACCACGTAAAATGTTCTGATAAAATAGTCATGACGACATCCAGTGGGATAATGATAATAATGTTACAAATAAGAATGCACAGTTTGGATCTGGCTAAACGTGAACAAAATACATATTCAAGAAGTTCGCTAACAGACATATGTCGGAGGGACACAACTAAAAAACAGGAGAATATTTGTACCTTGGGAACCTGTTGAAGGAGATGATGTTAATAAATCAACATAAAAAAACTGAAATGTGTGCCCCTAGCCATCACTTACATGGGTAGTTGTCATTTCCAAATCCTGAGAATATACAAACATGAACACATTAACTTTGTAAGATATGTCATTACTTTCATGCTCAATAAACTAAACGCAACTATACCGTTTAAAGAATATAAATCAGCTGTAAATCCACTATGTTAAATACTGGGGAATGCTTTGGCCATTGTCAGTAGTTTTTATGAGGTTTCCCGGTTGATGGCCATGCCATGTGACCTCTCAAGACCTTGCCCTAGGGTCACACGTGGAAAATCTCCTCCGTGTATGAGGCTTTAAGGCAACTCGCGTTGGACCATTAACCTGTCAAGAGTGGGGCCTCAGGGGCAGACCCCGAATATAATTCAATTAACATTTATAACGCATCTAATGTAGCTTCATTTCAAAATGCTACACGTAGGAATTGGGACATTGGCATCTTGGGGAATGAAGGATTTAGATGTAAACGCAAACATGGACAGAGGACATGAGGTCGGAATTAGAGGCAGGGCAGATGAGGTGCCAGAATGACCGTACATACATTTTCAAGGAAATCAATTAACATGGACTTCAATGGACTTCTCTTTCAGTGTGCTACTTTAATACTTTCATTATTTGATACACTTTTCCAAGGAGTCAATTATTACAATGACTCGAAACTATTCAAAGTTACCAGGATAAAATCACGAATAAATGTAAATGACCCATCTAATAATGCGTTTGCAAGTTGGTGATGTCAGTAGCAACTTAACGTGCACAGCCAGATGAAGCAGCCTCACTCGATTTCCGAGTTAATTCCCTGACAAAACTCAAAACAGTTTGAGTGAAACGTTATACATCGATGACGAATTCGGTCATAAACAGACTGAAGACACCGGAATTTGATACGGACATTTCTACGTTTAAATAAATACATTTGTAAACGTGGTTTTTGCGAGTTGAGATGATTTAGAAATTCGTTAAGTGTATCTTTGCCGTGTGGCCAGACCACCACTATATATCTATCATATATCTAAACTAAGCAGAGGGTTTTATTTTGCTTGAAGCTTGAAGCACACTATAATAATTTCTAAATTATCTCAACTCGCAAAACACATCCATCCATACTCTTTGGTTCTTTCGGTAAAGTCACGAAGATGGAAAAAAAATATAAAATAAAAATAAACCACGACGTTTCGATCGCAGCACACGCAATCGTCATCAGGTGAGACAGACACAGCAGCAAAACTGCTTAAAACAGGCGAGAGAGCTGCCTTGACAAGAGGTCATATAGGTCTGAGCTGGGTAAGTGGGCGGGGATGGAGGTGGAAGAGAGAGGGGGCGGGGCAGAAAGTGGAGATAGGCAGGGGCGCTGCGTGAGGGCCAGGGGGAGACAGGGGAGGGCAGAGATAAGAGAGGGGAGGCAAGGGGAGAGAGAGAGAGAGGGGGGTGGGGCATAGAAAATCGGTGGCAGGGGTAGAGAGAGGCTTTGTTAAAGTGAGACATTAGCATGTTGACATAAGATCACAGAGCCACCGCCAAGTCGAGGTCGGCACGCGGAGGTGGCTACGTTGGTGGGAAAACATTTTAAAGTGTTAATGTAAAACGAAGAGCTACTCCCGCTTCCATCCAGTTCACCGTGGAAGTGGAAATTCACAGAACTCTACCATTTCTGGATACTCTGCTCCGACAAGGTCGCAATGATTAAATGACACACAGCATTTACCGAAATAAAAGGCACACTGACGCCTATGTAAATGTAGAGCCACACCATCACTCCGCACAAAAAAATCCGCTCTCATCAATACGCTCGTACATCGTGCTAAGAAAGTGTCAGATGGTGATAGTCTGAGACGTGAAATTAAACATTTTAAAGAAGCACTGCAATTCAATGGTTACAATGATGCACAAATACACAAGGAATGCCAAAAAACAAATCAAATAATACGAGCATTGAACCTGCCCAAGTAATTAAAACTTCTCAATACCGTACATTGCGGGAGTAACTGATAAACTAGCCAGATGTTTGTAAAAACAAAACATCCAATTCAGATTTGGCATGGTACATAAAATACTGAAATTATTATCTCGTACAAAATATGTATCACCAAAGCTATCAACAGAAGGTGTGTACATAATAACGGTTTTTGGGTTAGATCGCGTTTATTTATAAATGTGTCGTAACCCTCCACCACCCGACACGGCCAATCAGCAAAAAAAGTGTCACGTTGACAAAAGACAAATAATTCACTACTTTAGCCCACCGGTGTGTTGAAGAGTGAATCCACATTTACAGTTTGAGTTGTACGACGTTTCGCTGGTAAATACATCCAGCATCATCGGGCAATTCGCCAGAATGGTAAAGCCCTCGCTTGCTCCCGGTTTTATATAGAGCAGCAGGGTGACGTCATCACTTAACTCATTATGAATAACTTAACTTATTATGAATAATATTGGTCGCGAAAGCCTACGTGTTAAACTGAGAAGGTGTGTACCGGATTCATTGCACTTGTGGCAAATTCTATGTTAGACAAACAGGAGAAATGATCAGCACTAGACTAAAATAACACCAAATAAATAGCAAATACTCCAAATACAACTGTCAGCAGTGGCAGAACACGTGTGCCAACAAGGACTCTCAATTGATTTTGATAATGTTGAAGTTAGTGAAAAGCTAGTTACTACTGGCCAAGACTAATTAAAGTATCTACCGAATTTTAGAGAAGTTAAAATATTTTTAACCCTTCGGATAGCTACAGACTTGGTGCTGCTTGGAAGCGAATCATCAAATAATACGTTGTTTAAATGTATGCCTATACAGGTCACCATGCTTCAATAGGGATGACCGTTGGTATGGCTATTTTAGCACACACAATCGACGGAAAGTACAAGAACAATTATTTGCATAATGTGCTTGTAAAATGTATGTTGATTACCTGATGAATTACCCAACCGGAAATGGATACCCATAGTCATTTATCTGCATTCATTAATCTCCTCCCACTTCTAGCAAGAAGTGAAACAAGTATTGCCATCACATGCACCCCTCTATATAAGGAACGAAACAGAAGGACTTCTCCACAAATCTGGCTGTTGCCTGATGAACCTGGTTGTAATTACTGGCGAAACGTCGTACTCAGATTGTAAATGTTGTCACTTTGTTCTTCAACACACGCAGAATGTAATTGATGTTGCCGTCCCATTTATACATTGGAGAACGAGGAGGTTACTTGGTGTTGAAGAGAGGGTCTGGCGACAGCAGAGTGCGCAGTGCCTGCCCTTGTTACCTTCTTGATGCTGTGCTCAAGCTGCTGACGTAGCATGCGGTCGTTTGGATCCCTTTGGTGTAGCTACATTCGCGTGGTGAAATTATCGAACAAAAAGTTGAAGGAGTCACTTTCCCGTACATGGACTGTGACATTGTTTGTACCAATTGGGACTGTCTCTGTTCTCCGATGCTGTTGCTAAATTGGTATTGATTCACACTGAAGAGTTGATTTTATGTTGCATTTATTAAGCATTCCCCGAGTTTAAATTTCAATTGTGGGAGGCATGTTCATGACGACCATGGTGTTTGGTTTCGATCATCCCCCCAAAA
Organism: Petromyzon marinus; assembly: GCF_048934315.1. Lineage (NCBI taxonomy): Eukaryota > Metazoa > Chordata > Hyperoartia > Petromyzontiformes > Petromyzontidae > Petromyzon > Petromyzon marinus. The sequence continues at coordinate 79,206 of NC_133744.1, forward strand.
TCACCCTTACGATATGGGGACTGCGAGAACAGAGTTCGCAGTCTCTGGCGAGCAGGAACAAGTCCACACGGGCAAGCTAGCCCCATAGCGTGGTTAGACTCGAGGGAGGATAAAATATTTTTTAAACCCAGAAATGTGTGCCGAATGGTCACGACTCACCTAAAAACGAATGAAAATATGGTTTCATACGTGACAAGTAAGAGTCACTTTTTGCGGAATATCTGTGGAAAATACGCGAGCATGACAAGTTAGAAGTTGGAGATCAGCCTGAACACAGGGCAAGGGTTACTCCTGGATAGCAGCGCCTCTGCACTGCCCTAGGATATGTGCTGTGGAATCTCAAAAACCAAAACATATTCGCAGGTCCTCCTTTATGCCCTGATAACAAACACACACACACACATATATAATGTGCAATTACCATTCAATAAGTGCAATCACAATTGTTTAAGGCACTTTAACATATAGGACACAATGACCAATATTTCGACTCATAATTTATTTTTTTGTCGATTATTGTTACAAAATATGTGTCATAAACCCTCCCTGCCTGACACCCCCATTTAATAGAGTTGTTACATGAACAATCTTACCAATTTATTATTGATTTAGCACAACTGCGTGGGAGAGCAATTCTCAAAGATTAACAACTGGGTTCCAGTGACATCATGGCCGAGTGAGTAGCGCTGAATGAACTGTTCATACGCCAACTCGTCTACTTAACGCTTTGTTTTCCCTCCAGAGTGATAGTTTACATGGTCGGTAGTTTATTTACTTATCCCTTCGGTCATAGAAGCCTGCCGGCAGCTTGAAAAAAACCGGGTTGCTTGTAAACGGAGCTCTAAACGGTGCTTAGCGTGCTCCCTAGGATTCGTGCCTAAGATTTGCAACTCGAGCTTGCCTCATAGCTTGGTTCAAGAAACCCCAAACCCTGCTTACTCGCTAGTAATGGATGGACAGGTCTCGCGGCAAGAGAGCTAAGTTTTCGTCTTCAATAAACTCCCTGGTTAAGGCTAGACCGGAGACATCAGTGGGAGGCAACGGGAACTTCGACACGCTGAAATGTGTTAAGTGGTGACTTTGCTTCACCACAACCTTTTGTAAGGGATGTCAGGACAGTGGAGCAGGAACAGTGGGAAGGGGAGGAGCAGGCGAGGAGATATGAGAGGGGGGCTGGGAGGGCACGGAGGGAGAGACTGGGGGGAAACGGATAAAGAAGGCTAGGGACGATTGTGGACTGGGGGAATCAATAAAAGATGAACCCCCTGCAACCTCGTGTCGGCTCTCCTTTACATCTGGTTGCAGCAATGGGATCGACAATGGCTACAAGGGCAACAAAGGGGCCTGCTCAATTGAGCAGAAGTAGGGTGTCCAGACCCCATGGAGCACCTCATGGAGAGGGGCTCACCAGTGCCGGAGACCCCCTCTCCCACTCGCACTACCAGAGGAGGCACCACGGGGCCTGGTGACCGACCAGCCGGCTGGGCATGAAACACAACTAGCGCTGTCACGCCAGCCACTGCCGCTCCTGCCAAGACCACCAGGGCTAGACACCAAATGGGGTGGGTGCAGGTGGCAGGATGGGCATGCCAGCTGGGGCCCGTCGAAAGATTCGTGGCTGAGGGAGGCACTAGGGAGGCGTTTGTCCGCCAATTCGAGGCTGCCTTCCACCCTCTCGAATGGTCAAACGAAGAGGCACTACGAGTGCTGCCATCCATTCTGGATTACGATGCACTCGCCTCTTACACCTCCCTTCCCACGCGCAACAAGACCGCGCTACAGGCAGCCCATGAAGCTTCGGGGGAAGTCTACTCTCCAGTTGAGGGTGCCTTCATACGGTTACAGGACCACCAGCGGGTGGCTAGAGAGTCGTTTTTAGACTACAGGGGGTGCACTGCTCGTTTTGTCAAAGAGGGCTTTCCCTCTCCTGGCCGATGAGGCGCTCGATGACCTCGTGGTCGAGCACCTCGTCGCCCTATGCTTGCCACGCTGCCGTTGTAATGCCGGTGGTGACACAGGCCAAGTGTATTCGCTGTGGGCTACCCGGATCCTGCAAGCCCATCAACAGGTCATGGGCCAGGTGCTATCAGTGGGTCAGGTGCTATCAGTGGGCCAGGTGGCTTGTGCTGCGGGGGGGGGGTGGGGGTAGCAGCCGGCCTGTTACAACAGTGCTACCAGGGTCAGCGACACCAATCGCCGGCCCTGCACCATGGCCACATGCTGTCTAAATGGCAGCTCAGAATGGACCTCCAGCAGCCATTGCTGTGGGAGGTCTACGCGGCGATCTGGGGGTCTGATGGACCAGAGAGACCAGGGGCGCGACCGGCCACCGCTCTGCTGGCAGGCGGCTCTACAACACCGCGCTGAGCCGCCCCAGACAAAACGCCCCATGGGGTCTGCCACCACTGTGGTCGAGAGGGGCACGTGGCAAGGGGGTGGCCCACATGGAGCCGAGGCGAAACACCAACAGGAAACCAGGCAAGCGACGCCGTCCCGACCTACTCGGCGCGCGAGTACATCGGGCTGGTCGGCCGGGCTGGCAGCTCACACTGCAGACACCGCGACCTTACCGGTGGCCCTCTCGGGGTTGGCGCCGTCGGTTGTCGGGCCCCGGGCGCCGCTGCCGCCGCCGCATTGGTCGGGTGAGGTGGGTCTCGTCGGGGTCAGGGTTCAAGTCCGGGCCGGGGACCGAGTCGCAACCGGACGTGTTGCCGCAGTTAGGAAGTGACGTCATGGTCGGCAGTGACATCGCCCGCGCTGGGTGATGTTGCTGTTTGCCGGCAATGCCGGTGGGTTGCCAGGGGCAGCGACCCCAGGCTGAGGCAATCGCCGGGTGTGCCGTGGAGCTGTCTCACGCACGTCACAAGGGGGAGGTGGGGTGGGGGGGGGGGGGTGGGAACCTTGCACTACATGTTGGAGCCCACCCCACGTAACAAGGGCGCATTAACCCTGCTGCAACCCACCCCAAGGCAGGGAACCACATCCCCGTGCCTATAACATCCAGGATAGCGAACTGCCGCCTGTGTTCACACCCAGCAACACAATGGAAGAAGCTGGTCGGTGCAATCACGGGAGTGTCGGCACGCACCCTGGGTGACACGGGGGCATCGGCCACGATCATCTCGAGCACCATGCACGAGATGCTGCCATATAAAAATCGGCCTTTATTCCCCATCAAGACAATGTTCGTCATGGCAAACGGAGGGAGTATGGGCTTCCTAGGCCAGGTTAAAGCCCAGATGCAGACTTGGCAGCTCTCCGTTGCAGGACCCATTCTTGTCTCCGCAACACTGCCCGTGCCCTGCCTGTTGGGGACGGACTTTCTAAGGCAACTGCCAATGAAAATCGATCCGGCTTATGAGTGGGTGGAAGTCCAGGGAACTCATCTCCATTTCCTGAAGGTGGAGGGGGCCAGTCGGGGGGGGGGGGGGTACCCTACATGCAGGCTCTGGTCAGTGAGTCTGGTCTCCATTCCCCCGGGAGCCCAGATGCTGATACAGCTGTGATATCGGTCCTCTCATGTGACAGCCCTGCCAGACTCACCCATCCGGGTGTCTCCGATGCAAGTCAACCACTGAGACTATTGTCCAGGGGGAAACTAGCATCTGTTCATTCAAGTGATGAACACCTCGAACAGAGCAGCGATGGTGCAGGTGAGAAAAAGGTTGTGGCCCACATCATTCCCTTGTCACTAGGAGTCCCTGGAATGGGGCCTGAGCTCGCGGGAAGCATCAGCAGGTCCAAGACCAGTTGGCGTAGCCTGAGCCGGATTTGCCCGCCGATCAGAAGCACAAGCTGCACTCATTACCGCAGGAGTTATCTGATGTGTTCAGCCGGGGACCGTTCGACCTAGTACGCACGCATATTATTGCAGCACCACATCAACACGGTGGACGCCACACCCCTGCTCCAAAACACCTTTTTGCATGAGCCCAAAGGAAAAAAAGGGCACATTCAACAAGCGGTGCAGGAGATGCTGTGGGCCGACATCATTTCCCCATCCTGAAATCCCTGGGGGGCACTGGTGATCCTACTCAAGAAGTCAGACAGTTCACTGAGATTCTGCGTGGACTTCTGTTGCATCAATGCTGCCACGCTTGCCAACGCATATCCCCTACCGTGTATCGACGACGCACTTGATGCACTGTCAGGAGAAAATGTTTTCAGTATGCTGGATTTGTTGTCTGGTTTCTGGCAGGTCCCACTGGACGCGGACTCCCAGCCCGAAACAGCATTCTGCACACCACAGGGCCTGTTTGAATTCAACAGCCTGCCTATGGGCCTCCAGATTGCACCGGCGATGTTGCAGTGCTTGATGGAGTTGGCCTTAGCAGGCCTATAATGGTATACATGCCTAATCTACCTGAAAACGTCATTGTCTTAAGCCAATCATTCGAGGAACACATTGGCCGATTACATCAGGTATTTCTGCAGTTCCGGAAGCTCAAGCGGTCGAAGTGCCAACTCATGCGGTCGTCAGTTCCGCTGCTTGGGCCACGTCATCAGTAAGTTTAAAGTGGCTACAGACCCGGAAAAGACGGCCTGCATGAGGGCCTGGGCCGTCTCTACGAGGGATCCAGGGGTACGCAGGTTTGTGGGTTTCGTGTCCTACTACCGCCGGTTTGTACCCAACTCTACAACCATTGCGAAGCCCTTGCACGTGTTGACGGCGAAGAACCAGAGGTTTTATTGGGGACCCCTGGAGGAGGAGGAATTCAAGCAGCTGCGCGCACGTCTGATGGATGCACCACCCTTGGCCTTTCCGGATTTCGGCCTCCCCTTTATCCTGGAAATAGACGCCAGCAATGTAAGCATCGGCAGTGTCTTGTTGCCAACCCAGCAGAGTCCAGAGGTGGTTATTGCCTGTGGCAGTCACGTGCTGTTACCAGCAGAGCAGCGGTACTGTGTCACACATAGGGAGCTCTTGGGGGTCATCCACTTCGTGCAGCAATTTTGACCCTACCTGTATGGTCGCAAATTTTTGGTCTGCACTGACCACGGAGCCTTGCAGTATTCGCTCCACATCGACCTGCCTTTGGGCCAGCTGGCCAGGTGGATAGACCACCTGCAAGTCTACAGGTACGAGGTGGTACATCACAAGGGGACAATATACGCCAACGTGGAAGCATTGTCCTGGTTGGCGCCCCAGGGCCCTTGTGCATGCACCGCAAACGCGGCACGCTGCAAGGAGGCAATGCCGGAGGGAACGGTTATCGCTCCCGTACACACGACAGAGGGCACACAGGGTGAGGTCCAGCTGACCGACCACGATCTAGGGCTAACCTTGGAGGATTGGAGATGTCTACAACAGGAGAAGGCCCCCTGCAAGCGCTGTGCACCTAAGCGGAGGAAGTGGGAAGGAGTATGTCGTATGGGAGGACCTCCTCATGATGGTTGGACCCAGTGGGATGCCAGTGATGCCTGGTGGTTCCGGATTCGCTGCGTCAACAATTAGTCATGGATGTGCACTGCCACCAGCTGCTACACCTGGCTGGGTGGAAGACACTGTCCACATTACAAGGTCGTTACTTCAGGCCAGGCATGACCACTGACGTGCACCGACGGGTTACAACCTGCGTCAAATGTGCACGGCGGAAGCCACAATTGCAGTAACCAGGGTCAACGAATTGGTCACGTTGGAGATCCTGGGACCGCTGACGGTCATGCCACAGGGAAATTAATACCTTTTCCTTGGAGTCGAGTACTGCATTAGGTGGCTCCTTATCAAACGGCACAGCGCCTCGATGATGCCTTGGTGGGGGGCTATGTTCTTGATAAGGGGGGCACCGGATCGGTTGCTCATGGATAAAGGCAGGAATTTCTCCTCGCAGCCACTAAAAGATGTCTGCTCTGGTGAAGATGACCGTTTGAGTTATGGTCGAAACGTCGTGAGAATTTTTTATTGTTTTATATATATTTTATTATTTTGTTGTTTCTCTTCAACGTGGTGACTTTACCGAAAAAACTAAGAATATGAGAACCACTCCGATTGGGACCTCCACATCCCATTGGTCTTAGCCGCGTACAGGGTGGCCCCGCACGCACCAACAGGATTCTCGACGTTTCCCGACGTACGGACGGGACCCCATCCCGACTATTGAGGTGCAGCTGATGGACATTCCCACACGAGCCAACGCATGGCCAAAGGCGCTAAAGGCCTCCCTCATTTATTTGAGGGAGGCCCGCCAAACGGCCGTGGCCACATAGCCCGACAACCAAGGGAAAGGACAGTGACAGCCAAGCCCTTTAAAGTCGGTGACTAGGCATGGCTACACTGTCCTCAGGTGCAGGTCGGCCTCTCATCAAAATGGCACCGACCCTGGAAAGGGCCGGTGAAGGTCGTAAAATAACTCCGACCTCAGTGCGTCCTGGTCCAACTGGGTTATTGACGATGGTTTGTGCACCCCATCTGCCTTAAGACATGCATCTCTCCACCTCCATCACCTACATCATCCTCTGCTGAGGAAATTCCATCGTCATCACCATCGTCACCGCCATCATCATCATCATCACCCCTACCCGGGGCCAAGGGTCGCCAGCCACTACTCCCCAACCTGCGGGGTCTTCAGTGCCCTGTGTTCCTTTGTCACCCACAGTGCCCCATGTGAGGCCTGACGGGGAGACAGCATGACCGGTGGTCGCAGGGGCCCGAGCGACAGCCGCACGGGACAATGAGACACCAGCGCCACCGACCCAAGGACCGTGATGAGAGGGGCTCTGACGGAGGTCATCTGTGGCCTGTGGATGTCCGGGCTGTTACGGTGCACTGGCTGGAGACCCGGGCAGACCCATTCAATTGATATTGTTGTTGTTGTTATATTATGTAATTGCTGGGGGTTAAGGGTTGTTGTTACTGTAAATGGGAGGGGGGGGGGGGGGGTGGTGGCTTATGGGGAGACTGAAATGTGATCTAAGGGATGTCAGGGGAAGGATTCCAGCCAAAAGGAGGGGGACAGTGGAGTGGGAACAGTGGAGAAGAGGAGGAGCAGGCGAGGAGATTTAGGAGGGGGGCTGGGGGGCAAGAAGGGAAAGACTGGTGGGAAATGGACAAAGAAGGCTGGGGACGAGTGTGGACTGGGAGAAGCAATAAAGGACGAACCCCCTGCAACCTCGTGTCGGCTCTCTTTTACATTTTTATCAAATACTATACACTGGATAAGTTGGTTTAGCAGTCCTGTCGACTTCAGTGGCTTATGCTACTGATTACTGATACACGGTACATGGACACTCACTTTCCATGATCAGTTAACACGGAGTGCTGTTGTATATGTGTGTTGAAATTTTAACGAAAATACAATTATAATGAAAAATACGAAAAATTATGTAATTAAGCAAATTTGTGTAATGATGTAAATCAGGTAAAAATTATACAATTATTAAATATGTGTGTAATTAATGTGAATTGATGTTAATCGTGAGTGTAATGGGATCAATCGTATGTGTGATTAGTTAAGTGTGAAATGTTACGTGAACATGTATGGGTATGATGTGTATTATCTATGTGTGTGTGAGTATGTGTATTATTAGTGTGTGTTTTTTTCATGATCAATAGGTGTGTGTAGTAAAGTGTATTATTATTATTGGCTCTTTCGTTGTCTACTGGGTGTATTCTGTGTGTGTGATGGTTTGTGATTAATGTGCGCGTGTGTAATGCTTAGCATCATTGTCGAGGGGTGTATTACCAATCGTAATAATACAATTGATCTCAGTTTAACTTTTGCTGATTATGATTCTGCGTAAACATTTACTGATTTTGATTTTAGCATAATTATGTCCGGTCTCAGGATTCAGATCTCGCCGCAGGATACAGTTTTAGTAATTAAGATAATTGCCCACGAACTCAGGATGGAAGCACTCAGACTCTTATGTATTAAGTAACTTTACTATCTATTAACACTCCAACTCACCTACCTACAAACTGGCCCGTTTTCTGTCTGATATATTGCTTCCATTCACTGACAAGACTACCTCAGCAGTACATAACTCCCCTCCTTTGGTCTCTCTAATCAAGGGCATTTCACTGTCCCCAGATGATTTTCTCGTCAGCTTTGATGTAGTTTCTCTGTTCACCAAGGTTCCTGTGCCTGACACCTTAGCAATAATTGAAGATTTAGTCCAACATGGACTGAACCCTGAGGTTCCTACTCGGGTTAGGCACTGTCTTACCAACACTTACTTCACCTGGAATGGTACTTTCTACAAACAAATTGAATGTACCCCCATGGGTTCCCCCTTATTACCAGTGATCGCGAATGTTTTCATGGATATATTTGAAACAGATGCCATCCAGACATCCGCCCTACGCCCTTCCGTGAGGAATAGATATGTAGATGACACTTTCGTCATTTGCCCACATGGCCTGCCAGCATTGAACCAATTTCTCAACCACATTAATTCCATACACCAATCCATCAAATTCACCATGGAAGTGGAGAAGGATGGTAAGCTACCATTCCTGGATGTTATGTTTGAGAATGTATCTGATGGCTCGTTGGGACACTGTCTACAAGAAAGCAACCCACGCAGATTGCTATCTGAAACCTGATTCCCACCACCATCCGGCACCGAAGAATTTCCTCATCAAAACACTACACCATAGGGCCCACTGCATTTCTGACCAACACCACATAACCAGCGAACTGGAACACGGACACCAGGCTCTTAAGATGAATGGGTACTCGGACCACATTATTCGCAAAGCTGTATCTCCAACCAGGGAGAAACAACCACCTGAGACACTGATCAAAACCATCACGTTACGATACCATAGCAGGCGTTACCAAAAATATTTCCAAAATCTTAAACAAACACAAGATCCAGGTCCGATTCAGTACAGTACACAAAGTCCGTGATCTAATCCCATGTGTGAAGGATGTCATTCCTGAAATGCAATATCCTGGAGTCTACAAACTAAGTTGCACCTGTGGTGGGTGTTACATTGGGGAAACGAAACGACATTTCTCGGACCGTGTTCACGAGCACAGGTCAGATCTGAAACAAGGCAGAACTAATACCTCCACCGTAGCTGACCATTGCTATAACGCTGTTTGCTCTCATTATATTGTTTTTATCCGAAACCAAGGTACTCTACAAACCTGCGGGCTACTATCAAAGGTTTATTCATGAAGCCATCCAGATATATAAACATAGACATAACTTCAACCGAGAAGATGGATACAAATTGAGCAATCATTAGAAGGATCTTATTAACCAGGTAAAACCTTAACTGCTTTATGGTGTTGCCTTCATATCCGCATCTCCAGTTTCTTCAGCCTCCCACTCCCAGCCCCGCCCACCTCCCCACCGATCCCCCCCCCCCCCCCCCCACAGGCATTTTGCTGTGCTCGCCCTTTAATCCCTCTAGCTAGCAGCACTCCACTCCCCCTACCCCACACGCCCCTCTTTATCTCTCCTCCCTGGGTCCTCCCCCCTCTTTTACCTATATAGCTTCTTGTTACAGCAGACGTTTTGTCCACTTCAGCAATTGTTTATTGCTGTGGTTGTCTCACACGATGACGGATGCTTGTGTTGTGCCTGAAACGTCGTGATTTAATTTATTTTCCTTTATACCTATGTGACTTTACCGAATTACCAAACAGTATGGATCCCTGCAGTCACAAAAAATTTAAATCTAGATAAAATGTTTAATCTCCCTCACCAGACTCTCACCATCTGACACTGTTTTAGCCCGATGTATGAGTGTCTTGATAAGAGAGGATTTATGAGCTGGGTGCTGATGTGAATCTGTATTCAGATAGGCATCAGTGTGCGTTTGCTTTCTGTAAACGCTGTGTGTTATTTTACTGTTTAGGCCATGTCCAAGCAAAATATCTAGGAATGGGAGTGTGTTATTCACCTCCATTTCCATGGTGAACTGGATGGCCGGGTTTTGTGCATTAAGATGATTTAGAAACTCATTAAGTGTATCTTTACCATGTGACCAGACAGCCAAAGTGTCATCAACGTCGTGATTGTTTTGTTTTAATATAATTTTATTGTATTTCTACATACGTGACTTTACCGAAAAAAACCAATGAGTAATTTTATGCAGTCACGAAAGTTTTAACACTTTATTGTCATCAACACATCTAAACCAAAAGGATGGTTTTAATGTCCTCAAGGCAAGTGCTCTTGTTTCAAAGTTTTCCACGTACAGATTTGCTATAGCATGAGATAAAGGAGAGCCCATTGCGGCTCCTTTTTGTTTAAAGAAATCCCCTCTCCATAAGAAGTAAGTGTTATTTAAACAATGGTCAGCTAGTTTCGGAATATTATTTGGTAAACCAGTATTCTTTACTAGTGTATAAATTAATTTAAGCGACTCGTTCACTGGAACCTTTGCGAATAGAACGGTCTGAGTATCCAAGATCTGTCTCCAACCATGGAGAGACAACCCCCTGAGACGCTGATCAAAACCATCACGTTACCATCCATACCAGGTGTTACCAAAAATATTTCCAAAATCTTAAACAAACACAAGATCAAGGTCCGATTCAATACAGTACACAAAATCCGTGATCTGATCCCATCTGTGAAGGAGGTCATTCCTGACATACAATACCCTACAAACTGAGCTGTACCTGTGGCAGCAGTTACACTGGAGAAACGAAACGACGTGTCTCGGACCATGTACGTTAACACAAGGCAGATTTGAAACACGGCAGAACCAATACCTCTGCCGTAGCTGACCATTGTTATAACGCAGTGGGCTCGCAATATATTGTTTTTTTCCGAGACCAAAGTGCTCTGCAAACCGCCGGGCTACCTTCAAAGATGTGTACATGAAGCTATCCAGATATATAAACACAGAGATAACGTCAACATAGAAGATGGGTACAAGCTGAGCAATAATTTGAAGGACGTTTTTAACCAGGTTGGTCGGAATTTGCTGTGATACTTCCATCCTTCCTGCCGTTTGTGATTTCCCACATTAACAGGGCGACCTCCCCATCCTCAACCTGTTCACCGATGACCCACCCCCTCTCACCCTCCCCCTTGCCTCCCCCCTTTCTTCCTTCTTTAGCTACAGTGAGGGAAAAAAAGTATTTGATCCCCTGCTGATTTTGTACGTTTGCCCACTGACAAAGAAATGGTAGGTTTATTTGAACAGTGAGAGACAGAATAACAACAACAAAATCCAGAAAAACGCATGTCAAAAATGTTATAAATTGATTTGCATTTCAATGAGGGAAATAAGTATTTGACCCCCTCTCAATGAGAAAGATTTCTGGCTCCAAGGTGTCTTTTATACAGGTAACAAGCTCAGATGAGGAGCACACTCTTAAAGGGAGTGCTCCTAATCTCAGCTTGTTAGCTGTATAAAAGACACCTGTCCACAGAAGCAATCAATCAATCAGATTGCAAATTCTCCACCATGGCCAAGACCAAAGAGCTCTCCAAGGATGTCAGGGACAAGATTGTAGACCTACACAAGGCTGGAATGGGCTACAAGACCATTGCCAAGCAGCTTGGTGAGAAGGTGACAACAATTGGTGTGATCGCAAATGGAAGAAACACAAAAGAACTGTCAATCTCCCTCGGCCTGGGGCACCATGCAAGACCTCACCTCGTGGAATTGCAATGATCATGAGAACGGTGAGGAATCAGCCCAGAACTACACGGGAGGATCTTGTCAATTATCTCAAGGCAGCTGGGACCATAGTCACCAAGAAAACAATTGGTAACACACTACGCTGTGAAGGACTGAAATCCTGCAGCGCCCGCAAGGTCCCCCTGCTCAAGAAAGCACATATACATGCCCGTCTGAAGTGTGCCAATGAACATCTGAATGATTCAGAGGAAAACTGGGTGAAAGTGTTGTGGTCAGATGAAACCAAAATAGAGCTCTTTGGCATCAACTCAACTCGCTGTGTTTGGAGGAGGAGGAATGCTGCCTATGACCCCAAGAACACCATCACACATGGAAGTGGAAACATTATGCTTTGGGGGTGTTTTTCTGCTAAGGGGACTATGGACGGGGCCAACTACCATCAAATCTTGGGTGAGAACCTCCTTCCCTCAGCCAGGGCATTGAAAATGGGTCGTGGATGGGTATTCTAGCATGACAATGACCCAAAACACACGGCCAAGGCAACAAAGGAGTGGCTCAAGAAGAAGCACATTAAGGTCCTGGAGTAGCCTAGCCAGTCTCCAGACCTTAATCCCATAGAAAATCTGTGGAGGGAGCTGAAGGTTCGAGTTGCCAAACGTCAGCCTCGAAACCTTAATGACTTGGAGAAGATCTGCAAAGAGGAGTGGGACAAAATCCCTCCTGAGATGTGTGCAAACCTGGTGGCAAACTGCAAGAAACGTCTGACCTCTGTGATTGCCAACAAGGGTTTTGCCACCAAGTACTAAGTCATGTTTTGCAGAGGGCTCAAATACTTATTTCCCTCATTAAAATGCAAATCAATTTATAAAATTTTTAACATGCGTTTTTCTGTTTTTTGTTGTTGTTATTTAGTCCCTCACTGTTCAAATAAACCTACCATTAAAATTATAGACTGATAATTTATTTGTCAGTGGGCAAACGTACAAAATCAGCAGGGGATCAAATACTTTTTTCCCTCACTGTACATGCTAATCTCTCACATTAATAGGGCGACCTCCTCCTGTCCTCATCACCTATGCCCACCCCCCTCTCACCCTCGCCTCTTGCCTCCCCCCTTTCTTCCTTCTCTAGCTCTGCCCACTTGCCCTTGAGTGGAGCCCACCAAAACCCTTTATAAACTGTTGTTGTCAGCAACTTTTTCTCCTATGTCAGCGGTTGTCCTGTTGTATCGGTGCCACCTGATGAAGGTCGCTTGTGTTGCCATCGAAACGTCATGCTTTATTTTATTTTATTTCTACTTACGTGACTTTACCGAAAGAACCAAAGAGTTCGGAATCCTGCAGTTATGAAAGCTTCAAATCAATACGATCACTACAGTAGTTTATAATGATTAACTAGTTTCTGCTCACTCAACAGTAGTATAAACTGACTATAGTAGTATTTACTAACTCGATAGTAGAATCTTCTGACTTGATAGCAGTATACACTGACTATAGTAGTATATACTAACTCTATAGTAGTGTCTTCTATCACTATAGTAATATCTTCTATCACTACAGTAGTATATACTGACGGTAGTAGTATCTACTATCACAGCAGTAGTATTTGCTGACTATAGCATTATCTACTTACTCTATAGTAGTATATATAATGAATATAGTATATACTGACTTTAGTCATATGCACCTTCTCTTTAATAGTATTCATCAACTCTATAGTGGTATCTGCTAACTCTTTAGCAGTATCTGCTATCACTACTGTAGAAAATGCTGACTATAGTAGTATACACTAATATACTAATTCGACAGTAGTATCTGCCTACTATAGAGTAGTGTCCACCGACTCTATCTTCGTATCTACCGACTCTATAAAAGTAGAAATAGATTATATAGCAGTATCTACTAACGCTACAAAGTGCTGTGGTGAGGCCAATTCCCATGGAGTGCCACCGGTCTTTCCCAGATTGCCCAGGTGGCAGAAGTGGCACCTTGGTAGGCTGGAGCTGGGCTGCTACCGCCCACCATCCCCCCGCCTCCTCTACAGTAGTAGTATCTATGGGCTATAGTAGTATTTACCATTTTTTTGGCATTTTGAACACCATTGAAAATCCTCCCCCGCTCCCCGTCCCCACCGATCGTGTGTGCATTGCTAGGGGCAAAGACCACGAGATAGCATATGCTGCACATGCATAGAGACGTGCTTTAAACTTGACGGATGAGAACATCGCTTTTTCGTCATGTGGCATATCGCGTGGTATCTGGGTACTTTTTTGATAAGTAAACCCCACAGTTTGTCAGTTAAAAGCGTCACAAGGGTGTGTACACACACAGACAGACAAAATTAACATTTATACTGTAGATATGATAGAATATTATTCATGTCAGCTGCAATGAGGAGAGTGAGATAGATTTTGCTAGCCCAATAGCACAGGTGTTGATGCAAAGCGATTGCTTAAACAGTAGCCAGTGAATAGTGAGGCAAGATTCTACGTCCATTTAGAATGATAAGCGGCGCATTTTTTCCGCAGTAATACTATATCTAATTGAAGAGGAGTTTAAATCCAGTTTTTCAAAATCAGGTTCCGGAGTAAATTATTCATGGCAATATAGTTGCTACCCAGAGCACGGACCACTTCCAGCCATCAGAACAATCTTCCACAAAGAAAGTAAGCAAAGGATGCATTCTTACCTGTCCAAGGTGCAAGATAAGGATACTCCTTCAATCTCTACTCTCACATTCGGCTTGGCCAATGGTTTTTCACTGCAAAAAAAAGGTCATTAGTAGCTTAAATTATCAAGAAATAACTAACATCACTTATATTTTACAGATAAAAAAAATACTACTTACCTAAAGTGCAATGTACAACATTCAGTTAGTCTGGCTGGTGCATATGGAGAAGGATTGCATGCAGCGGTCACATCACTTAAAAGTGAGTACAACTTGGTGCTACGCTGAGTGGAGCTCACGTCAAGGTGGGTTGCACTGCTGAAGGTAAGGTTGGGCTGCACACAATTTCTGCAACACACAATGTGGGTGCAGCTGCAAAACCTACGTTTGAAATAGTGGGCAGTGAGTTGAATTAAAAAACAATTGTATTCAGGTGTTCATGTGAAATCTGGCCTTTCGTGTCTGACCAAATTTAATCATTTGAGATTTCAAGAGTTTCGGTAATACACAGAGTATATATATTAAAGTAGTAAATTAATAAGCTCATTTTGTTTACGTGACAAACCTTACTGGCTGTGTCGGGAGGTGGAGGGTTACGGCACAGTTATACGTATGCGATCTTACCCAAAAAACTTTACTATGAAAATTGTTAGTGGCGAAATCCTACGTGTTAATTTGACTTTATTATGCATAACATGACTATATTATTACTATTACACTGATAAATTGGATTGCAGAATAAGTCATGAAAACAATTATTGCAATGACAATTACATGAATTATCATTTTCTACAAAATGAAAAGTTTAACGGTTTGTTCCATGTTCTAGTATGTCACCTGCAACCTGGCATTTAATTGGAACAAAGATACGTTATAAAACATGTCCGTACTGTATTAGTTTTGAAATTCGTGTTTCGATCAAATCGTTCATAATCATTTATAGAATGTAATGGGTCACAGCAATGCATTCCTATCGAGAAGACCCAACAAACAGTCACTGGCCATCAGAGTAATAATTCATGTCTCTGAGAATTATGGGGACAAAAAAAAAACACATCAGAAGGATAGAATCAATTCATACCAATATAGGATTCCTCGCAAATGACATCCATCCATCTCGATGGTCACTTCAATTTTGTTGCCACTCACTGTGTGGGCTGATGTCACTGGGGAAAAAGAGTAATGATTAATTTCAGTGATTTATGACGAATTAACTCATTTCAATTATATACATTTTAATACAGTTCTTACCTTGTGCAGCACAACAATATAATGTTACAAGTAAAGAAGATATTGTAAAAACTTCACGTGAAAACACGCATCTTATGACCCCGTCTTTCAAAATATGTGCTTGATGTAGAGGATTGTTCTTCCTTATTAGTGAGGGCCCAGGGATATGTGGAAGTCTTTCGACCACTCCACCAAACACGAACTCCAATGTAATAACTGGGCACGGGTTGATGATGGAGAAGCAGAAATTGTATTTATATGATTGGTATCATTTCCAAGGTATTAGAAATTATACAAGAAAAACTCAACAAATGTGAGTGATGGACAATTGAACGATATATCCTAATATATAAACACCCAGGTCTGTGATTCTGTCATTCTGTCATTATGTGATTAACGCGGCACGGATTGGTTGAAGTGAGTCACGTGACCGGGACCAAGCAGCCAACCAGAGGTGCGTCCCTCACAAACATGTACGCCCCCGAAACAGGCACGGGTAGGATGACGTCCCCGACGCGCACGTGATCACGCACGTATGGGCGGTGACGTCAGCTCTCTTTCACAACACCTCAGCCGCGTTCGTGTGTAATGACGGCATGCCTCCAGCCACGACAAGCGTACACACAGCCTGCGGTGGGCCTTCATCCAGCAGTGCATTTGAACACTAAAAAAAGTACAGCGCTCATGTACACTGCTGACTTTTTCCACTATGAAAGTTAAATTATGCAATAAACACACAGGTTAACGAGGAGTTTTACGGGCCGCCGTCATCAACAACAACGACAACAACATCCACAAGAACATCATTATCATCAACAACATCTACTAATAGGGGTTTCCCCTTTTTTTCTGGCAACAAAACTGACACCTTTTGCAAGGAATCATGTTTACATTAACCACAATACTTGCAGTCAGAATGCAAAAAAAAAAAACAGTACTCTGATAATTTATGCATTGTCCTTGTGCCTTTTGGCATCATCTGGTCAAACACCATATGAGACTAGGCTCCAAGGAAAGCTTTTTTCTGGTGTGGACCAATTAGTTTCAAGGACAATGCATAAATTATCAGAGTATTTCTAGATTTGAAGCTTTCGTGACTGCAAGGATTCATACTCTTTGGTTTTATTCGGTAAAGTCACGTAGGTAAAATGAAATAAAAGAAAACAATTGAATCACGACGTTTCGGAGGAAACACAAGCTTCCGTCTTCAGGTGGAATAGTCACAGCAGAATATCTGTGTCAAGTGCACAGCTCTGAGACGATCGGATTTATATATAGGTTAAGGGGGGGAGGAGCTAGAAAGGAACGTGGGTGGGTGGGAAGGCTGAGTTAAGCCGTTTTTGAAAACGAAAGAAGCAGCTAAAGTTTGGTATACCACCACTGAAAATTGCTGTACAATTAAAAGGCAGCTAACGTTTGACTTGATTTATGACATCTTTCCAATGGTTGCTTAATTTGAAACCATCCTCTCGGTTGAAGTTGTGTCTGTGTTTGTATATCTAGATGGCCTCGTGGACAAATGTCTGGTAATAACCAGGAGGTTTGCAGAGTACCTTGGTATCGGAGAAAACAATGTCATGATAACCCACAGTGTTGTAACAGTGATCAGCCACGGCAGAATAATTTGTTCTGCCGTGTTTTAAATCTAATTTGTGCTCGCGAATTCGGTCAGAGATATGTCGTTTCGTCTTCCCGATATAGCAGTCACCGCAGATACAACTCAATTTGTAAACACCGGGGTACTGTAAGTCAGGAATGACATCCTTTACGGATGGGATCAGATCACGAATTTTGTGTACTGTGTTGAACCGAACCTGGATCTTGTGTTTGTTTAAAATTTTGGAAATATTTTTAGTAACGCCTGCTATGTATGGTAACGTGATGATTTTGATCGGAGTATCAAGTGGTTGTTTCTGTATGGTGGGAGAAACAGCTTGGCGGATGGTACGGTCAGAGTATCCATTCTTCTTGAGGGCCAGATGTATATGTTTTAATTCAGAGGAGACAGCACAGGGCAGCCGGCTGTGTCGGGACCTAGCCCTGGACCCCGAACCCCTGGGAAGTTGTTCACGCCTTTGTATTGTTAAAGATTTGTAATAAACAATTGGCGGAAGCCCTTAACCTACCTCAGCCTCAGAGTGAGTCGTCGGGAACTTCTCAACTACTGGTGTCAGGAGTGGTTACGTTGCCGCCGCCATGCCTAAAACTGGCGGGCGGCGTGAGAATCCACCGGCGGGACGCCGGGAGAGTGCCGACGACGTTGGGGAGGCTCCGGCTGCGACCCCGGGGGGCAGTCCGGCGCCCCGGAGACGGACTGCCCCCCGTGGAGATGGACTCGGCGGGGCAGGAGGTGTCGGCTGCTGGGGGTCCCAGCGCATCACCGCCGCCGGTGGCGGGGGGTGGCGACGCCGAGGGGCGGTCGCAGCTGCTCCTGCGGGCGATGGAGCAGCTGCGACCGCCGACCCGTACCGAGGTGGAGGGAGCGCGGACGCGCCCACCCGGCCCACGCTCCGAGTGGCACCGCCGGATTCCCCCGCCGTCTCGCCGCCCGCCAATTTGGAAGTCGGCGGCCACGTTGGTGGGGGCGCCGCAAGCGGACGCAATTTCCGCTGCTGTACACGAGCCACCGCCCAGGGCACGCCTGGAGTTTTCGCTGCGGCGGCGGGAGGAGGGGGAGTCGCCATTGGCCTTCCGCCGCTCGCTCCTGGCCCTGGCACAGGGCAGGGCGCTGGACTCGATGGCCCTGGAACGGCTACTCGACCGACCTGGCACGTGAGCTGGGGATCGCTTTGTCCATCGGTAGCGATCGCCAGATCAACGTCGTTGGCGGTGGCCGAGAACATCCAGGCGCACCTCTCCCTCCGCCAACAGCCGCCGGATGGCGGCGTGCGCGGGGATCCCGGTGCCAGAAGGGGAGGCCGCCTCTCGGGGTGTGGACACCCTGAGAGGCCCTGGCGATCCCCGGTCGTCGCGGGAGGGGGGGGCGGGTGGTCGCCGTCCGGAGCAGCGGGGGCGGCCGGGACCTTCCCGCCCGCAGGACGCTGCCACGGTGACCTGCTTCCGCTGAGGTCAGCAGGGCCACATTGAGCAGGGGGTGTAGGAATGCCCCGGGGGCCTTCAGCAAGGGGGGCTCCAACTCCTCCCGGACTCTCGTCGGCATCGAGCCCAGGGCCCCAGGGCTCCAGGCGAGTCGCGACGCATCGCCCGCGCGGCCGCCCCCACTCACCTCATGCATCTAGCGGGGCTGGGGCCCATCGTCAGGGGGGGTTTGTCCTCGAGGGGTCGGGTGCACCACCATTGTCACCCACTGGATGGCCCAGGCGGACCCGCCACGCGGCCCTGCAATATTCGCCGAGGTGCTCCAGGAGTACCCCTGTGACGTTATCCACAGAAAGGGGGCACTGCATGGAAATGCGGATGGCTTGTCCAGATTTGCCGGCAGGCGGCGGGTGTGCTTGCACCCTGGGCTCTAGCCGTTGCAAGGCCCCAGGGGAGGTCGCGGCCCAGTTGGTCGCATCGGCCGAGACGGCCACCCCCCCCCCCCGGGTGTGGCGACGCTCCGCGGATTTCGGCCCGGGACTCCCCCGGGAGGTATGGTCCAGCTTGCAGTTGGAGGATTCCTCTCTGCTGAAGCTACGGCTCAGCTTCGTCGGCGGCCCCAGCGATCGCCGCGCATGACGGGACTCCTCATGCGTTGGGATGCCCGATTGGAACGCTATTGCGTGGTTGTGCCCACTAGCCTGCGTGGTAAATTAACCCGAGCCATTCACGAGAAGCTTATGCACCTTGGCTACCACAAGACCCTATTGACCCTTAAGCGGGACTATTACTGGCCAGGTGTGGAGGGTGACGTGGCACTGATTTTGAAGGGTAGCCACGACTGCGCGCGGAGCAAGGCCCCAGTTGTCCAGGACCGGGCCCTCGCTGCAGTCCATCCGGGTTTCTCGCTTTAATGAACTCGTGGCGCTCGACATCTTGGGCCCATTCCCTGCATCCCAACGGGGCCATGAATACCTCTCGGTGGGCGTTGAGTACCTCACACGTTGGCCTGTGGCGTGGCCTTTGGTCCATCAGTCGGCCTCTTCTACCACCGTGGCGTTCGTCCAGGGGTACACGTGTTGGACAAGGGCGCGCCGGAACAATTGTTGACGGATCAGGGGCGGAATTTCTCGTCTAAGCTGCTCAAGGAGGTGTGTGACCTCCTTGGCACCAAGAAAATCCGCACCTCGCGCTACCACCCCCAATCGGACGGGATGGTAGAGCGCTTGAACCGCACCCTCACTTCCATGCTGTGCCACCATGTGAACACGTCTCAATCGGACTGGGACCTGTTTGTCCCGGGGGTCTTGGCAGCGTATCGGTTGGCTCCTCACGCCTCAACGGGATTTTCGCCTTTTTATTTAATGTACGGGAGGGAGCCGGAGCCCCCCGGTGCACGTCCAACTGGACGTGGGATCCTCCAGGAAGGGGTCGGCTGTGCCGGTCCCTTTGAAAGTCGCACTTGACCGGCTGCGCGAGGCACGGCAGGCCGCTGCCGAGAATTCCGCCGGCCGGCAGGCGGCTAACGAGCGGCTGCCCAAACACCAGGCAGCGGGCCTCCCGTGGGTAGCGGGCCAGAAAGCGTGGCTGCATTGTTCCCCAAGGTCCCGGTTGGCACATCTGCCAAATTACACCGTCCCTTGGCAGGGTCCCGTTGAGGTCGTGGAAGTCCCCCGGCCGCAGTGCGTCCGGATTCGGTTCGGACGCCGGCGGTGGATAGTGCACCCGTCCCGGCTCAAACGCTATGCTCCATCTACCCTGGGGGATCCAACCCCAACTCCGGGGTGGCCGGCGGGCGATGCGTCCGTCGTGCCTGTCCGGCCGGGTCCTGTTGATGGGGGCGGCGTTTGCCCTGTTTGTGTGCCCCCAGGGCCCTTCCAAGTAGCGCCGGCGAGGACCCCCCGGCCACCGGAGGCTATGGCGGTGGGCCTGTTGCCTGCTGACAGCCCACCTGCACCGGCGGCGGACGCCACACGGGGAAGCGGGCCGGCAGCGCATGCCCGTTCAAGGGGGATGCGGCTCCGGTGATGGCCTGGGCAGCCGGTCGTAGGGCCCAGCCCCCGGCGCCCGCTCGGCACTGCCGGCCGGAAGAAGCCGTCTTACTTTTTCCCGTTCGTTTGGTTGTTGTTGTTGTTGTTGTTATTGTGATGCCTGGGATGCCGTGCTGCCCTAAGGTTGGGGTTTTCTAGCAGCCGGTTTTACCTTCGGGCACGTGCACGGTTAGTTGTTCGGCTTTCAATGGGGGGGTTGGGCCCCGCTGGCATGGTGGTTGCAGCCGGGTCGGCTGTCTGTGTGCACTGCTGTAGTGATTGCAGGTACCATCACAGTATACACTGCTGTAATCATAGCAGGTACCACCACAGTATGCACTGCTGTAATCATAGCAGGTTCCACCACAGTCAGTATGCACTGCTGTAATCATAGTAGGCACCACCATAGTCAGTTTGCACTGCTGTAATCATAGCAGGTACCACCACAGTCGGTATGCACTGCTGTAGTGATAGTAGATACTGCTATCAAGTTTGTAGATACGAAAACAGTCAGTATATACCACTACATTCAGTAAATACTGCTACAGTAAGTAGATACTAAAATACAGTCAGTAGATACTACTACGGTGAGTAGCTACTATAGTCAGTAGATACTACTATAGAGTCAGCAGATACTACTATACAGTTAGTCGTTGCTACTATAGAGTCGGTAGATACTACTGTAGGGCCAGTAAATACTACTACGGTCAGTAGTTGCTGCTACAATCAGAAAATACTACTACACAGTCAGTAGCTACTCCTGGCTCAGTAGATACTAACTATACAGTCAGTAAATACAACTACAAAGTCAATCGATACTATTTACTCTGTTGTATATAGGGTGTGTAGGTATATATACCTACGCGGGGGTAAATATTTTTTGACGGGGGGGGTTGAAAATTCTCACAAACCTTTTAGATCAGCCATTTACCCCCCACTTCTATAACCGGCTCACCGGGCTTTGACAATGCTGTACCTTAGTATCTGTGTATAAATATGTAGTGTTTTTTTAGAGA
The DNA here is from genome assembly GCF_048934315.1 of Petromyzon marinus. Taxonomy (NCBI): domain Eukaryota; kingdom Metazoa; phylum Chordata; class Hyperoartia; order Petromyzontiformes; family Petromyzontidae; genus Petromyzon; species Petromyzon marinus. The sequence goes on from NC_133744.1 coordinate 100,739, forward strand.
AGTTTTTAAATATATTTTTCGCGCAGGCAACGCCGGGGTACTTCCCGCTCGTACTCTATAAGCGCTGTAATATTAGTATCTACCGACCCTGTAGTAGTAAATGCACACAATGTGGTGGGGGAGTAGAGAAGACGACATGAAACTTTAATAAATTGACCTCAGCGTTGCGTATATATTTTTTTGCATTCTGAACACGAAGGAGAAATCACCCCACCCTCCACCGATGACGCACGTGCGTTGCCGATGGCAACTCCGGGCAGCTGTATCGGCTCGAGGAAATAATTAAATAATGCTGAATAGCACTAAATTGTTGATTAAACTACTTTTAAGTTCACGGATGGGAAAACGGAATAACCTATTCCCACCGCGGGGCTTAGGGCGTGCTGCCCAGCAACTTTTTTTCGACGTAAACCCCACCGTCCGAGAGCCAAATCCCTTGAAAGCGAGCATACGCAGGCAGACAGACAGACAAAAAATGCCTTTCATAGGTATGACAGATATCTAACTCAACAATGTCCACGTAGCACGTGGTCGTTTGGATCTCTTGGGTGTAGCTACATTCGTGTGGTGAAACTACCGAACAAAATGTTGCAGGAGTCACTTACCTGTATATAGACTCTGACATTATTTGTACCGTTTGGGATGGTCTCTGTTCTTAGTCGCTGCTGCTAAATTGGTATTGATTCACACTTAAGAGTTAATTATATTTCGATTTATTAAGGGAGGCGTGTTCATGATGAAAATTACCCCTACAATATGGGACCTTGAGAACAGAGTTCGCGTTCTCAGGCGAGTGGGAGCAGGTCAACACGTGTAAGCTCACACATGGCCTAGGCCCATAGTGTGGTGAGACGTAAGGGAGGCTGAGTAGGTGTCCTATTATCAATACAGCATATTCGTTTTAGATTTAATTTACCCAAAAATGTGTGTCAAATGGTCATGACTCACCAGTGCTAAAATTCCCCACTGAATGGCCTTGTCGTGAAGCCTTAGAGTCACTTTTTGCGAAAGATCTGTGGAAAACACGCGAGCATGACAAGTTAGAAGTTGGAGATCAGCATGAACACAGGGCAAGGGTTACTCCTGGATAGCAGCACCTCTGCACCGCCCTAGGATATGTGCTGTGGAATCTCAAAAATCGAAACATATTCGCAGGTCCTCCTTTACGCCCTGAAAACAAAAACACACATATATGTAATGTGGAATCACCATTGAATATGTGCAATTTTAATTTTTCGATTTAAAGCTTTCGTGACTGCAAGGATTCATCTTCTTTGGTTCTTTCGGTAAAGTCACGTAGAATGAGAATAAAATAATATCAGAGATTTGTCCACGAGGCAATTCAGATTTACAAACACAGACACAATTTCAACCGAGAGGATGGTTTCAAATTAAGCATTCATTGGAAAGATGTTCTAAATCAAACCAAACATTAAACTAATTTTCAATGCTACAGTATATTTTTTCAAGTAGTGGTATCCCAAACTTTCACAGCCACTTATTTCCCTTCACACCAACATTATGTAAACTCCTTCCCCCCCACCCCCACCGTGCCGGTCCTTTACATCATTGTTATGCTAATTCCTTTGTCAAGGCGTTTTCTGTTTCCTCCCACACAGCTTAAAGGACGCGACCTGGGCTTGGCTGTCTTCACTCCAACGCTGTCCTCTGGACAGTCCGGTCCCTTCACCTGATGAAGGCCACTTGTGTTGTGGCCGAAACGTCGTAATAATTTTATTGTGTTATTTTATTTTATTATTTTATTCTCATTCTACGTGACTTTACCGAAAGAACCAAAGAAGATGAATATGTGCAATCATTACTGTTTAAGGCACTTTAACATACAGGCCATCGCGACCATTATTTCAACTCATAATTGATCTTGTTTATAATTGTTTTCCAAAATGTGCATCACAAATCCTCCTCCACCTAACATTCCCAATTAATAAAGTTGCTACGTGAACAATGTTACCAATGTATTATTGATTTAGCACACAACTGTGTGGGAGAGACATTTTAATTGATTCTAGATTTGAAGCTTTCGTGATTGCAAGGACCATTACTCTTTGGCTCTATTCGGTAAAGTCACGTAGGTAAAAAAATAAAACAACAAAAATCACGACGTTTTAGCCACAACACAAGCGGCCTTCATCAGGTGAAGGGACCACCAGACTGTCTCGAGGACAGCGCTGGACTGAACACAGCCAAGCTCAGACCGCGACCTTTAAGCTGTGTGAGAGGAATCAAGGTGCCTTGACAAAGGAATTAGCATAAAAAAATAGCATTTAATTGGCGGACTTAGCATGATGAACGGTGTAGAGGGGGTGAATATGTGCAGGTCGGCGAGGGGGGGAGGTGTGAAAAGGAAAGCTGCGTAAGTTTTGGGTACCACTACTTGAAAAAAAAATATACTGTACCATTGAAAATTAGTTTAATGTTTGGTTCGATTTAGAACATCTTTCCAATGGTTGCTTAATTTGAAACCATCTTCTCGGTTGAAATTGTGTCTGTGTTTGTAAATCTGAATTGCCTCGTGGACAAATCTCTGATAAAAACCCGTAGGTTTGCAAAGAACCTTGGTATCGGAGAAAATTATATCGTGATCACCCACAGCGTTGTAACAGTGATCAGCCACGGCAGAAGAATTCGTTCTGCCGTGATTCAAATCTGATTTGTGCTCGCAAATTCGGTCAGAGACATGTCGCTTCGTCTCCCCGATATAGCAGTCACCGCAGGTACAACTCAATTTGTAAACTCCGGGGTACTGTAAGTCTGGAATGACATCCTTCACGGATGCGATCAGATCACGAATTTTGTGTACTGTATTGAACCGGATCTGGATCTTGTTTGTTTAGAATTTTGTAAATCTTTTTAGTAACGCCTGCTATATATGGTAGTGTGATGGTTTTGCCCGGAGTATCAACCACTTGATACTCCGGTTTTAATATAATTTTATTGTATTTCTACATATGTTACTTTACCGAAAAAAACAATGAGTAATTTTATGCAGTTACGAAAGCTTTAATTCTTTATTAACACACTTCTACGGGGAAGTTACCTTTGCAATTCTGTCCTAAATGTGCACCCCAAAGCCTACTCCTACCCCTTCCCCCCCCCCCCCCCCCCCGCTTCTGTTGATGTGCACGATGTGCTTATTTCAGCTGCTGCACCCTCTCTCTCTGGCCCCTGCCCCCAACTTTATTTCCTATTTAAGGCTTCTGTTCATCCCTCTGGCCCTCCTCTCTCTCTCTCTCCTTGCTTCTCTTTCCGTCTTTCCTCCCTCATTGCCCCTTGGTGGGCCTGTATATGTATTTCTGCTGACTTTGTACCTCGTATTTGTTCACTCTGTCTATGCTGGTATGTGCAATCCAAAGGTTGAACACGAAATGTAACACTCTTCTGAAATTCGTGGTCCGCCAGGAAGTGTCTAACTGTGTTGTTGGCCTGACTGGTTGTGCGTCACATAATTTTTCTTAGGTTTGTTGAATTCTCGTCTCTCATCTTCTTGTTGTATTTACCTCCATAATTTGTTCTTGACACCTGATGAAGATCGCTTGTGTTGTGATCGAAACGTCGTGATTGTTTTATTTTAATATAATTTTATTGTATTTCTACATACGTGACTTTACCGAAAAAAACAATGAGTATTTTTATGCAGTCACGAAAGCTTTAATTCTTTATTAAGGATTTTTAATCCAGTTTTTCAAAATCAGGTTCCAGAATAGATTATCCATGTAAATAGAATTACTACCCAGAGGACGGACCACCACCAGCCATCAGAACAATTTTCTCGAAAAAAAACATCAGCAAAGAACGCATTCTTACCCTTCCAAGGTGCCATTGAAGATACCTTCACCAATGTCTAATCTCACATTCACATTGTCAAAACTTGTTTGGTCCAATGGTTTGTCACTGCAACACAAATGGTCATTATCAGCTTGATCATCAATAAATATCTAACTTCAGTTATAATTTATAAAAAAAAAATACTTACCTTTTGAAACTAGACCGTATAATGCTTTCAGGTAAAGTGCATTGTTCAAAATTGAGTGAGTCCTGCTGGTGAGTGAGTCCAACTTGGTGCTATGATGAGGGGAGCTCACGCCAAGGTATAGTGCACTGCTGAAGGTAAGGTTCGGCTGCAAACAATTTCTGGACTTATAATGTGGGTGCAGCTGCAAAAGTTACGTATGAAAGAATGGGCAGTGAGTTGAATTTGAAACATTGTATTAATGTGTTCTTGTGATTATCTGGCCTTTCGTGTGTGAGCAAAGTTTATCATTTGAGATGGCAAGAGTTTCGGTGATACACAGAATTTATATTTTTGGAGAGTAAATTGTGGCTTTACCAACACACCTGCGGGCTGAAGTAGTAAACTTATTTGCACGCTTTGTTTACATGATGAACCTTACTGGCTGTATTGGGTGGTGGACGGTGAGGAAACATTCATAAATTTCGATTTAAAGCTTTCGTGACTGCAATGATTAATCTTCTTTGGTTCTTTCGGTAAAGTCACCACGTAGAATGAGAATAAAATAATAAATTGATAAAATATAATAACACAATAATATTCTCACGACGTTTTGGCCACAACACAAGCGGCCTTCATCAGGTGAAGGGACGAGACTGTATGGAGGACAGCGCTGGAGTGAAAAAGCCACGCTCAGATCGCGACCTTTAAGCTTAGAGTCGCGGCATACCGAAAGAGCTAAGACTATGAATCCATAAGATGCCTCTGAGAATGATGAGGACAAAAAAAACCCTTGAGAATGATTTGATAAATTCTTACCATTTCAATGTTCCACGAATATGAAATACATCCATCTCGATGGACACACTCAATTCGTTGCAACTCGTGGTGTGGGCTGTCATTGGAACAAAAAAAAAGTATAATGATTAATTTTAGTGATGTATGACGAATTGACTAATTTCAATTATGTATTTTTAATACAGAGCTTACATTTTGCAACGCAACAATATGATGTTTAAAGTAAAGAAGGCATTGTTTAAACTTCACGTAAAAACACGTTATCATGACCACGTTTTTTTTAAATTAACGCTTGATGTAGAGGATTGTTGCTCCTTATTAGTGAGGGCACAGAGATATGTGGAAGTCTTTCCACCACTCCACCACACAAGAACACAAATGTAATAACTGCGCACGGATTGATGGTTGGAGAAGTAGAAATGGTATTTATATGATTGGTATCATCTCCAAGACATAAGAAATTATAATAGCAAAACTAAATAAATGTGAGAGATGTACAATTAAACGATATATATGTGCCAAGGAGGGATGCATTTTAAACAAAAAAAACGTTAAATCAGGTGTTTGAAGAAGTTGTCGAGAATTTATTTATATTTTTTAATCTCTTTTTTTACATGTTGTAGTAATTTAAAATGTCTCGGTGCAAAGGACAGTGCGGTCAAAGGATGCCACGTGACATCACTTCTAGCGTACAGAGCGTTGGAGGGATGTCATTTCCCATTTCATCCACTCTCAATAGGCACCTTAATATAATGTATGTATGCCATCTACAATGCGACATTGCCTGGTGGTAAAATAAAAACGTAGACAATACAAATTTATCGCATGTAAAAAAATGCAAGAGTTGGCAGCGGCCAAGCTTATCATAAATAACAAGTTCGTTATTTAATTAAATACACTGATGTTAATTAGAAAACATCCATTATGTCATGGGAGAACTCAATCTAGTCATTGGCTTTATCATAGAATAAATATGTTTCTGCATTACAATCGACAACTATACATGTAAAAAAAAAAGGTTTTTTTGTCATTTTTCATTCTTCCAATGTAAGATTACTGTTGAAGACGCCGTTTTAGTTCAGTCGAAGGTCTCTTTATGATGTTAATTCTATTTGCATTTCAATTTGACTTTCTTGCATCCACTAGAAAAGATTTCTCGTTTGGCCTCCTGCCAGCACACAGTTTTCATGAGAAATTACAATGACATATCGTTTTGCTAATCACCTCATTTTTTTTTATACACCCATATTTATTAGTTAAATTTCAGAGCAGGACTCGAGAGAGGGACTCAATGATGTCCTGCAAACATTGTCATCAGAAAGGACTTCTTAACCCTGACAATCTGAACTTTGCAGCACAGAAATTATTTTTTTCCAAAAAAAGTTCAAAATTGTCAACATCAACATTCGCCATTTGCAAAGTAGATGATCATGTGGCTCCACAACAAATGCCCAAAATGAAACAAAATACAAGATTAATTGTCATTGACGTGGTGTTTGCTCTCGAACATCTCAGATAATTACCCCTACGATATGGGACCTTGAGAACAGAGTTCGTCTTTTGGCGTCTTCTGGTCCAACACCAATGGAGACTAGGCTCTAAGAAAAGCCGTCTCGGGTGTGGACCAATCAAATTCAAGGACAGTGCATATTATTATCAGAGTTGTCTTTTTTGTTTGCATTTTGACTACTTGTGTTGTGGTTATTGCAAACATGATCCCTTGTATAAAGGTGTCAGTTTTTGTGCCAGATAAAAGGGCAAAAACCTATTACTAGAGTTCGCATTCTCAGGCGAGTGGGAGCAGGTCAACACGAGTAAGCTCACAGATGGCCTAGGCCTATATTGTGGTCAGACGTAAAGGAGGCTGAGTAGGTGTCACATTATCAAATACAGCATATTCGTTTTAGATTTTATTTACCCAAAAATGGGTGTCAAATGGTCACGACTCACCAGTCTTAAAATTCCCCACTGAATGGCCTTGTCGTGAAGCCTTAGAGTCACTTTTTGCGAAAGATCTGTGGAAAATACACGAGCATAACAAGTTAGAAGTTGGAGATCAGCCTGAACACAGGGCAAGGGTTACTCCTGGATAGCAGTGCCTCTGCACTGCCCTAGGATATGTGCTGTGGAATCTCAAAAACCAAAACATATTCACAGGTCCTCCTTTATGCCTTGATAACAAACACACACGCACACACATGAAAAAATATTGTGCAATCACCAATGAATACATCCGACACGGCCAATCAGCAAAAAAAGTGTCACGTTGACAAAAAGACAAATAGTTCACTACTTTAGCCCACCGGTGTGTTGAAGAGTGAATCCACATTTACAGTTTGAGTACGACGTTTCGCTGGTAAATACATCCAGCATCATCGGGCAATTCGCCAGAATGGTAAAGCCCTCGCTTGCTCCCGGTTTTATATAGAGCAGAAGAGTGACGTCATCACTTAACTCATTTCAGGTGCAGTGATTAGAGGCGGAGGGGGGGGTATTGTAATTATATAATCGATTAGTAATCAGTCATTGGTTATGATTAGTAATGAGTTGTAGATTAGTAATTCTTTAAATCAAAATGTAATGTGTATTATTTAATAATACGCTTCCAGGCCGCACTAAGCCTGTAGCTGTCAGAGCTATTAAAGTTATTCTTGTTCCTCTCAATTTCAATGGATTCTCTAATTAGTCTTTGCCACTAATAATTAGTTTTACACACCACTGCAACATTGTCAAAATCAATTGAGTGTCCTTGTTGACAAGCATGTTCTGCCACTGCCGACAGTTGTGTTTGAGATAATTTAATATTTCTCTGATGTTCTTTTAGTCTTACACTGATGTTATGTCCCGTCTGCCCAATGTAGCAGCTGCCACATGAACAATTAATCCGATATACACCTTCTGTTGATAATTTAGTTTTTGAATTTTGTGTACTGTACCAAATCTTACTGTAATGTTTTGCTTTTGCAAAACACGGGCTAATTTGTCAGTTACTCCTGAGATATATATGAATTTTTATTGTTTTAACAATCTGGTCGCTTTCAGCAGTATTGCTTTGCGATCGTGATTTGGCATTCAGTGCTCTGTTAATTTGAGCATTATTGTAGCCATTCTGTCGTAGTGCGTCTTTAACATGTTTAATCTCTCTCACTAGACTCTCACCATCTGATACTGTTTTAGCCCGATGTATGAGCGTCTTGATAAGAGAGGATTTCAGAACATCTTGTGAATGTGATTAAAGATATTAAACTTACTCCTGATAATATTCTGGTAAGTTTTGATGTGATTTCTCTATTCACTAAGGTTCCAGTGGACGAATCGCTTAAATTACTTGATACACTAGTAAAGAATACCGGTTTACCAAAAGATATTCCGAAACTTGCTGGCCATTGTTTAAATAACACTTATTTCTTATGGAGAGGGGATTTCTTTAAACAAAAAGAAGGAGCAGCAATGGGCTCTCCTTTATCCCCTGCTATAGCAAATTTGTACGTGGAAAACTTTGAAATAAGAGCACTTGCCTCGAGCACATTAAAACCATCCTTTTGGTTTAGATATGTGGATGACACTTTGGTTGTCTGGCCACATGGTAAAGATACACTTAATGATTTTCTAAATCATCTCAATGCACAAAACCCGCCCATCCAGTTCACCATGGAAATGGAGGTGAATAACAAACTCCCATTCCTAGATATTTTGCTTGGACATGGCCTAAACGGTACAATAACACACAGCGTTTACAGAAAGCAAACGCACACTGATGCCTATCTGAATGCAGAATCACATCATCATCCAGCTCAGAAATCTTCTCTTATCAAGACGCTCATACATCGGGCTAAAACAGTGTCAGATGGTGAGAGTCTAGTGAGAGAGATTAAACACGTTAAAGACGCACTACGACAGAATGGCTACAATAATGCTCAAATTAACAGAGCACTGAATGCCAAATCACGATCGCAAAGCAATACTGCTGAAAGCGACCAGATTGTTAAAACAATAAAAATTCCATATATCTCAGGAGTAACTGACAAATTGGCCTGTGTTTTGCAAAAGCAAAACATTACAGTAAGATTTGGTACAGTACACAAAAGTCAAAAACTAGTATCTTGCACTAAAGACGCATTACCTAAATTATCAACGGAAGGTGTATATCGGATTAATTGTTTATGTGGCAGATGTTATATTGGACAGACGGGACGTAACATCAGCGTAAGACTAAAAGAACATCAGAGAAATATTAAATGATCTCAAACACAACTGTCGGCAGTGGCAGAACATGCTTGTCAACAAGGACACTCAATTGATTTTGACAATGTTGCAGTGTTGTGTAAAACTAATTATTACTGGCAAAGACTAATTAGAAAATCCATTGAAATTGAGAGGAATAAGAATAACTTTAATCGCTCTGACAGCTACAGGCATATTGCGGCCTGGAAGCGTATTATTAAATAATACACGTTACATTTTGATGTAAAGCTTTCGTGACTGCGGTGATTCATGTTCTTGGCTCTTTCGGTGGAGTCACGTTGGGGGGAAGCAATAGAATAATAGAATATATATGTTTGTTGTTTTGTTGTTTCACTTCGGCGTGGCTTTGCCGAGGGAGCTAAGAATATGAATGCACATTACAATTCCTTATAGGGGAAACACATACTAATTAACGGATTACTAACATAGCATATAATCACTAACACACATTACAACTAATCACTAATCTACAACTCATTACTAATTATAACCATTGACTGATTACTAATCGATTATATAATTACAACACCCCCCCCCTCCGCCTCTAATCACTGCACCTGATATGAGTTAAATGATGACGTCACCCTGCTGCTCTATATTAAACCGGGAGCAAGCGAGGGCTTTACCATTCTGGCGAATTGCCCGATGATGCTGGATGTATTTACCAGCGAAACGTCGTACTCAAACTGTAAATGTTGTGGATTCACTCTTCAACACACCGGTGGGCTAAATTAGTGAATTATTTGTCTTTTGTCAACGTGACACTTTTTTTGCTGAGTGGCCGTGTCGGGTGTTGGCGGGTTACGACACAATTATAAATAACGCGATCTAACCCAAAAACCTTTATTATGAATAATATTGGTCGCAAAAGCCTATGTGTTAAACTTATTATGAGCTTTGCATATTGTACGGTCAGAATATTCGTTCATCCTTAAGGCTTGGTGTACATGCTCTAGCTCACTGGCTAGGTGGTGCTGGTCGGAGATGCAACGGGCCCTATGGTGTAGTGTTTTGATGAGGGAATTCTTCTGGGCTGGATGGTGGTGGGAGTCAGGCTTTAGTTAGACATCCGTGTGGGTGGCTTTCCTGCAGACAGAATGTCCCAACGAGCCATCACGTCCCTTCTCGATCAAAACATCCAGGAATGGTAGCTTGCCATCCTCTTCCACTTCCATGGTGAATTTGATAGACGGGTGTATGGAGTTGATGTGGTTGAGAAATTGGTTCAGTGCTGGCAGGACATGTGGCCAGATGACGAACGTGTCATCTGCGTATCTCTTCCACAAGTAAGGAGGTAGGGTGGATGTCTGGATGGCATCTGTACCATCTGGATTCAGTCTCTGTTGGACCAAGTCTTCAATGATTGCAATGGTGTCAGGTACAGTTACCTTGGTGAACAGGGAGACTACATCTAAACTGACAAGAAAATCATCTGGAGACAGTGAGATGTCCCTTGATTCGAGAAACCAAGTGAGCTGAGTTAAGTACAGCTGAGGTGGTCTTGCCTCTGAAAGGAAGCAGGGTCTCAGACAGAAATCGGGCCAGTTTGTAGGTGGGTGACTTAATGGTGGAGACGATGGGACGGAGCGGGGTACCTGCTTTGTGGATTTTTGGAAGGCCATAAAATTTGCCAGATCACCCAAAGTTCCTGTGCCCAACACCATTGCAATTACTGAATATTTAGTCAAAAAAGGATTGAAAGCTGATGTACTGGCCCTGGTTAGATACTGCCTCACCAATACATACTTCACCTGGAATGGAACATGTAATAAACAAGTTGAAGGCACCCCAATGGATTCCCCTTATCTCTGGTTGTATCCAATTTTTTCATTAAAAATTTGAGAAAAATGCCATTCAGGCATCCACTCTACATCCGTCCTTGTGGGAGAGGTACGTAAATGACACGGTCGCCATCTGGCCACGTGGCCGACCAGCTCTGAACCAATTCCTCAACCACATTAATTCCATACACCCAGCCATCAAATTCACCATGGAGGTGCAAACTGATGACAAGCTACCGTATTTGGATGTTCTAATCGAAAAGAAACAAGATGGCTCAATAAGACACTGTCTACAGGAAAGCAACTCATTCGGATGCCTACCTAAAACCTGATTCCCACCACCATCCATCTCAGAAAAATTCCCTCAACAAAACAATCTTCGCCACTCATCCTGCCACGGCCCCCTCACAACTTTCGCTCGCCCATTCATGCTGCTCCGCGGTTCTTGTGCTCCGCCTACTACGTTCTAACAATTGGGCTACGCTCATTTTAAACCTTTATAAACAGTTGAATTTGGACGCTTACCCCCATTTTCTCTCCTCCTGATGACGACCACTTGTGTTGCAATAAAAACGTCGTAGTTTTAGTTGTTTGTTAATCTCTTTGAACCTATCTACATGACTTTACCGAAAGACCCAAAGAATATACATATATATGCGTGATATAAACGGCTCTTGGACTTATGTCCACCCTCTTCATCCATCAGACCCTCCCACACCCTGATCTACATTTTGCTCCACTCCTTGACACCTGGTTTACAGACTTCATCAGGTCCTTTACCACCCTAACTAAGCGTCTCCTGAATAAAACGAGTCAAGCAGATCGTTCAAGGACAGATGTTGCCGGATCCAATTAGCCAGAGGTCGCTTAAGGAGATTGGAGTTTGGACAGAAATTACCAAGAACTCTATATTGAGGCTTTGCTTCTTGCGATGGGGAGTTACAGATGCCACGTTAAGGGTGGAAGAAATAACACCCGTTCGAAGAGACCTGTTGAACAGATTGACCTATATTAGCGAAGTTCTCTTCAAGAAACCTAACTGGACAAGGGCCATGGGGCAAAATGTGGGTCAAGATTCAGAGATCAGTGCATAGCGTTGAAAAAGTAAAATCGTGTAGCTCAATGAATGATATACCCATATAAAACGGCAGAAGGAAGTCAGAATGCAAAGAAACATAGAACGATTAAGGAAACAAAAAATAAATAGCACCTACTTCATCATTGAAATAGTGTAAAATGAGTTGCACATATAAATCAAAACTGAGGAACTCGAATTGGAATGTGGCTCAGGAAATCTATAAATGATATAAAAAAAATATGCCAGCTGCAATGAGGATAGGGATATAGATTTCGCTTGCACAATAGTATAGTGGCAGATGCTTCAACAGCATCCAGTGAATAGTGAGGCCAGATTCCCTCTATGTCCATTCAGAATTATAAGCGGCACATTTTTTCCTCAGTAACACAACATCTTCATGAAAAGGATTTTTAATCCAGTTTTTTAAAATCAGGTTCCAGAATAAATTATTCATGGAAATATAATTACGACCCAGAGGACGGACCAACACCAGCCATCAGAACAATTTTCTCGAAAAAAAACAACGAATTCTTACCTCTCCAAGGTGCCAGAGAAGATATGTTCATCAATCTTTAAAGTCACATCCAGCTTGGGCAACGGTATGTCACTGCAAAAACATATCCAGACATAACTAACTTCGGTTATATTTTACAGATTTAAAAAATTACTAGCTACTTTCTGAAATAAGACCGTATAATGTTTTCAGATAAAGTGCATTGTTCAAAATTCAGTTAGTCTATCTGGTCCATTCGGAGAATCATAGCAGGTAGTGGTGACATCACTTAAACGTGAGTCCAACTTGGTGCTACGCTGAGTGGAGCTCAAGTCAAGGTGGAGTGCACTGCCGAAGGTAAGTTTGGGCTGCACACATTTTCTGCAACACACTATTGTATATATCCCCCTTTTCCAAAAAATGCGTATATATTAAGAATAAATATGCCAATTTTATTTTAAATAATGGATTGGGGCGTAGCTTGGGGCACAAAGGGGTGATTCGAACCCCTACTCCTCAAACAGCAGCTGCCTCTCACAAGCCGAATCAGGCAATGAAGTAGCCATGAAGGGTAAAACAAATAAACCACGGTGCAAGGAAGGGGGGGGGGAGAGGGCTGCTAATGAGATTCTGAGGAAATCTCTACCGGGCTTCAAAGACCACCGTAAAAAAACGGAGCAGGGACAATCGGACATTACAACTGGCGTTTTTGTACAACGGTAAAAGTTCTAAACTTAGCGACAAGAACAAATCAACATTATTGACTGCAATCTACATTAGTAGCTTTTATTATTAATTACGTTATTTCACCATCATTCAGCTCATATACTATTTCTTATTGTATCTTTCTATCTACGCGACTTAACTGAAAGAACCAAAGCACATGAATTCTAGCGGTCATGAAAGCTTAAGTCAAAACTTCGTTATATCTCCAACCTCAAAGACCACCGTAAAAAACGAATGCAGAGCAGGGACAATCGGACATTACAACTGGCGTTTTTGTACAACGGTAAAAGTTCTAAACTTAGCGACAAGAACAAATCAACATTATTGACTGCAATCTACATTAGTAGCTTTTATTATTAATTACGTTATTTCACCCTCATTCAGCTCATATACTATTTCTTATTGTATCTTTCTATCTACGTGACTTAACTGAAAGAACCAAAGCACATGAATTCTAGCGGTCATGAAAGCTTAAGTCAAAACTTCGTTATATCTCCAACCTCAAAGACCACCGTAAAAAACGAATGCAGAGCAGGGACAATCGGACATTACAACTGGCGTTTTTGTACAACGGTAAAAGTTCGAAACTTAGCGACAAGAACAAATCAACATTATTGACTGCAATCTACATTAGTAGCTTTTATTATTAATTACGTTATTTTACCCTCATTCAGCTCATATATTATTTCTTATTGTATCTTTCTATCTACGCGACTTAACTGAAAGAACCAAAGAACATGAATTCTAGCGGTCATGAAAGCTTAAGTGAAAACTTCGTTATATCTCCAACCTCAGGATGTCAAAATATAACTCGGGAATAAGCAGCATGGATCCCTGGCGACACAGATGGAGAACAAAGTACTCTGCTAATTTCCTCACGTTAGCGTCACTAACCCAGTTTCTCTCTACCTTCCATCTATTACCTGTGCCAAACTCCGCCCTCCTCCCACCTTCCTTGCCTCCGCCCTTTCTTCCTTCTCTAGCTCTGCCCACTTACCCCCTTGGGGTTGAGCCCACCAAAACTCTTTGTTGTATATATAGGCCTTTTTTCCAAAATTGATATTAATAATGATTTTGCCAAAAAAAATAATCGATCATGGTGTCACTTGGGGTAAAAGGGGATGATATGGAACACCCCTCCCCTCACACATAACAAGGCAACCAGAGGTAAGCCATACAAGGTAATAAAACTCAAACAAAAAGAAAGGTGGGGGGTGGGGGGGGGGAATTCCTAATGAGAGACTGAAAAATCCCTACATGGCTTCAAAGCCTCGCCATCTTCCAGGGCGGCGAAAACCAGACAGACAAGTTTTTGGTTACTTTAATTAACAGAAAGTCCCAAAAAACCTCAGCAACAAGAATAAGCTGACATTATAGGAATCTACACACTCACAACGATAAAAAATAGACTACAATCTACATAGTGGGTTATTACTTCTCATACATATTATTATACTAACGTTATTCACCTTAAATTATATTACATATTGCCATCTACGTGACTACAAACACCAAGGAATATGAATTCCAGCAGTCAAGAAGCTTAACTGAAACTTAGTTATACCCCTAAACTTCAGGACATTAAAAAAAATAACTCGAGCATAACAGCACGGATCCCCGGATACAGACAGGGGGACGAAAATTAATAAAACCCTAAGAAATACGTGATGATGATAATGTTAAATCACGAATTGTGGAAAACCTAAACCAAGTAATGATTACGTAAAGTTAAGCCATTGGTCATCCAGAGGAGATGAAGCGAGATGGGTCGATCACGTGACCAAGAGAAAAGGATTCAATAGAAAGAGCCTCCCAACCGTCTTTGTCTTCCCGCAGCACGGGATAGCAAAGAATGTAACGCCCAGAGCGAGGGAAAATGACTCTCACAGAGAGCTTTTATAGCAGGTTGGGCATCTGTTTTTTTTATGGCGGGATGGCTTGAGGAGGGCGACAGTAATCAAGCCAGGGAGAGACACAGATGGCTTAATAAATCAGAACACGCACACACACGGACACACGTACAACAACCCCCCCCCCCTCCCCACAACACAGGCTGAGAGCGAAATCAAAGAAAGTTCCGGTCCTTTGTGAGAAGGCGAGGCGAGGTGGGCAAAATTCCACATATAACCAGCGACACCACTCAACACAACAGCGAGGCAAAGGGCAGCTTGGAAGAGGACAGCAAGCCAGCTCCGGGGCATGGCCTCGAGATCAACAACGATGCGTGTGGTGCATCGCAGAGAAGAGGGGCGAGGTGATGCTCTGCGCTGAGTTCGGCATGGACCGACAGAGTATCGCTGAAAGTCATTCTCAGCGTCCAGCAATCAACCTCGAGAAAGGGCGGAGAGGGCCAAGCGTCGACCCAAGCCAGCATTGCAGAGAACCAGCTGCACGTGCAATCGGCACCGCCAGAGAGAGAGACGGAGCCGGAGAGAGCGCGCAGCTGCGTCACCGAGCGAAGGGGTGCCAGCTGCCAGCGGACAAGCGTTGTGCCTGCTCGGCCCATCCAGCAGGGGAAAGAGCCTCACCAGCCACCCGTGAGCGAGAGCGTCGGCGCCAGCGACCGCGCCGTGGGTTCGACCCACACACACACAGGCGCGCGCCGAGCGCCACCGGCTGGGAACCGAGACGAGAGTGAGGGACTGCAGCCAGCGGACGAGCTGCGGGCGATGTCTGACGACGGGATCATCGCGCACCCAGCTCATAAAAAAAAAGGTTTTTGGGTTAGATCGCGTTTATTTATAAATGTGTCGTAACCCTCCACCACCCGACACGGCCAATCAGCAAAAAAAAAGTGTCACGTTGACAAAAAGACAAAAAATAATAATTCACTACTTTAGCCCACCGGTGTGTTGAAGAGTGAATCCACAACATTTACAGTTTGAGTTGTACTGTGACGTTTCGCTGGTAAATACATCACCAGCATCATCATCGGGCAATTCGCCAGAATGGTAAAGCCCTCGCTTGCTCCCGGTTTTATATAGAGCCAGCAGCAGGGTGACGTCATCACTTAACTCAGCTGTGGACAGAAACTGTGGCCGCCCGTGTGAAAGAAGGGAGTGCCAAGCTGTCCGTATGATGCACACTCACACCCTCACAACCCTCACCGCTCCGCAGGGAACAAACATTTCTGATACAAGGGATGCCCAACCTCGGCGTATGCTTCACGCAAAGAAGACGCACACAACACGCATATCGGGACAAATAAGATTGTTACAAAAAGTTATCTTTGTGTGTTCAAGAAGGGTTGCCATTCCAAGGTGGTGCGTTAAATATCAGCTGATCGTGAAAAGCATTGCTGCCCGTCGAGTTACGTGAATACGATTGTTTAGAAGTATTTTACTCATCCGTTTTCGTTAATTGCACAATCTTGCCAATGAATTGATTGATAACTACTCTTGACTTCGGGACGTGCTTCTTTATTGCCTTCGTATGAATATCGTTGCCATGAATTTTTAAGGACTTTTTGTTCCTATCACCGTGTATGCCCGCGTACTCTGAGGAATAATCGATTGTTCTGTTACCCAGTTAACAAACGTGATCATTGAAGGTTAAATGTATGGATCAATGAGGGGAACATCTCCAGGAGTACTGTGTTGACAATTCCAAGTATAAGAGTTTGCATATTATAGTGTTAAGGTTTTGTTTAGAAATTAAAATTGCTTAACACAAGAAGTGTCTGGGTGGTGCCTTCCTAAGTTCATGCATAATTTTTTTAATAATAAGAACTGTATCCTGGCGGTGAGATTTGCATTTGGAGACCTGACATAAACACACTAATACATAATCCGTAAATGTTAAAGCAAGAACAATTGTATTATACCGATTGATAATATGACCCGAGATGACGAAGCAAAGTTTAATTTAGCATACTTACATCACACCTGCATAACTTCATACAATTAATTGTATGATCCCGATTGATAATACTACCCTCGACAACGAGGCAGGGCTTAATTATTATAATGGATTTCATTAGCATAATTGCATAGCTTAATACAATTACGCCTCCCCAATTAGCATAATTTATGCGCATAATTACGTAATTATCATAATTTCAGATAATTATTCATTTTCCACAATTTCATTTAATTCGTGTTATTTTCATTAAATTTTCATACCCGGCATATACAACGCCTTTATAAGCGCTTGTTTGCAGATATTTTTTTCTAAATCAGCAGTTGTCCTGCTGTATCGGTTCCGCCTGATGACGGTTGCTTGGGTTGCGATTGAAACGTCGTGATTTAATTTATTTCATTTTATACCCACGTGACTTTACCGACAGAACCAAAGACCACGCATGAATATTGTCACATTAATTTTTAAGGACTTTTTACCGTCGTATTGTATGGTCGCTTTACTCTTAGGAATTAGCCAATTGTTCTGTTACCCAGTTTAACAAACATAATCGTTGAGGCTTAAATGTACGGATCAATGATTATGACATCTCGAGGAGTAACGTGTTGACAATTTCGACCGTAAGTGTTCGCATGTTAGAACGTTTTAGTTATGAAAGTTGCTTAACACAGAAGAGTCCGAGTGGTGCCTTTCTAAGTTCATGCATAATAATTTTAATTATAAGAACTATTTCCTAAGGTGAGATCTGAATTTTGCGACCTGACATAAACACACTAAGACATAATCAGTAAAAGTTAGTGAGAATCATTGTATTATACCGATTGATAATACAACCCTAGACAACGAAGCCGAGCCTGAATTAGCACAATTACTTACACCAGCACAACTTAATACAATTAAACCTTCTTCATTATATCATCCCTATTGATAATACAACCCTCGACAACGAAGCCAAGCCTAATTATCATAACTGCATAGATTAGCATAATTGCATAAACTTGCATAACTTTATGCAATTACACATTCCTAATTAGCATAAATACATAAAATGTATGCTCGTCTGGGATCTCTGTTGTGTTAACTAGAGTATTTTGAACTAATATTGCCTTTTGATTGTAAACGTGCAAAAACAAAAACAAAACGCACTCTGAGGCAGAATACCAGAGTAGCATGTTATGACAAAGATAGTTCGATTATGATAATTTTATAGAGTCAAACTGACTGCATCAGAAGAAATACAGGTCAATCACACACGACCAAGAAAATATGTATTACATATAATCAGAGCCTCCCAACCACCTTTGTCTTCCAAACCACGATGTAAACACTGCTCAAAACATACCTTGAGTCACTTAAAGAGTCAACACCGCAAAAAGGGATACAGACTAAGATAACTTACAACCCATAAGAGTGGACGGAAAACATCAACAGATGGCATTTCTGTTTGTGAGAGACGGGAAAATGTGTAGTGTAGTAGAATTACACTACAGTGTTTGCTCGGTATAGGGGCTGTAGGTGGGTGTCACGGAGGTCGTGTCAGGCCGTGGCACTCTGAGTGATCCCAACAGGACACGTGACCGGATAAAGGGGGCCAGGGGCCCCAGGGGAGTCACGGGGTTGGGGGTTCGGGCCTTCCCGAAGGATCGGGAAGGGGGGTATTGCCTGGGGCGGAGCTGGCCACGCCGGAGTGGTGATAAGCGGGGAATAGACAGAGCGCTTGTCTGTTCTGCTGGTTCTACTCTGGGATGAAGACAACATCTACGATCCTTGGTCCCCGGTCTCCTCTAGTGGACCAGGCAGTGTGTTGAGCTGTCCTGGTCCAGTAATGTAGTATCCCCGTGTGTTAGATAAGTTAGGAACGGTGGCTACCACCTTAAGTCGTTATGCTAAGAGTTATCTTTTATGTTACTTAAAAAATAGTGTTGCCTCCAGGTTGGTGTCTGCCTAAATTTAACCCACTATAAATGTAACACCTCCAACCGTTAGTGAAGAGGGAGGAGAATGCAACTGGGCAAAAGGACCCCCCCCCCCCCTTCCAGATAATTATTGCAGAAATTTGAAAAACAAGAAAAACACACTTAGGGGCCATGCACTGCCGTTGGAATACCCAGATTTTACGAAGCGATTTATACTTGACACGGATGCCAGTGATACGGGCATAGGCGCGGTTTTGTCACAGATGGTTGAGGGCGTCGAGAGAGTGGTGGCATATGGCAGCCGGGTGTTATCGCCGGCGGAGCAAAAATACTGTGTGACGCGTAGAGAATTGTTGGCGATTGTCCATTTTGTTCGGCAGTACCGACCGTATCTGCACGGCAGGGAATTTTTGATCCGCACTGATCACGCGGCACTACAGTAGGCTCGCTGGCTTGAGACCCTCCAGGAGTACTCTTTCACGATCCAACATAGGAAAGGAACGCGCCATGTAAAGGCGGATGCCTTGTCGAGGTTGCCGCGACCGGCTGAGACGTGTCGGTGCACAGAGGGCTCGCTGCATTGCGGCCCGCGGCTGGAGGAGGTTCCGCAAACGGTCGCTGCAGCGGGTTCGGGAGTGCCAGGGATAATCCCTGGAGCAGAAATTGGATTGTTGGGGTTGTCATTGAAACGGTGGAAGCAACTGCAGGTCGAGGATTCCTCGCTGACCAGGATGAGGCTGCATGCCTATCGTTCAAGGGGATCGGAGGATCGCCCATTTTTGATGTTGACGGAGGGGTTGCTTGTTCGCTGGGATGTGGAAGCACAAAAATGTTGTATTGTTGTCCCGAGGGTGTTGCGGGGGAAACTCATTAACGAGATACATGATACATTGATGCATTTGGGGGAGAAGAAGACCTCGTTGACAGTGGGGAATGAATTTTACTGGCCGGGAATGTTTAATGATGTGGAACAGCATGTAAAAGCGTGCCAGGAATGTGCACAGAGGAAAGCGCCGGCACGGCCATATCGTGTCCCATTGCAATCGATTCAAGTTTCGAGAGTGAACGAAATTGTGGCACTAGATATTTTGGGTCCGTTCCCCGTCACCCCCCGAGGGTACGAAGATTTGCTCATCGGGGTGGAATACTTAAACTCGTTGGCCGATGGCATGGCCGCTAGTAGACCAGTCAGCGACGTCGATCGCTGAGGCTTTCTTGAAAGGGTACGTCTTACTTTTAGTTCTTTCGGTAAAGTCACGTTGAAGGGAAACAATGCGTCTTATCTAAGGGGGCCACGGAACAATTCCTTACTGACCAAGGCAGACATTTTTCATCGAAATTGATTAAAGACGTGTGTGACTCGCTGGGGACCAAAAAGATCCGGACGTCCCCGTACCACCCGCAGACTGACGGGATGGTGGAGCGGCTGCATAGGACGCTGACGTCCATGCTTTGTCACCAAGTAAACACCGCTCAAGATGATTGGGACCTGCATGTTGCAGCGACGCTGGCCGCGTATAGATTGGCCCCGCATGCCTCAACGGGGTACTCGCCATTTTTTTCTAATGTATGGACGGGAACCAGAAGCGCCGGCTATTGTTAAATTGGGAATTCGGAAGCGAGAGAAATCTACGACGGTGCCTGCTCCGATGCAGGTGGCTTTAGACCGTCTGAGGGAAGCCCGGGAGGCTGCATTCAAAAATACGGCACGACAACAAGCCGCTAACGAAAGATTGTACGGCAGGCAGCGGGCACGAGAGCCGTGGAGTGTTGGAGATAAAGCCTGGTTGCACTGCCCCATGGTGCCGGTGGGAACGTCCCCAAAGTTTCACCGCCCCTGGCAGTGGGCCCGTTGATATTGTGGAGGTTTTACGGGATCAGAGCGTGCGAATAAAAAATCGGTCGTCGGACATGGTTTGTTCACCCGTCGCGCCTGAAGAAATTTGTGTTACCGTATGACGCGTCATCCCTCATGCGAGAGCGGCCTGTATTGGATGTGTCCGACGAACCTGTGGGGAGGTCACAAGTGCGCGTGTCCCAGAGATCTGCCCCCGGTGTGCCTGCAGGATCGCCCCTTTTTGGGTAGAGTTGCTGACCGGACGCCGACTGAACGGCCACAGATCCGGACCAATGTCCGTCCCGACCGGGAACGACGGACATCCCCGCCAGCGGAGTGTCGCTGGGACAGGGATGGGCGTAGGGTGGAGCCCAGGAGAGCCCCTCGTGGGCGAGACGAGCGAGGCCCTCCCTTACCGCAGGGAGTCCCGCGCAGGGGAGATGGGCCGGCAGCGGGAACCCGTTCCAGGAGAAGTACACTACGTTGACTTTGGGGGGTTTGGGGATTCTGTATAAAGGTGTTGTGTGAGTGTCGTTGTGTGGTGCGTAGCGGGTGGTTGTACAAAATGTTTATGTGTTGCGAATGCGTTCTGTATATATGTTATCATCGTTCCGTCCGCTTCACTCCACTACTCCAACTCGAGTATAGCGTAGCCGGGGACGGCTAGGTTCTTTCATCACGGGGGAGGGTGATGTAGTGGAGTAGACAATACACATGGGTAAATTGGCCATATACAGTACATACAAACAGTGTGGGTCATGTAAGGTCGGGCAGGTGACGAAGTCAAGGGTGGCGTAAGCAAGCCAAAGTAATTAAGGGAGTCAAGGGACGAGGGCTGTGATTGGTCGAGAGGCCGTTAGCGTTAAGTGGCGGCGTCACGGAGTCTGGGCCGTTGGACAGGTGCGGAGCTTGCGGGAAAATGCCAACGAGGCACGTGGCAATTAATGAAGGCTGATTGGAAAGGGGATAAAACCGCTAGGTGATTTGGACGGCGGGGAGTTGTTGGCGAGAAGTGGGGACAGCAGCGGGTAGAGAGAGACGCGAAGAGTGGAAGCCGGTAAGTGTTAGTGGGAAATAGATTGAGAGCCGAACTCAGAGGACAATAAATAGCGACAGAGAGAGATAGCGTTAGCAGAGTGGGGATTACGGTATAGGTAGGTAGGGAGAGTTAGCAATAGATTAGTCACTGTGTGTGAAGAGATAGACAAGTCACTGTGTGAAGAGATAGACAAGTCACTGTGTGAAGAGATAGACAGAGTCACTGTGTATGAAGATATAGACAAGTCACTGTGTGTAAGGAGATAGACAAGTCACTGTGTGTGAAGAGATAGACAGAGTCACTGTGTGTGAAGAGATAGACAGAGTCACTGTGTGTGAAGAGATAGACAGAGTGACTGTGTGTGAGGAGATAGACAGGGTCACTGTGTGTGAGGAGATAGACAGGTCACTGTGTGTGAGGAGATAGACAGGTCACTGTGTGTGAAGAGATAGACAGGTCACTGTGTGTGAGGAGATAGACAGGTCACTGTGTGTGAAGAGATAGACAGAGTCACTGTGTGTGAAGAGATAGACAGGGTCACTGTGTGTGAGGAGATAGACAGGTCACTGTGTGTGAGGAGATAGACAGGGTCACTGTGTGTGAGGAGATAGACAGGTCACTGTGTGTGAAGAGATAGACAGAGTCACTGTGTGTGAAGAGATAGACAGAGTCACTGTGTGTGAAGAGATAGACAAGTCACTGTGTGTGAGGAGATAGACAGAGCCACTGTGTGTGAAGAGATAGACAGAGTCACTTTGTGAGGAGATAGACAGAGTCACTGTGTGTGAAGAGATAGACAGAGTCACTGTGTGTGAGGAGATAGACAAGTCACTGTGTGTGAAGAGATAGACAGAGTCACTGTGTGTGAAGAAATAGACAAGTCACTGTGTGTGAGGAGATAGACAGAGTCACTGTGTGTGAAGAGATAGACAGAGTCACTGTGTGTGAAGAGATAGACAGAGTCACTGTGTGTGAGGAGATAGACAGAGTCACTGTGTGTGAAGAGATAGACAGAGTCACTGTGTGTGAAGAGAGAGACAGAGTCACTGTGTGTGAAGAGATAGACAGAGCCACTGTGTGTGAAGAGATAGACAGAGCCACTGTGTGTGAAGAGATAGACAGAGACACTGTGTGTGAAGAGATAGACAAGTCACTGTGTGTGAGGAGATAGACAGGTCACTGTGTGTGAAGAGATAGACAGAGTCACTGTGTGTGAAGAGATAGACAGGTCACTGTGTGTAAGGAGATAGACAAGTCACTGTGTGTGAGGAGATAGACAGAGTCACTGTGTGTGAGGAGATAGACAGGTCACTGTGTGTGAAGAGATAGACAGAGTCACTGTGTGTGAGGAGATAGACAGGTCACTGTGTGTGAAGA
Source organism: Petromyzon marinus (assembly GCF_048934315.1). NCBI lineage: Eukaryota > Metazoa > Chordata > Hyperoartia > Petromyzontiformes > Petromyzontidae > Petromyzon > Petromyzon marinus. The sequence goes on from NC_133744.1 coordinate 123,857, forward strand.
GATAGACAGAGTCACTGTGTGTGAAGAGATAGACAAGTCACTGTGTGTGGAGAGATAGACAGAGTCACTGTGTGTGAAGAGATAGACAGAGTCACTGTGTGTGAAGAGATAGACAGAGTCACTGTGTGAAGAGATAGACAGAGTCACTGTGTGTGAAGAGATAGACAGGGTCACTGTGTGTGAGGAGATAGACAGGTCACTGTGTGTGAGGAGATAGACAGGGTCACTGTGTGTGAGGAGATAGACAGGTCACTGTGTGTGAAGAGATAGACAGAGTCACTGTGTGTGAAGAGATAGACAGAGTCACTGTGTGTGAAGAGATAGACAAGTCACTGTGTGTGAGGAGATAGACAGAGCCACTGTGTGTGAAGAGATAGACAGAGTCACTTTGTGAGGAGATAGACAGAGTCACTGTGTGTGAAGAGATAGACAGAGTCACTGTGTGTGAGGAGATAGACAAGTCACTGTGTGTGAAGAGATAGACAGAGTCACTGTGTGTGAAGAAATAGACAAGTCACTGTGTGTGAGGAGATAGACAGAGTCACTGTGTGTGAAGAGATAGACAGAGTCACTGTGTGTGAAGAGATAGACAGAGTCACTGTGTGTGAGGAGATAGACAGAGTCACTGTGTGTGAAGAGATAGACAGAGTCACTGTGTGTGAAGAGAGAGACAGAGTCACTGTGTGTGAAGAGATAGACAGAGCCACTGTGTGTGAAGAGATAGACAGAGCCACTGTGTGTGAAGAGATAGACAGAGACACTGTGTGTGAAGAGATAGACAAGTCACTGTGTGTGAGGAGATAGACAGGTCACTGTGTGTGAAGAGATAGACAGAGTCACTGTGTGTGAAGAGATAGACAGGTCACTGTGTGTAAGGAGATAGACAAGTCACTGTGTGTGAGGAGATAGACAGAGTCACTGTGTGTGAGGAGATAGACAGGTCACTGTGTGTGAAGAGATAGACAGAGTCACTGTGTGTGAGGAGATAGACAGGTCACTGTGTGTGAAGAGATAGACAGAGTCACTGTGTGTGAAGAGATAGACAAGTCACTGTGTGTGGAGAGATAGACAGAGTCACTGTGTGTGAAGAGATAGACAGAGTCACTGTGTGTGAAGAGATAGACAGAGTCACTGTGTGAAGAGATAGACAGAGTCACTGTGTGTGAAGAGATAGACAGAGTCACTGTGTGAGGAGATAGACAGAGTCACTGTGTGTGAAGAGATAGACAAGTCACTGCGTGTGGAGAGATAGACAGAGTCACTGTGTGTGAAGAGATAGACAGAGTCACTGTGTGTGAAGAGATAGACAGAGTCACTGTGTGTGAAGAGGTAGACAGAGTCACTGTGTGTGAGGAGATAGACAGAGCCACTGTGTGTGAAGAGATAGACAGAGTCACGGTGTGTGAAGAGATAGACAGAGTCACTGTGTGTGAAGAGATAGACAGAGCCACTGTGTGTGAGGAGATAGACAGAGTCACTGTGTGTGAAGAGATAGACAGAGTCACTGTGTGTGAGGAGATAGACAGAGTCACTGTGTGTGAAGAGATAGACAGAGTCACTGTGTGTGAAGAGATAGACAGAGTCACTGTGTGTGAAGAGATAGACAGAGTCACTGTGTGTGAAGAGATAGACAGAGTCACTGTGTGTGAAGAGATAGACAGAGTCACTGTGTGTGAAGAGATAGACAGAGTCACTGTGTGTGAGGAGATAGACAGTCACTGTGTGTGAAGAGATAGACAGAGCCACTGTGTGTGAAGAGATAGACAGAGTCACTGTGTGTGAGGAGATAGACAGAGTCACTGTGTGTGAGGAGATAGACAGAGTCACTGTGTGTTAAGAGATAGACAGAGTCACTGTGTGTGAGGAGATAGACAAGTCACTGTGTGTGAGGAGATAGACAGAGTCACTGTGTGTTAAGAGATAGACAGAGTCACTGTGTATGAAGAGATAGACAGAGTCACTGTGTGTGAGGAGATAGACAGGTCACTGTGTGTGAGGAGATAGACAGAGTCACTGTGTATGAAGAGATAGACAGAGTCACTGTGTGTGAAGAGATAGACAGAGTCACTGTGTGTGAAGAGATAGACAGAGTCACTGTGTGTGAAGAGATAGACAGAGTCACTGTGTGTGAAGAGATAGACAGAGTCACTGTGTGTGAGGAGATAGACAGAGTCACTGTGTGTGAGGAGATAGACAGAGTCACTGTGTGTGAGGAGATAGACGAGTCACTGTGTGTGAAGAGATAGACAGAGTCACTGTGTGTGAGGAGATAGACAGAGTCACTGTGTGTGAGGAGATAGACAGAGTCACTGTGTGTGAGGAGATAGACAGAGTCACTGTGTGTGAGGAGATAGACAGAGTCACTGTGTGTGAGGAGATAGACGAGTCACTGTGTGTGAGGAGATAGAGATAGAACCACTGTGTGTGCGGTGAAAGAAGAAGAGACTTTGTGTGGAGACAAGGAGTATGAGCGGACGGTGCTGATGGGGAATTCGAGTGTTCGAGTTGGCGGAGCGCTGAGAGGAGAAATTATATATAGTGTGTGTGAAATTATATATAGTGTGTGTGTGTGAAATTATATAGTGTGTGTGTGAAATTATATATAGTGTGTGTGTGTGTGTGAAATTATAGTGTGTGTGTGAAATTATATATAGTGTGTGTGTGTGTGAAATTATATATAGTGTGTGTGTGTGAAATTATATAGTGTGTGTGTGTGAAATTATATAATGTGTGTGTGTGAAACTATATAGTGTGTGTGTGAAATTATATATAGTGTGTGTGAAATTATAAATTGTGTGTGTGTGAAATTATATAGTGTGTGTGTGTGAAATTATATAGTGTGTGTGTGAAATTATATAGTGTGTGTGTGAAATTATATAGTATGTGTGTGTGTGTGGAATTATATAGTGTGTGTGTGTGAAATTATATAGTGTGTGTGTGTGAAATTATATAGTGTGTGTGTGTGTGAAATTATATAGTGTGTGTGTGAAATTATATAGTGTGTGTGTGTGAAATTATATAGTGTGTGTGTGTGAAATTATATAGTGTGTGTGAAATTATATAGTGTGTGTGTGAAATTATATAGTGTGTGTGGAATTATATAGTGTGTGTGTGTGGAATTATATAGTGTGTGTGTGTAATGATATAGTGTGTGTGTGAAATTATATATAGTGTGTGTGTGTAATGATATAGTGTGTGTGTGTGAAATTATATAGTGTGTGTGTGTGAAATTATATAGTGTGTGTGTGTAATGATATAGTGTGTGTGTGTGAAATTATATAGTGTGTGTGTGTGAAATTATATAGTGTGTGTGTGTGAAATTATATAGTGTGTGTGTGTGAAATTATATAGTGTGTGTGTGTGAAATTATATAGTGTGTGTGTGAAATTATATAGTGTGTGTGTAACTATATAGTGTGTGTGAAATTATATAGTGTGTGTGTGTGAAATTATATAGTGTGTGTGAAATTATACAGTGTGTGTGTGTGAAATTATAGTGTGTGTGTGAAATTATATATAGTGTGTGTGTGTGAAATTATATAGTGTGTGTGTGTGAAATTATATAGTGTGTGTGTGTGAAATTATATATATAGTGTGTGTGTGAAATTATATAGTGTGTGTGTGTGAAATTATATATATAGTGTGTGTGTGAAATTATATAGTGTGTGTGTGTGAAATTATATATAGTGTGTGTGTGTGAAATTATATAGTGTGTGTGAAATTATATAGTGTGTGTGTGTGAAATTATATAATGTGTGTGTGTGTGAAATTATATAGTGTGTGTGTGTGAAATTTTATAGTGTGTGTAATGATATAGTGTGTGTGTGAAATTATATAGTATGTGTGTGTGTGTGAAGTTATATATAGTGTGTGTGTGTGAAACTATAAAGTGTGTGTGTGTGGAACGATGGAAATAAAAATGACAGTGGAAGAAAGACGATTGTCGTCCGAGTGAATCCAAGGCACTACATATACACACACACTCTGAAGCGGAATGCCAGAATAGCTTACGTCACTCATGAGCTGCTAGGATTAAAATACATTTTTTTAAGTGGATGGCAGAATATTGGGAACTCGTATTAAAACATGCACTCGAGTCTGCTACAGAGTGGACAAGGCAGAGGGACACATGGGAGGGGACTGGATAAAATGTGACAAAAGTGAACACGATGTAAAAAAATTGCAGAAATAGCAAGACGAGACTCATACCTTCCCACAAAGCAGACAGACATAGATTTTTCTTCAATGAGGAAAGATTCTAAAAGAAAAATGTCGAGAAACTGTCCCCTAAACGACAAGGTAAGACGTCTTCACGCCCGGATAAACTCACACATAGACGTTGATTCACAGAACAAACACGGAAGTAGCAGTACACCACATCCTGGGTGTTCATATTCTTAGTTCTTTCGGTAAAGTCACCACGTTGAAGGGAAACAATAAAATAATAAAATATATATAAAACAATAAAAAAATTCTCACGACGTTTCGACCATAACTCAAACGGTCGTCTTCAGGTGTGTTGGTTCGCATAAATTTATTTTTAAACGGTGCATTTATTTATTTATTATAAAAAACGTTAGCGCCACGCGCAACGATTTGGCAGTTTATTTAGAAGGACGAGTCCATCTATGTTCTGAAAAGAGGAGGGGGGAGACGAAAAATTAATGTATGCTGTCTGAAAGCCACTGTAAGCGTGAACAATCAATTAAGACTTGAAATGGTTTATCAAATCTTTCCAATGATTGCTAAGCCAGAATCCATCTTCTCGGTTGAAATTGTCTCTGTGCTTGTATATGTGGATAGCCTCATGAACGAATCTCTCATGGTAGCCAGATGGCTTACAAAGAACCTCTGTCTTGGAAAAGTCAATGTCATGTGAGCCTACTGAATTATAACAATGATCTGCCACGGCCGAGATGTTGGTCCTACCGTGTTTAAGGTCTGCTTTGTGTTCACGAATGCGGTCCGAGACATGGCGTTTGGTTTCTCCAATGTAACTACTACCACAGAGGCAACTTAGTTTGTAGACACCAGGGTATTGTATGTCCGGAATCACATCTTTTACAGACGGAACCAGATCACGGATTTTATGTAATGTGTTGAAACGGACCTGGATCTTGTGTTTATTCAAGATTTTGGAGATCTTTTTTGTGATCCCCGCAATGTTTAAAAATAAATTTATGCAAACCAACACACCTGAAGACGACCGTTTGAGTTATGGTCGAAACGTCGTGAGAATTTTTATTGTTATATATATATTTTATTATTTTGTTGTTTCTCTTCAACGTGGTGACTTTACCGAAAAAACTAAGAATATGAATTACTGCAGTCACGAAAGCTTTAAATCAAAATGTAATCCTGGGGTTCGTGAACACGGTCTAGGAACAGACCGCACAAAAAAGTATGGCTTTCGATGAAAGTAGCTTTGACAAAGAAATACCATCGCAACTCGAGGGAATCGACAGAGAACTACAGACGCAGCAGAAAACAACTGGGGCTGACAAACCCCGGTGTCGGAGAGAGAGAGAGAGACACACACAGAATCCTAAAACAAAGTTGTTAGGATATGCTGTACGAGAGAGCGGCGCCAACAAGGGTGGAAGCTGGTCAACACGACGTGCACAGCGGGGACAGCTCACGGGAAAGGCACAGGACACGCAAGCATGGCCAACGTGGGACCTACAACAGGGGCCGCGACACGGTCGACGCACATCAGGCAAACACGACCGACACGGTCGACGCACATCAGGCAATAAGGCGCTGTAGGCGGCTCATGTAAAAATGGCAGCCCTCGGGACGATCGAGGCAGTACTCGGCCAACTCAAGCCGAAGACATCTGAAGATCCGCAGCCTGCACCAGCGACCCCGGTGACCCTCAACCGTGGCTCTCGTCAAGCCGGTTGTAGTCGCTCGGACCCACCCCCCTGGGACACTCCCCGAGGCTCTCGCTAAGCCGGGGTTGAAGCGGTCCAGGCGCGTCCCGTACCCTGGGTGGGTCGGTCCAGCCTTCCCCTAGCCGTCATCGCTAGAGGAGCGGCGTGTAGCGTAGCCCAGCGTGTGGAGGACACACTAGAAGGGAAGCTGTCTCTCCCTTAGGCCATCAGGTGAACGGGTCCGTAGCCCTACGTGATGCTGTAGTGTCAACAGTGTGAAGAGCTGTTATGATAAATGCATTGCCTCCAGCAGATGCCTCTGTATGGTTAGTTATAGGCCACAACACAGACAGCAGGCACAGCTCAGCGCACCACAGCCGACAGACACAGAGATCATGGCAGGCGCGAGGCACGAGACAGACATAAATCAAGCATCAGACAATAAGATTGGGACGCAGGCGCCTCACCTAGCAGACACCATACACAGAGTGGGCGGCTTGAGAGCCGCGCACAAAGACACTCACCACATAAGCACACAGGCCAAGGGGACAAAGCACACCAACCCATAAGCAAGGATCACAAGACCAACATAGGAAACATAAGGGAGACAAGCCACGGGACAGGCATGAATCACCAAGCGAAGTTGAACCACGTTACAGGCGCAAAATACTAATTTGCATTAATCCATAATTTGCATAATTACATTAATGAGCATAATTTCGGGAAATTTACACATTTTAATTTTTAATTTCATTTTTCTTATTTTTTTTTATAATTTTTCAAGACCGAATATATACAACAACAACACAATTTGGGTGCAGCTGCAAAGCTTACGTATGAAATAGTGGGCAGTGAGTTGAATTTTAAACATTGTATTCAGGTGTTCCTGTGATATCTGGCCTTTCGTGTCTGACAAAATTTCATCAATTGAGATTAGAGTTTCTTTGATACACAGAGTATATATTAAAGTAGTAAATTAATTAACGCGTGTTGTTTACCTGACAAGCCTTCCTGGTTGTGTCGGGAGGTGGAGGGTTACGGCACATTTATACTTTAGCGATCTTACCCGAAAAACTTTACTATGAAAAATATTAGAGGCGAAATCCTACGTGTTAATCTGACTTTATTTTGCACAACATGACTAAACTATTAACATTACACTGATAAATTGGAATGCATAAGTCATAAAAACAATGATTGCAATGACAATTACATGAATTATCATTATCTACAAAATGAAAAGTTGAATGGTTTGTTCCATGTTCTAGTATGTCGCCTGCAACCTGGCATTTAATTGGAACAAAGATACGTTATAAAACATGCCCGTACTGTATTAGCTTTTTTAAATTCGTGTTTCAATGAAATCGTTTATAATCATTTATAGAATGTAATGGGTCACAGCAATGCATTCCTATCGAGAAGACCGAAAAAACATACTCACTGGCCATTACAGTAATAATTCATCTCTCTGAGAATGATGGGGACAAAAACACCCATAAGAAGGATAGAATCAATTCTTACCAATTTATGATTCCACGCCATCCATCCATCTCGATGGTCACTTTCATTTTGTTGCCACTCATTGTGTGGGCTGATGTCACTGGGGAAAAAGAGTAATGATTAATTTCAGTGATTTATGACGAATTAACTCATTTCAATTATATATAAATACAGTTCTTACCTTGTGCAGCACAACAAAATAATGTTACAAGTAAAGAAGATATTGTAAAAACTTCGCGTGAAAACACGCATCTTATGATCCCGTCTTTCAAAATATATGCTTGATGTGGAGGATTGTTCTTCCTTATTAGTGAGGACCCAGGGATATGTGGAAGTCCTTCCATCACTCCTCCACACACGAACTCAAATTTAATAACTGGGTACGGGTTGATGCTTGGAGAGGCAGAAAACGTTTTTATATGATTGGTATCATCCCCAAGATATAAGAAATTATGAAAACAAAACTCAACAAACGTGAGTGATGGACAATTGAACGATATATATACCAAGGAGGGATGAGTTTTAAACAAAAAAGAACGTTAATTCCGGTGTTTGAGGAAGTTGTCGAATATTTATTTTGGTTTTTGAATGTTTTCCATTTTGTTGTAATTTAGAATGTCTCGGTGCACAGGACAGTGTGGTCAAATGATGCCACGTGACATCACTTCTCGTGTACAGAACGTAGGAGTAATGCCATTTCCCATTTATTCCACTTTCAATAGGCACCTTATTGTAAATCAGGTATTCCTTCTACAATGCGACATTGCCTGGTAATAAACTAAAAAGTACACAATACAAATTTATCGCATGTGAAAAAAATGCAAGAATTATCATAGCCCAAGCTTATCCTAAATCGCAAGTTATTTAATTAAATACACTGATGTTAGCCAGGAAAGCCTCCATTAGATCATGGGAGAACTCAATCTAGTCATTGCCTTTATCATAAAATAATTATGTTCCTGCATTATAATCGACATTTATATATATAAAAAGTTGTTTCGTCAATTTCCTATTCTACCAACGTAAGATAACAATTGAATAAGCAAGCTCTCTCTTTGATGTCAATTATATATGCATTTCAGTTTGACTTTCTTGCAACTACTAGACATGAAGCTGGTTTAGCATCCTGCTAATACACGGTTTCATGATAAATTCAAATTCCTTATCAGCCTGCTAATCGTTGAAATTTATATCTTTTTTTTTGATACGCTCATATTGATGAGAGTTAAATTTCAGAGCAGCACTTGAGGCAGTGACTCAGTGATGTCACGCACGTGTAATAAAGCGTCTCCGACGTGGGAGAACCTTTTAAATATATTATCAATGGCTTCGGTACAGCGCCGTCTCCCCTTGTCTCTCGCTGATATTTCGCTCGCATCTCTTCGGGGGGCGGCTGCGCTTGACCGGCGCCACGTGGCGCTCACCCACTCCCCGCCTGGCCACTGGCTGACGGCGCGTTGGGAAGCCGGTGAAGGATTGGGTGGTAGAGCCCGCCCACGTGGCCAATGGAGGTGGCGGGGCAGCGGCGGCGTTTAGCTCCTCTTGGTCCCTTCACCCACCGATCTCGAGCCTTTAGCTGCCCCCGCTTAGATTCTCCTCGAGCGAGGCTAGGTTCCGCCTTTGGCCACGCCCCTCTCAGAACCTTCCCGAAAGTTCCAGAGGCTTCCCGCTAGCTCCGCCCATTCAGCGTTCCCCTAGATAGATTCCCTTCTCTGATTGGACGTGGAACGGTATAGCAACGTGTCAGGCATACCCCTGGTTATACAGTAGATGGCACACTCTCATTACATAAGTAATGTCATCAGAAACGACGTCTTAACCCCGACAATCTGAACTTTGCAGCAGAGAAATTCATTTTTTTCCAAAAAAGTACTACTTTGTCAACAACGACACCTGCCATTTGTTTTTATTAGATGAACATATGGTGCAACATCAAATGTCTTAAGTCAAACTAAATCCAAGTTTCATTGTCATTGACAGTATTCTATATATTATCAGAAATCGATTAAAATAAAAACAAAAATAGCAACATACTACGTGCTAAAATAGGAAATAGGGCTTTGCTGCGTTGGATACTTTTTGTGTCAACAGGCATAACATTGATTTGAAGCTTTCGTGACTGCAGGAATCCATATTCTTTGGATCTTTTGGTAAAGTCACGTAGGTAGAAAATAAAATGAATAACGACGTTTCGGGTACAACAAAATCATCCGTCATCAGAAACGTGATTGATTTTATTTCATACCCACGTGACTTTACTGAAAGAACCCAAGAGTATAACTTTTACATGCTTCTCTCATCAAAATACATATGCTAATCCAACACGCTAATCCAAGTTCATTTCCTTTAACATGCCACGCTATTTATTGCCTTCACGCGAGTATACTACATTGACGCAACTTCGGCTACCTTTGTTCACAAAAAACGTATGTGAACTCTTGCCGGTAACAGCTTCTCTTCACGAGGCAGCAGACATCGTCTTGCTCGCAACAGACATCGCGGCTGTCGCGATTCTCACCTGAAGACGGGCCCTTGTGTTGCGTCCGAAACGTCGTGATTTATTTTACTTTATACCGACGTGACTTTAACCGAAAGAACCAAAGAGTAGGCACGACATGAACACACATTCAACGTCTGGGTATGTAATAGTTATGAATGTTTGATGGAACAGCACTTACAAATACAGAACCACTGCTGCACTTCCCAAGAGCCCTAGCTTTGCTTTAAGTGAACCTGGACTGGCAGCAGTATTATTATTATTATATCGTCAGCTTATGGACATTGTTTGGTCTTGTGGGAGCGATAGTTGAGGAAGATGCAACTTTCCTTTTATTTGGAAAACTATTTAGAGGATAAAATATGTTCAGATTATTCACTGCACCTGAAATGAGTTAAGTGATGACGTCACCCTGCTGCTGGCTCTATATAAAACCGGGAGCAAGCGAGGGCTTTACCATTCTGGCGAATTGCCCGATGATGCTGGTGATGTATTTACCAGCGAAACGTCGTACTCAAACTGTAAATGTGGATTCACTCTTCAACACACCGGTGGGCTAAAGTAGTTAATTATTTGTCTTTTGTCAACGTGACACTTTTTTTGCTGATTGGCCGTGTCGGGTGGTGGAGGGTTACGACACATTTATAAATAAACGCGATCTAACCCAAAAACCTTTATTATGAATAATATTTGTCGCGAAATCCTACGTGTTAAACTGGCCATTTCCTTTTCATCAGTGACAGAATCCGCGAGGGGGATTCCAAAGATTTTTGTTTTATTAACCTTTTTGTGATTTGTCAAAGTAAAATAAACTGTTCCATAGTTTGGCATTGTTGCGGTCTAAAATATTAAAATATAATTGGAAGGACGTCATTAACCAGGTAAAGTCTTAACTGACTGGGATGTTTCCATCACTATCTGCATGTGTCCAGCGGTTATTTCCAACTCTCTGTGTGTCTCTCTCTCTCTCTGTGCCGCTGTCTCATCATGTGTACCTGGGCCTTCCACAGTCCCCCTCTCCCAGCCCCCCGTCTCTCTCCCCCCTACCGCCGATCTCTCAGATCTTCCTCCCAGTGTACGTTGGCTGGACCTTCCACAGCCCCGACTTTCTGCCCGGCCCCTCTCCCCTTCTCTCTGCACCCAACCGCCGATCCCTATATAACCTCGTGTATCGACAGCCCGCTCGCTTACTTAAGCAGCTTTTTTTTTCTTGCTGTGGTTGTCTCACCTGATGACGATTGTTTGTGTTGCGATCGAAACGTCGTGATGTATTATTGTTTTTTTTTTATTCCTACTTGACTTTACCGAAAGAACCAAAGATTATAAAATATTAGTCTTACACATTGTTTGTGTAATTTGAGCAACAATTCAAACATGTATTTACAGATCCTGTTCATATTTATTATTGTAAGTTACACGTATATCATCATTATTTTAAGCGTCATAATAAGCAATATAAAGGATTTCGAAATTTGTATCAGAGATTTTCAATACTTGGCTCTATGTTATCCTGGAAACATTAACAATTTAACCATAAGGGTAATTTATTCATGTATTCCTAAGGCAGAATCAGGAAAGGAGAGTGAAGTATAAAGTGACAGGCTAGTGGAGTCAAGAGTGACAGGCTAGTGGAGTATTGAGTGACAGGCTAGTGGAGTATAGAGTGACAGGCTAGTGGAGTCAAGAGTGACAGGCTAGGGGAGTATAGAGTGACAGGCTAGTGAAGTATAGAGTGACAGACTAGTGGAGTATAGAGTGACAGGCTAGTGGAGTATAGAGTGACAGGCTAGTGGAGTATAGAGTGACAGGCTAGTGAAGTATAGAGTGACAGGCTAGTGGAGTATTGAGTGACAGGCTAGTGGAGTATTAAGTGACAGGCTAGTGGAGTATAGAGTGACAGGCTAGTGGAGTATAGAGTGACAGGCTAGTGAAGTATAGAGTGACAGGCTATTGGAGTATAGAGTGACAGGCTAGTGAAGTATAGAGTGACAGACTAGTGGAGTATTGAGTGACAGGCTAGTGAAGTATAGAGTGACAGGCTAGCGGAGTCAAGAGTGACTGGCTAGTGAAGTATAGAGTGACAGGCTAGTGGAGTATAGAGTGACAGGCTAGCAGAGTCAAGAGTGACAGGCTAGTGAAGTATAGAGTGACAGGCTAGTGGAGTATAGAGTGACAGGATAGTGGAGTATAGAGTGACAGACTAGTGGAGTATAGAGTGACAGACTAGTGGAGTATTGAGTGACAGGCTAGTGGAGTATAGAGTGACAGACTAGTGAAGTATAGAGTGACAGGCTAGTGGAGTATAGAGTGACGGACTAGTGGAGTATTGAGTGACAGGCTAGTGGAGTATAGAGTAACAGGCTAGTGAAGTATAGAGTGACTGGCTAGCAGAGTATTGAGTGACGGACTAGTGGAGTATAGAGTGACAGACTAGTGAAGTATAAAGTGACAGGCTAGTGGAGTCAAGAGTGACAGGCTAGGGGAGTATAGAGTGACAGGCTAGTGAAGTATAGAGTGACAGACTAGTGGAGTATAGAGTGACAGGCTAGTGGAGTATAGAGTGACAGGCTAGTGGAGTATAGAGTGACAGGCTAGTGAAGTATAGAGTGACAGGCTAGTGGAGTATTGAGTGACAGGCTAGTGGAGTATTAAGTGACAGGCTAGTGGAGTATAGAGTGACAGGCTAGTGGAGTATAGAGTGACAGGCTAGTGAAGTATAGAGTGACAGGCTATTGGAGTATAGAGTGACAGGCTAGTGAAGTATAGAGTGACAGACTAGTGGAGTATTGAGTGACAGGCTAGTGAAGTATAGAGTGACAGGCTAGCGGAGTCAAGAGTGACTGGCTAGTGAAGTATAGAGTGACAGGCTAGTGGAGTATAGAGTGACAGGCTAGCAGAGTCAAGAGTGACAGGCTAGTGAAGTATAGAGTGACAGGCTAGTGGAGTATAGAGTGACAGGATAGTGGAGTATAGAGTGACAGACTAGTGGAGTATAGAGTGACAGACTAGTGGAGTATTGAGTGACAGGCTAGTGGAGTATAGAGTGACAGACTAGTGGAGTATAGAGTGACAGACTAGTGCAGTATTGAGTGACAGGCTAGTGGAGTATAGAGTAACAGGCTAGTGAAGTATAGAGTGACTGGCTAGCAGAGTATTGAGTGACGGACTAGTGGAGTATAGAGTGACAGGCTAGTGGAGTATAGAGTGACAGGCTAGTGGAGTATAGAGTGACAGGCTAGTGGAGTATAGAGTGACAGGCTAGTGGAGTCAAGAGTGACAGGCTAGTGCAGTATAGAGTGACAGGCTAGTGGAGTATAGAGTGACAGGCTAGTGGAATATAGAGTAACAGGCTAGTGGAGTATAGAGTGACAGACTAGTGGAGTATAGAGTGACAGGCTAGTGGAGTATAGAGTGACAAACTAGTGGAGTATAGAGTAACAGGCTAGTGGAGTATAGAGTGACAGGAGAGTGGAGTAGTAAGTGACAGGCTAGTGGAGTATAGAGTGACAGGCTAGTGGAGTATAGAGTGACAGGCTAGTGGAGTATAGAGTGACATGCTAGTGGAGTATAGAGTGACAAGCTAGTGGAGTATAGAGTGACAGGCTAGTGGAGTATTGAGTGACAGACTAGTGGAGTATAGAGTGACAAGCTAGTGGAGTATAGAGTGACAGGCTAGTGGAGTATAGAGTGACAGGCTAGTGAAGTATAGAGTGACAGGCTATGGGAGTATAGAGTGACAGGCTAGTGAAGTATAGAGTGACAGGCTAGTGGAGTATAGAGTGACAGGCTAGTGGAGTATAGAGTAACAGGCTAGTGGAGTATAGAGTGACAGACTAGTGAAGTATAGAGTGACAGGCTAGTGGAGTATAGAGTGACAGGCTAGGGGAGTATAGAGTGACAGGCTTGTGAAGTATAGAGTGACAGGCTAGTGGAGTATATAGTAACAGGCTAGTGGAGTATAGATTGACAGGCTAGTGGAGTATAGAGTGACAGGCTAGCGGAGTATAGAGTGACAGGCTAGTGGAGTATAGAGTGACAGGCTAGTGGAGTATAGAGTGACAGGCTAGGGGAGTATAGAGTGAGAGACTAGTGAAGTATAGAGTGACAGGCTAGTGGAGTATAGAGTGACAGGCTTGTGAAGTATAGAGTGACAGGCTAGTGGAGTATATAGTAACAGGCTAGTGGAGTATAGAGTGACAGGCTAGTGGAGTATAGAGTGAGAGGCTAGTGGAGTATAGAGTGACAGGCTAGTGGAGTATAGAGTGACAGGCTAGTGGAGTATAGAGTGACAGGCTAGGGGAGTATAGAGTGAGAGACTAGTGAAGTATAGAGTGACAGGCTAGTGAAGTATAGAGTGACAGGCTATGGGAGTATAGAGTGACAGGCTAGTGAAGTATAGAGTGACAGGCTAGTGGAGTATAGAGTGACAGGCTAGTGGAGTATAGAGTAACAGGCTAGTGGAGTATAGAGTGACAGACTAGTGAAGTATAGAGTGACAGGCTAGTGGAGTATAGAGTGACAGGCTAGTGAAGTATAGAGTGACAGGCTAGTGGAGTATAGAGTGACAGGCTAGTGGAGTATAGAGTGACAGGCTAGCGGAGTCAAGAGTGACTGGCTAGTGAAGTATAGAGTGACAGGCTAGTGGAGTATAGAGTGACAGGCTAGCAGAGTCAAGAGTGACAGGCTAGTGAAGTATAGAGTGACAGGCTAGTGGAGTATAGAGTGACAGGATAGTGGAGTATAGAGTGACAGACTAGTGGAGTATAGAGTGACAGACTAGTGGAGTATTGAGTGACAGGCTAGTGGAGTATAGAGTGACAGACTAGTGGAGTATAGAGTGACAGACTAGTGCAGTATTGAGTGACAGGCTAGTGGAGTATAGAGTAACAGGCTAGTGAAGTATAGAGTGACTGGCTAGCAGAGTATTGAGTGACGGACTAGTGGAGTATAGAGTGACAGGCTAGTGGAGTATAGAGTGACAGGCTAGTGGAGTATAGAGTGACAGGCTAGTGGAGTATAGAGTGACAGGCTAGTGGAGTCAAGAGTGACAGGCTAGTGCAGTATAGAGTGACAGGCTAGTGGAGTATAGAGTGACAGGCTAGTGGAATATAGAGTAACAGGCTAGTGGAGTATAGAGTGACAGACTAGTGGAGTATAGAGTGACAGGCTAGTGGAGTATAGAGTGACAAACTAGTGGAGTATAGAGTAACAGGCTAGTGGAGTATAGAGTGACAGGAGAGTGGAGTAGTAAGTGACAGGCTAGTGGAGTATAGAGTGACAGGCTAGTGGAGTATAGAGTGACAGGCTAGTGGAGTATAGAGTGACATGCTAGTGGAGTATAGAGTGACAGACTAGTGAAGTATAGAGTGACAGGCTAGTGGAGTATAGAGTGACAGGCTAGTGAAGTATAGAGTGACAGGCTAGTGGAGTATAGAGTGACAGGCTAGGGGAGTATAGAGTGACAGGCTAGTGGAGTATAGAGTGACAGGCTTGTGAAGTATAGAGTGACAGGCTAGTGGAGTATATAGTAACAGGCTAGTGGAGTATAGAGTAACAGGCTAGTGGAGTATAGAGTGAGAGGCTAGTGGAGTATAGAGTGACAGGCTAGTGGAGTATAGAGTGACAGGCTAGTGAAGTATAGAGTGACAGGCTAGTGGAGTATAGAGTAACAGGCTAGTGGAGTATAGAGTGACAGGCTAGTGAAGTATAGAGTGACAGGCTAGTGGAGTATATAGTAACAGGCTAGTGGAGTATAGAGTGACAGGCTAGTGGAGTATAGAGTGACAGGCTAGTGAAGTATAGAGTGACAGGCTAGTGGAGTATAGAGTGACAGGCTAGTGGAGTATAGAGTGACAGGCTATGGGAGTATAGAGTGACAGGCTAGTGAAGTATAGAGTGACAGGCTAGCGGAGTATAGAGTGACAGGCTAGTGGAGTATAGAGTAACAGGCTAGTGGAGTATAGAGTGACAGACTAGTGAAGTATAGAGTGACAGGCTAGTGGAGTATAGAGTGACAGGCTAGTGAAGTATAGAGTGACAGGCTAGTGGAGTATAGAGTGACAGGCTAGTGGAGTATAGAGTGACAGGCTAGTGGAGTATAGAGTGACAGGCTAGTGGAGTATAGAGTGACAGGCTAGTGAAGTATAGAGTGACAGGCTATGGGAGTATAGAGTAACAGACTAGTGGAGTATAGAGTGACAGGCTAGTGAAGTATAGAGTGACAGACTAGTGGAGTATAGAGTGACAGGCTAGTGGAGTATTGAGTGACAGGCTAGTGAAGTATAGAGTGACAGGCTATGGGAGTATAGAGTGACAGGCTAGTGGAGTCAAGAGTGACAGGCTAGTGGAGTCAAGAGTGACTGGCTAGCGGAGTATTGAATGACAGGCTAGTGGAGTATAGAGTGACAGGCTAGTGGAGTATAGAGTGACAGGCTAGTGGAGTATAGAGTGACAGGCTAGTGGAGTATAGAGTGACACGCTAGTGGAGTATAGAGCGACAGGCTAGTGGAGTATAGAGTGACAGGCTAGTGGAGTATTGAGTGACAGGCTAACGGAGTCAAGAGTGACAGGCTAGCAGAGAATATAGAGAGTGGGAGAGTGGGATAGCGGGGCAGGGGTGGATTTCGCATCAAGGGTGTGTTGTGTTAGTGTGAGGAACATAAAGTGACACAGGGAAAAAGCTTAAATTGTCTGTGTGAATTAACCACCACCTATATATAACTCAACAATGTTTGCATATCACCATCAATCAAGTTGACAAAACACGATCCCAGACTTATCTTCCCAGGTAAAACCACAGTCATAGCGATACATATGTAGCTCCATATTGCCTCTTTATGTTCTTATCGATCTTAATGAAAAATCCCTATTCTTAAATATACATATTTCTATAATCGACTCACATGGCAAAACTTTTGCGTAACACGTCACCTTATGAAGCATTACTACGTACTCTGAAGGCAAGCACAGCCATGCCTTGCATTTCGTTGTTTATCTCGAGGTTGGGCTTGTCTCAAAGAGCTTTATTTGAGTCGAGGTAACCTTTTAAAGGCCCCAACACACATCACTGAATTGTCTTCCCATCAGAATTTTTGTGAACACAAATTATATTATTGATGGGGAAAACATTTTTTCAGGACCTCAAATACTAGTTAAACATTACATTTTCATGATTTCCCTTGCCCATTTTTGGATGCTCGTTCTTTTACATATTGCCCAGTCTACTTCGCTTCATGAGGATATCTCATATGTTGACGACTATCCGTCAGCCCATTGAATTTAACGATATTTTCGCAGATTTTTTTGTGAATGGCAGAATACAATACATGTTGGTCAAAGTAAATTTGATTTGACCAACGCTACAATGCCCGACTATCGGCAGATGACCATTAGAATCACCATGGGGGTACTGAACGACATTAACTGAAAGTATGAGAATATTGGGGAGTTGGGAATAAGCATACAAACTATATACCGAAGGCATAAAAAAAAACAGATGAAGCCAGATGGCCTACGTGAGAGGCCCTCTCCTGCATCCAGAAACCCCTACCTCTCACTCTCCGTAACTATGACTCCTTGGACTATCACACTCGATCGTAACAGCCTCAATAGTACAGGAGTACAGCATTGGCAGGAGGGAATACCGTACAGATATGGAAACCAACATCAAACCGAGACCCCATTTACATTGTTATAAAAGTGAAACTTACATTGCATAAGTTTCACTTTAACAACACTGATTTTTAAAAAAATATATATTTGTATTTAACTCTAAAATACATTATTGATATCAGGATGAGTATATATATAGAGATATATCAATTAGAGCAGTATTTACAATCCGTCTTCACTGACTCCACTACACACACAGATCACTAGATGTCTCTAGAGACTCGACAAATGTGTTACCTCTAGACAGGCACAGACTTCGTGCTCTTCAGCAGCCTAGGCACTTGGGATACAATTTTCAAACTTGGACGAGTGGAAGCTACAACAAATCTCATGAACATAAAAGTACCCTGAAATATTTCCCCCCATGGCACTGTGTTTATGAACTTAGGTTGCATGTGACAACAGTAAGTTAGGGGAAATTTGTGTTATTATTAATATCCAGGCCATAGCCTGCATGGAAGCAGCAACATTAATATCATTATCAACGGTAAATTAAAGTCACGTAGAAGGGAAACAATAAAATAATAAAACTAATATAATATAATCATCAATACCGTAATAACAAAATGAAGGCTATTTCCTCAGCATATCTTATGTTACTATCAGCAACATCATGCATATTATCCTCATCAACAATAACGTCAAGATTTACATTATTTCCATCGGCATGAACATCAACAGCATTAAAATCAACAACAACAACAATATTTATGGGGTCATTCAAAAAACAAACAATACCTTCATTATGCAAAATGCATGATCAAAGTTCATCACTGAAACAAAAACATTACATTTTGAAATATTCAAATTAAACTATCAAATATAATGCATAGTGCTAATAATAAATTCCATAAGTAAACACGCGCAGAATTATATGAAGGTATATTTACTTTAGAAGTGTCAGAATGTTGTTTCTGTATTTAAAAGCAAAGCCTCTTATATTTCAGAAAGTACGTGCGACCAAATTTTAACGAGGTTAGGCATACCAGACAGCTTTAAACTGCATTGCCAACGCCTTACACTTAAAGACTACTACAGCGTTAGAAAACATCTAAAAAATGTTTTGCTTAAACTGTAAAAAGTGTACTCTTCTCCACTATAAACTTAATGATTGTGTCCAGTTTGGTGATTTAAGATGCTTTACTCTGGGGCTCGATTGGTTCGAGTCATATCGTTCACCTTTGAAATAATAATAATAAAAATAATAATAAAAATACTACACAACAAATAACGATATTCGATAGCGTCCTTCCCTCATTAGGTACACTCACACAACACAAGTCACACTAAGCAGTAGCCAGTGAAGACAATTTAAAATATATTCGCAATTTCAAGTAATATAGAGCCACCTGTGGCTGCATAAAATTCCGGAAATTATAATAGTTCACATGTACACCAGTACACACGTGCACAAATGTATCTGCCTATTAACTCCACATTTTAATGCTTACGACAGGCGATACGTTCACACACACACACACGAACATCATGATATAAAGTCGACTGAAAACACGTCTGGGGTCATTTGACCCACTACCAAATGCGTTTGAGAAGCCTAACTTTGACGTTCTCATTACAAAGTCATGCCTGCAAATCCACAATGCTCACAGCATTCACGCATAATCTGGTAAAAAAAACTAAAAGGCAGAACAAAATGTAACGCATACGACGACATCATACCCTCTGAACATACGTGTAACACATTGTGTTGCAACACATGACATCAATCCGTCAAAGCAATCGCCCTTATATAGTAGATGTCATTGTCATTTTGTAACGTACCTGTTTCGAGTTCGAAGTATTGCAAAGCTGTTGGGTTTATGAAGTAGGCATAGTTCAAGTGGTGGCGTTTTGCACTGTTATCCGATAGGATAAGGGAATGTGGAATTTGACCATTGACGGTAAAACGTTCTTTGTGGGTGCGGCTATGACGAGAACACGCTAAAAATAAGGAACAATATTACTGCAAAAAAAGCTCTACAAAGTTCACATCATTTGCCCCAACAGTCTGTTAAGGAATTGTATTTGTGTAACAAACAGGTAATACTACACGATCAAAGTTCAATGCGTTGAGTTTAAACCTTTGAACCCCTTATCAGTGCCTATCTTATTCTTAGCTCTTTCGGTAAAGTCACGTTGAAGGGAAACAATATAAAATAATAAAATATATATAAAACAATAAAAAATTCTCACGACGTTTCGACCATGACGACCGTTTGTGTTATGGTCGAAACGTCGTGAGAATTTTTTATTGTTTTATATATATTTTTTAATATTATTTAGTTGTTTCCCTTCAACGTGACTTTACCGAAAGAGCTAAGAATATGAATTACTGCAGTCACGAAAGCTTTAAATCAAAATGTAGTGCCTATCTTATTACAGAACAATTCAGGCCTTATCGGTCACCGCTTTATTATGGGGAAACTTTCCTTGTTTGGTGTTCAAAGATAACAGCGCACAACGTTACATGCAAAAAGCCACGCTCCAGCTACACGAGCGTATTTCAGCAATCCATCTCCGCCGTGAATGTTATCTCAGGCACGTTCATTTTGTTCGTGGCCACTTAATCTTTAACCTTGAGCAAGGATCGTCTGTTGTAGCCATATCGTGCCCTACCCAAAGCTGGTTCATATTTGTAAGCACTGCCGTAGGTATGGACACTCTGTTCTGTTGTGTTCATGACAACCACCTCAGTGCCTTCAGTTGTGACCGTGTTGTTATAGGAGCCATTGCATAACTGAATTGGGTGAAAATGGCATTGGAGGGAATTAATCAAGATACATTATGAGACCTCCTTTGCCAGAAACAAGATATAGTAATAGGTTTTACCCTTTTAACTGGCACAAAAACTGACACCTTTATTCAAGGCATCATGTTTGCAAAAACCACAACACAAGCAGTCAGAATGCATATTATTATCAGAGTTGTCTTTTTTGTTTGCATTTTGACTGCTTGTGTTGTGGTTATTGCAAACATGATGCCTTGAATAAAGGTGTCAGTTTTTGTGCCAGTTAAAAGGGTAAAACCTATTCCTATAATCAAGATACATCAACAAAACTATAGAGTAGAGGAATTTTAAACATGAGAGAAAAAAAATGGGAGACCCAAGTTCCTTGTCAACGCAGAGGACACATGGTCATATCCTACAGATTAAAAAGATGACCATCGGGGAGATGGAGCTAAATTTGCAGTGCTTGATATTGCAGTAGCCTAAGGGATCGCATCAACGAGGACAGTCGGCTCCGGTACAGTTGTGATTCACACAAATCAGTGGCCTGCCCCTGAATGACCTTGAGCCACCACGTAGAGTCAACAAGTCACGCACTCAGATAGATAGGGATGCGTTTTCTTTAATGCCTGGGACATGTTAAGGAATCTGCTGAATGCATTGTTTTACCAAGTCTATAAATCTATGCAAAGGGCTGTGATCACGTAGGAATGCCTTTTTTGCCGAAAACTTATCTTGTTTGGCACACGGCATATTTTACAACTGCAGTCATTCACAACTACGTGGCGGTCTCGTCACCACGACGCTTGTGTTAGGCTTAGTGCACTTGAGCCCACGTGAAGTGTTAATGGTTGGCAGGTCACGGGAACAGACCGAGGTGCTACGGGTTGAAGAATTAAGATGATTGGCAGCTGCATCAGCTGTGTCAAACTGCTCCATTGAAATGTCTAGTGCTTCACTCGTTGTGAGCTTTGCTCCTCTGCTGTGTTTGGAGGGCGACTATCTGCACTGCCCAGTAAGCGTCCTTCACAAGCCTCCACCATAGAGGCCAATCTTGACACCCCTGGCCAGTCCACGTAACTTTACAATATCCTGCACTCCATCAGCCCATCTCTTCGCTAACCTGTGCTGCGCTTGATTAGCACCTCAATTCGGTCAAACAGCAGTGGCTGGGCAAGTGGGTACACGGTCCAGCCAATGCAGCCACGGATTTGAGCTCCTCACAATACAACCATTTGTTTTGCAGTTTCGTGACTGAGCGGAGGACGATTTGCCTCTATGATGGTAAATGGACCCAGTGAAAGCCCATCACATATCCGATATTCGTGATCCAGGCAGCGGTATTGGTCCTCAGGAATTGCAGACTCTCATTTCACGTGGTCAACCCACAAAAGTTGAATGTTTCTTGGAGCAATGTGACCAAGACGAGAACCGTCGGGTAGAGACGGTGCGGCGATGTGAGCTCGTATGCAAGAGCGAGATGGACCGTGGTGTCACGGGAGCGCCGGGGATGGCAGCGACTATGAGCGGCTGCGCGAAGTTGTTACCCACGCAAATGAGTTTCAACAATGAAATGACAGTCATTCTTACAAATGACTTGTTATTTCTTACTTTTAGTTTTTTTTTCGGTAAAGTCACGTAGAAACAATAAAACAAAATAAAAGAGAACAATTAAATAACGACGTTTCGGAGGCAACACAAGCTTCCGTCTTCAGGTGGAACAGTCACAGCAGAATATCTGTGTCAGGTGCACAGTTCCGAGACGACTTGGATTATATATAGGTCAGGGGGGTGGGGGAGGAAGAGCCAGAAGGGGACGTGGTGGGTGGGAGGGCTGAGTTAAGCCGCCATTTGTTAAACTGCACAAAAGCGGGTAAACAATCCTTTTGTTATGCTGCAGGGGGGTTTTGGGGGGGAGGCGATGCAAGACATCAAGTAAAGACCAATTTTTTGAAACCTAAAATGAAAACTACGAAAATGGCTGTAAAATTATGAGGTAGCTAAAGTTGGACATACAACCACTGAGAAGTGGAAATGGCTGTACAATTAAAAGGCAGCTAACGTTTGACTTGATTTATAACATCTTTCCAGTGGTTGCTCAATTTTAAACCATCCTCTCGGTTGAAGTTGTGTCTATGTTTGTATATCTGAATGGCTTCACGGACAAATCTCTGGTAATAACCGGGAGGTTTGCAGAGAACTTTGGTATCAGAGAAGACAATGTCATGAGAACCCACAGCGTTGTAACAGTGATCAGCCACGGCAGAAGAATTCGTACTGCCGTGTTTCAAATCTGATTTGTACTCGCGGATTCGGTCAGAAATATGTCGTTTCCTCTCCCCGATAAAGCAGTCACCGCAGGTACAACTCATTTTGTAAACACCGGGGTACTGTAAGTCAGGGATGACATCCTTCATGGAAGGGATCAGATCACGGATTTTCTGTACTGTATTGAACCGGACCTGGATCTTGTGTTTGTCAAGAATTTTGGAAATATTTTTAGTAACGCCTGCTATGTATGGTAACGTGATGATTTTGATCGGAGTCTCAAGTGGTTGTTTCTGTATGGTGGGAGAAACAGCTTGGCGGATGGTACGGTCAGAGTATCCGTTCATCTTGAGGGCCAGGTGTACATGTTTTAATTCACTGGCCAGGTGGTGTTGGTCCGAAATGCAACGGGCCCTATGGTATCAAGTTTTGATGAGAAAGTTCTTTTGAGTCGGGTGGTGGTGGGACTCAGGCTTCAAGTAGGAGTCTGTGTGGGTGGACTTCCTGTAAAAAGAATGTCCCAAAGATCCATCAGTTCTCCTCTCAAACAGAACATCCAAGAATGGCAGCTTGTTATAAATCAAGTTAAACGTTAGCTGCCTTTTAATTGTACAGCCATTTCCACTTCTCAGTGGTTGTATGCCAAACTTTAGCTACCTTATAATTTTACAGCCATTTTCTTAGTTTTCATTTTAGGTTTCAAAAAAATTGGTCTTTACTTGATGTCTTGCATCATCTCCCCCCCGAAACCCCCTGCAGCATAACAAAAGGATTGTTTACCCGCTTTTGTGCATTTAACAAAAGGCGGCTTAACTCAGCCCTCCCACCCACCACGTCCCCATCTGGCTCCTCCCCCCAACGCCCCTGACCTATATATAATCCAAGTCGTCTCGGAACTGTGCACCTGACACAGATATTCTGCTGTGACTGTTCCACCTGAAGACGGAAGCTTGTGTTGCCTCCGAAACGTCGTTATGTAATTGTTCTCTTTTATTTTGTTTTATTTTACCTACGTGACTTTATCGAGAAAAAAACCCCGAAAAGAATGAATCCTTGCAGTCTCCGAAAGCTTCAAATCTAGAATTGTTATTTCTTCTCAGTAACGTTCATTTTGGCCTTGCTCGGTTTTGCCATGTTGCACCTCGTTGCTATTAAACCAATAACGATTACAGCGACAGCTACAACAACAAAAAACGGTAACTCCAGCGACATAAAGCGTAACTACAGCAAGTGAAACTATCTACAGAAACAGTGGTTTAGGGAGGCACTGATAAGGAGTTTGACAGGTGTGAAATCGATACATTGAACTTTGGTCGTGTGGTGTTCCCTTTGATACCAGTCAACTTGCATTGTTTGGCGCTTCAAGATGACAGTGCACATCGTTACCCAAAGACGAAGCTTGAACAGACCGTTGCTGTTAGCGAGCACCTACAAAGGTCAGCACACGAGGGGGGAGGGTGGCCAACATCACGCCCGGCCGTCTTTGTCTCCCTAGTGGCAATGTTTTACACACCACACCTTTTGAGGCTGCATGGACCAAGAGAAAGCCCAGGACCTGTTCAAATAATCGTAACTGGTGGTAGCCATGAGTGGGAATCGAAACCGCATGTATGGGTTTCAAGCGCACAGTGCTAACATCTACAACATCCGCCATTCGCCACCATGTGCTTATGCCAAGCTATGTGCACGTTAAGGCCACGTGAAGTGTGACAAGGCCACTGGCAGGAGATCACGGGACAGACCCAGGTGCCTTGGGTCGACTGACTGAGATGACTGGCTGATGTATCACCTGTGACCCCTTCTGTTCTAACTTGCTGTGTTTTGTCCACCTGGTGCTCCGTTCCTTGTGTGAGTGTCGCTCCTTTGCCCTCCGCTATTGCGGGTGGGCAACTGCCTCGAACTGTCCAGTATAATTCCTTCTCTCGCCTCTTCCACAGGGTCCGATCTTTACACTGCTGGTACCAGTCATCGGCAAGTCCAATCAACCCCACATCCACTTGTACTACATCACTCCATCTCTTCTCTAGCCCTTGCAGCACCCGTCTATTCCCTTCTATCCGGCAGAACAAAAGTTGTTTAGGCGTGTGGTGAAATGGCATGCGGGCTTCATGACCCAGCCAATGCAGCCTTGCCTGCCAGCAGAGCTCACTCATGGGACTTTGTCCAGATCTTTCAAGGATTCGTGAGCTCCTTACAAAATCCAGACTCGCTAAATCTAGGTTAG
The DNA here is from genome assembly GCF_048934315.1 of Petromyzon marinus. Taxonomy (NCBI): domain Eukaryota; kingdom Metazoa; phylum Chordata; class Hyperoartia; order Petromyzontiformes; family Petromyzontidae; genus Petromyzon; species Petromyzon marinus. Next base: position 148,617 of record NC_133744.1, read on the forward strand.
ATTATAGACAGGAATGCTTAAATTCTTCTAACTGGCAAAGATGTTTGGAGGTCCACGTTTCGCAAGCATAGAGAAGGGAGGGCATGACTATGGCCAAGAATATCTGAAGCTCCGTGTGGACCGACAGACCAGGTAGCTTCCACAGAGCATTTCGCAGCTGACAAAAAGATGATGCTGCTCGACTGATTCGGAGTGAGACTTCTGCTGTCAAACCGGAGCCTGTCATGATCGCACTGCACAGGTATGGAAAACTCTCCACTCGCTCAGCAACTACTCCATCACCTATTTGAAAGTTGTGGGGGTGGAGTGTCTGATGGCATAACATTCCCAAGCAAGTGCATAGTTGTGGTGGGATTGATAGTAAGGTACACTACAGGTTCAGCAACAGCACTTACAACTCATCCTCTGAGTGAACAGCAATCACCAGATCGTCAGCATACGTAACATTGTAGACCAATAGGGTGCCATCCCGTAGCCACACCCATGCATCGATCAGCCTTCCCATTGTATTTGAACCAGATGGAAATCCCTCCAGTACAGCCATCGAAAGCTTCACAAACTATGTGGTCGACATATAAGTTAATTAATGTGGGAGTCAGAGGACAACCCTATCACACACCCAAAGGTTAACAGGGAATGGCTCCTACTAGCTTGTCCACCATCATGAAGGTCCTTAATGATTGAGAACAGATAGTCAGAGACTCTGAAAGCACAAATAACAACCCGGAGCCTAGGCCTACTAATGGCATAATAGTTCATGACCGGGTGAATAATGCAGAGATAATGTCGTATTGGAATTACCTTCACATCTGCTGTAACAGACGGACAGAAAATACGGCATCTGTGCAGGACCACCCTGTCCTGAATCCACATCGGAGCTCTGCAAGCCTCTGCTCAGCTTGCGTGGCAAGGCGATGTTGAATTATCCTTGCAGGACATTTCCCGTCACTCTCAGGAGGGAGATGCCCCTGTAGTTTTTACAGTCTGTGCCGCCCCCCTTCTTAATGAGGGGGACCACCAGGACATCCTACCAACCCTGTGGAACCCGTCCAGTGATCTAGACTGTTATTATGATGTCATAAAGGGCAGTCTGCGCGTAAACACCACCCTCCCTCAGAATTTCGGTTGGGAGATTATCTCTGCTCAGTGCGTTTCCTGGTCTCAGACTCAATAAATTGCAATTCAGGCAGCCAATCACAGGGGGTCCCAACTGCTTACAATATTTGAGGCACCGCAGCCTAGGCAAGGTCATCCGCACTTTTCCCCATGATGTTTTCCAGGCTGAGGGATTTCTCCTCTCCCAAGACATCACAAAAATTATCAAAAAATCTTCAAACTGATTTCTGGAGGTCAGAGATCGGATTACTTATCTTTCCTATATTTACTGTGATAGGTGTAGTGCTGCGAGTTACATGTTTGATGGAGTTAAAGAGTGATTTGTATCGCGGTCAACTGAGCTAGACTCCATCTCCTCAGCAACCCACGACTACCACCCATTCTTGCAGCAATGCACGGCTCTCCGAACCTCTGACCGAAGACTGTGGTAAGCCTCCACATTCTTTGACGTGGGATGCTGTCGACGGTGAGACTGGGCCTGTCACTTTTACTCAGCTAGCCGGAAACACCTCGCCTGTCAGGCAGGGTCTCTGGGGAGGTTTGGACCGTGCACCAAAAGCAGCCATTGCAGCTGCATGAGCCACAGTCCTAAACCTTGCAAATTTCCCCCTCAGCATCAGACGCAGTGAGGGAGGATTACCAACCCCAGCTGCAAGTGATGATGAAATTATCGCTTGCAAAATTCATCGGCTAGCTCACACCAGGCCACTGTGAGTTTGAATGGGGTCCTGGATGTACACCCACAACCGGAGTGGAATGATGGCAAGTGTATCTGGAGAGATGACAAGTCGATATTCAGTGGGCAGATCAGCTCCAGGTTAGGTCCTGGTGTCAAGGAAATGGGCCCGCATCCGCTGTTCTGTCACTGCATCAGGAGGTTTCTGCTCAGGGCGAGCGTGGCTCGTGGCTGTCCCTCCACCTAAAGCCTCCCCCCCCACGCTGCCATTCAGCTCGTGGCCACAAGACAGGCAGCCTCTATGCGCTCGGAGGAAGGGCTGTCCTCCCATACAGGGGAAGAGGACGCTGAAGAAGAGATGGACACGTGCCGGGGGTGGCCCCATCGAGACCACCAGGCCTGGTCGTTGGCCGCGCGACAAGGTTCCGGTGGAGCTGCTAGTGGAGAGTAGCAATGATGGTGCACGAGGGCTTGGCAGAGGTGGGGGCTACTGCGGCCCGGCAAAGTCTCTGGTGGCGCCAGCCTCCCCAATTCCCCCCACCCTGCTCAAGTTGACGTCGCATCACGTGACATTGGTCTTGCTGACATTGTAAAATCGAAACAATGACCTTTGGTCTTCTTTTTTTTAATCTATCATAGCCAACCAACTGCCCTCGTTTGGACCTCCAAGATAAGTGCACATTGGTACACTCACACAACAGATAAAGATCCCCCCGTATTTCCTGCAACAGACTGTTGGGGCAAGTGCTGTTAGCGAGCACCTATGAAGGCTGTAACGGCACACGAGGGGGTGAGTGTACAGCACCGCGCCCGACCGCCTTTGTCTCTCTAGTGGCGATGTTCACACCGCATCATGTACTGATTTGAGGCTGAGTCGACCTAGGGGTGGTCCAGGACCGGTTCAGATAATTGTCGCTGGTGAAGGACGTGAGCGGAAATGGAATCAGGTTGCCAATTTCGTAGCTCACGCGCGCTAAGCGCTACACTACCGCTTCCCTGTGAACACTTACACATATATATATACACACATATACAGATATACCTATATAGGCCTATCTAAAAACTAATATATTGAAATACACCTCTATACAGAACACACGCACCTGTCAGTATACCAGTCTGTTTTCAGGATCAAAAATGTCCATTCAAGTGCTGGATGAGGGTTTCCATAACACCCACTACTGTCCCTCACGTTCCTTCCATGTGTAAGAGTTAGGCCTGGCGGTCAACCCTATGTCTGTGTGTGGTGGGTAGCCTCCCAGAAGTCGTAACGACTCACAAGCATGCCAAGTTTAAAAGTAGCGACAGTAGACTTGGTAGGTGACGCCACACACCAATCTGATTGGAAGGCATCGGGGTATTCAAATTAGATTGGTACAAAGGGAAAAGACAGAAAGATGAAAATAATTAATAAGGAAAAGTTGATAACCGTTGGGAACCAAGAAATGGGATTTGAAGAAAGTGGAGAACCGGCTAGAAAGGGGGGTACAGGATACATGAGGGGCCCGAGAGAGAGAGCTCAGCCCATATTCTGGAGTAAAGCCTCTATAAGTATTGTCTCTCTCTGTTGGCACGTTATCTTTGAATAAACCATAAAGTTGTGCGATACTTACATCATCCGAGGTCTTTTTAATTTGTAAGAAACCACGCTCCAGCTACACAAGCGTATTTCAGGAATCCATCTCCGCCGTGAATGTTATCTCAGGCACGTTCATTTTGTTCGTGGCCACTTAATCTTTAATCCTTGAGCAAGGATCGTCTGTTCTAGCCATATCGTGCCCTACCCAAAGCTGGCTCATATTTGTAAGCACTGCCGTAGGTATGGACAATCTGTTCTGTTGTGTTCATGACAACCACCTCAGTGCCTTCAGTTGTGACCGTGTTGTTATAGGAGCCATTGCATAACTGAATTGGGTGAAAATGGCATTGGAGGGAATTAATCAAGATACATTATGAGACCTCCTTTGCCAGAAACAAGATATAGTAATAGGTTTTACCCTTTTAACTGGCACAAAAACTGACACCTTTATTCAAGGCATCATGTTTGCAATAACCACAACACAAGCAGTCAGAATGCATATTATTATCAGAGTTGTCTTTTTTGTTTGCATTTTGACTGCTTGTGTTGTGGTTATTGCAAACATGATGCATTGAATAAAGGTGTCAGTTTTTGTGCCAGTTAAAAGGGTAAAACCTATTCCTATAATCAAGATACATCAACAAAACTATAGAGTAGAGGAATTTTAAACATGAGAGAAAAAAATGGGAGACCCAAGTTCCTTGTCAATGCAGAGGACACATGGTGATATCCTACAGATTAAAAAGATGACCATCGGGGAGATGGAGCTAAATTTGCAGTCCTTGGTGTTGCAGTAGCCTAAGGGATCGCATCAACGAGGACAGTCGGCTCCGGTGCAGTTGTGATTCACACAAATCAGTGGCCTGCCCCTGAATGACCTTGAGCCACCACGTAGAGTCAACAAGTCACGCACTCAGATAGATAGGGATGCGTTTTCTTTAATGCCTGGGACATGTTAAGGAATCTGCTGAATGCATTGTTTTACCAAGTCTATAAATCTATGCAAAGGGCTGTGATCACGTAGGAATGCCTTTTTTGCCGAAAACTTATCTTGTTTGGCACACGGCATATTTTACAACTGCAGTCATTCACAACTACGTGGCGGTCTCGTCACCACGACGCTTGTGTTAGGCTTAGTGCACTTGAGCCCACGTGAAGTGTTAATGGTTGGCAGGTCACGTGAAGTGTTAATGGTTGGCAGGTCACGGGAACAGACCGAGGTGCTACGGGTTGAAGAATTAAGATGATTGGCAGCTGCATCAGCTGTGTCAAACTGCTCCATTGAAATGCCTAGTGCTTCACTCGTTGTGAGCTTTGCTCCTCTGCTGTGTTTGGAGGGCGACTATCTGCACTGCCCAGTAAGCGTCCTTCACAAGCCTCCACCATAGAGGCCAATCTTGACACCCCTCCTACTCGTCTTTGGCCAGTCCACGTAACTTTACAATATCCTGCACTCCATCAGCCCATCTCTTCGCTAACCCGTGCTACGCTTGGTTAGCACCTCAATTCGGTCAAACAGCAGTGGCTGGGCAGGTGGGTACACGGTCCAGCCAATGCAGCCACGGATTTGAGCTCCTCACAATACGACCATTTGTTTTGCAGTTTCGTGACTGAGCGGAGGACGATTTGCCTCTATGATGGTGAATGGACCCAGTGAAAGCCCATCACATATCCGATATTCGTGATCCAGGCAGCGGTATTGGTCCTCAGGAATTGCAGACTCTCATTTCACGTGGTCAACCCACAAAAGTTGAATGTTTCTTGGAGCAATGTGACAAAGACGAGAACCGTCGGGTAGAGACGGTGCGGCGATGTGAGCTCGTATGCAAGAGCGAGATGGGCCGTGGTGTCACGGGAGCACCGGTGATGGCAGCGACTATGAGCGGCTGCGTGAAGTTGTTACCCACGCAAATGAGTTTCAACAATGAAATGACAGTCATTCTTACAAATGACTTGTTATTTCTTACTTTTAGTTTTCGGTAAAGTCACGTAGAAACAATAAAACAAAATAAAAGAGAACAATTAAATAACGACGTTTCGGAGGCAACACAAGCTTCCGTCTTCAGGTGGAACAGTCACAGCAGAATATCTGTGTCAGGTGCACAGTTCCGAGACGACTTGGATTATATATAGGTCAGGGGGGTGGGGGAGGAGGAGCCAGAAGGGGACGTGGTGGGTGGGAGGGCTGAGTTAAGCCGCCTTTTGTTAAATGCACAAAAGCGGGTAAACAATCCTTTTGGTATGCTGCAGGGGGGTTTTGGGGGGGAGGCGATGCAAGACATCAAGCAAAGACCAATTTTTTGAAACCTAAAATGAAAACTACGAAAATGGCTGTAAAATTATAAGGTAGCTAAAGTTTGACATACAACCACTGAGAAGTGGAAATGGCTGTACAATTAAAAGGCAGCTAACGTTTGACTTGATTTATAACATCTTTCCAGTGGTTGCTCAATTTTAAACCATCCTCTCGGTTGAAGTTGTGTCTATGTTTGTGTATCTGGATAGCTTCATAGACAAATCTTTGGTAATTACCGGGAGGTTTGCAGAAACTTTGGTATCAGAGAAGACAATGTCATGAGAACCCGTTGTGTTGAAGCAATGATCAGCCACGGCCGAAGAATTCGTTCTGCCGTGTTTCAAATCTGATTTGTGCTCGCGGATTCGGTCAGAAATATGTAGTTTCGTCTCCCCGATATAGCAGTCACCGCAGGTACAACTCAATTTGTAAACACCGGGGTACTGTAAGTCAGGGATGACATCCTTCATGGATGGGATCAGATCACGGATTTTGTGTACTGTATTGAACCGGACCTGGATCTTGTGTTTGTTAAGAATTTTGGAAATCTTTTTAGTAACGCCTGCTATGTATGGTAACGTGATGATTTTGATCGGAGTCTCAAGTGGTTGTTTCTGTATGGTGGGAGAAACAGCTTGGCGGATGGTACGGTCAGAGTATCCGTTCATCTTGAGGGCCAGATGTACATGTTTTAATTGACTGGCCAGGTGGTGTTGGTCAGAAATGCAATGGGTCCTATGGTATAAAGTTTTGATGAGAGAGTTCTTTTGAGTCGGGTGGTGGTGGGACTCAGGCTTCAAGTAGGAGTCTGTGTGGGTGGACTTCCTGTAAACAGAATGTCCCAAAGATCCATCAGTTCTCCTCTCAAACAGAACATCCAAGAATGGCAGCTTGGTATAAATCAAGTCAAACGTTAGCTGCCTTTTAATTGTACAGCCATTTCCACTTCTCAGTGGTTGTATGTCAAACTTTAGCTACCTTATAATTTTACAGCCATTTTCGTAATTTTCATTTTAGGTTTCAAAAAATTGGTCTTTACTTGATGTCTTGCATCGCCTCCCCCCCGAAACCCCCCTGCAGCATAACAAAAGGATTGTTTACCCGCTTTTGTACAGTTTAACAAATGGCGGCTTAACTCAGCCCTCCCACCCACCACGTCCCCATCTGGCTCCTCCCCCCAACGCCCCTGACCTATATATAATCCAAGTCGACTCGGAACTGTGCACCTGACACAGATATTCTGCTGTGACTGTTCCACCTGAAGACGGAAGCTTGTGTTGCCTCCGAAACGTCGTTATGTAATTGTTCTCTTTTATTTTGTTTTATTTTACCTACGTGACTTTATCGAGAAAAAAAACCCCGAAAAGAATGAATCCTTGCAGTCTCCGAAAGCTTCAAATCTAGAATTGTTATTTCTTCTCAGTAACGTTCATTTTGGCCTTGCTCGGTTTTGCCATGTTGCACCTCGTTGCTATTAAACCAATAACGATTACAGCGACAGCTACAACAACAAAAAACGGTAACTCCAGCGACATAAAGCGTAACTACAGCAAGTGAAACTATCTACAGAAACAGTGGTTTAGGGAGGCACTGATAAGGAGTTTGACAGGTGTGAAATCGATACATTGAACTTTGGTCGTGTGGTGTTCCCTTTTATACCAGTCAACTTGCATTGCTTGGCGCTTCAAGATGACAGTGCACATCGTTACACAAAGACGAAGCTTGAACAGACCGTTGCTGTTAGCGAGCACCTATGAAGGTCAGCACACGAGGGGGGAGGGTGGCCAACATCACGCCCGGCCGTCTTTGTCTCCCTAGTGGCAAAGTTTTTCACACCACACCATTTGAGGCTGCATGGACCAAGAGAAAGCCCAGGACCTGTTCAAATAATCGTAACTGGTGGTAGCCATGAGTGGGAATCGAACCCGCATGTATGGGTTTCAAGCGCACAGTGCTAACATCTACAACATCCGCCATTCGCCACCACGTGCTTATGCCAAGCTATGTGCACGTTAGGGCCACGTGAAGTGTGACAAGGCCACTGGCAGGAGATCACGGGACAGACCCAGGTGCCATGGGTCGACTGACCGAGATGACTGGCTGATGTATCACCTGTGACCCCTTCTGTTCTAACTTGCTGTGTTTTGTCCACGTGGCGCTCCATTCCTTGTGTGAGTGTCGCTCCTTTGCCCTCCGCTATTACGGGTGGGCAACTGCCTCGAACTGTCCAGTATAATTCCTTCTCTCGCCTCTTCCACAGGGTCCGATCTTTACACTGCTGGTACCAGTCATCGGCAAGTCCAATCAACCCCACATCCACTTGTACTACATCACTCCATCTCTTCTCTAGCCCTTGCAGCACCCGTCTATTCCCTTCTATCCGGCAGAACAAAAGCTGTTTAGGCGTCTGGTGATATGGCATGCGGGCTTCATGACCCAGCCGATGCAGCCTTGCCTGCCGGCAGAGCTCACTCATGGGACTTTGTCTAGATCTTTCAAGGATTCGTGAGCTCCTTACAAAATCCAGACTCGCTAAATCTAGGTTAGATTATAGACAGGAATGCTTAAATTCTTCTAACTGGCAAAGATGTTTGGAGGTCCACGTTTCGCAAGCATAGAGAAGGGAGGGCATGACTATGGCCAAGAATATCTGAAGCTCCGTGTGGACCGACAGACCAGGTAGCTTCCACAGAGCATTTCGCAGCTGACAAAAAGATGATGCTGCTCGACTGATTCGGAGTGAGACTTCTGCTGTCAAACCGGAGCCTGTCATGATCGCACTGCCCAGGTATGGAAAACTCTCCACTCGCTCCGCAACTACTCCATCACCTATTTGAAAGTTGTGGGGGTGGAGTGTCTGATGGCATAACATTCCCAAGCAGGTGCATAGTTGTGGTGGGATTGATAGTAAGGTACACTACAGGTTCAGCAACAGCACTTACAACTCATCCTCTGAGTGAACAGCAATCACCAGATCGTCAGCATACGTAACATTGTTGACCAATAGGGTGCCATCCCGTAGCCACACCCATGCATCGGTCAGCCTCCCATTGTATTTGAACCAGATGGAAATCCCTCCAGTACAGCCATTGAAAGCTTCACAAACTATGTGGTCGAAATATATGTTAATTAATGTGGGAGTCAGAGGACAACCCTATCACACACCCAAAGGTTAACAGGGAATGGCTCCTACTAGCTTGTCCACCATCATGAAGGTCCTTAATGATTGACAACAGAGAGTCAGAGACTCTGAAAGCACAAATAACAACCCGGAGCCTAGTCCTACTAATGGAATAATAGTTCATGACCGGGTGAATAATGCAGAGATAATGTCCTGTTGGAATTACCTTCACATCTGCTGTAGCAGACGGACAGAAAATAGGCATCTGTGCAGGACCACCCTGTCCTGAATCCACATCGGAGCTCTGCAAGCCTCTGCTCAGCTTGCGTTGCAAGGCGATGTTGAATTATCCTTGCAGGACATTTCCCGTCACTCTCAGGAGGGAGATGCCCCTGTAGTTTTTACAGTCTGTGCCGCCCCCCTTCTTAATGAGGGGGACCACCAGGACATCCTACCAACCCTGTGGAACCCGTCCAGTGATCTAGACTGTTATTATGATGTCATAAAGGGCAGTCTGCGTGTAAACACCACCCTCCCTCAGAATTTCGGTTGGGAGATTATCTCTGCTCAGTGCGTTTCCTGGTCTGAGACTCAATAAATTGCAATTCAGGCAGCCAATCACAGGGGGTCCCAACTGCTTACAATATTTGAGGCACCGCAGCCTAGGCAAGGTCATCCGCACTTTTCTCCATGATGTTTTCCAGGCTGAGCGATTTCTCCTCTCCCAAGACATCACAAAAAATATCAGAAAATCTTCAAACCGGTTTCTGCAGGTCAGAGATCGGATTACTTATCTTTCCTATATTTACTGTGATAGGTGTAGTGCTGCGAGTTACATGTTTGATGGAGTTAAAGAATGACTTGTTATCGCGGTCAACTGAGCAAGACTCCATCTCCTCAGCAACCCACGACTACCACCCATTCTTGCAGCAATGCACGGCTCTCCGAACCTCTGACCGAAGACTGTGGTAAGCCTCCACATTCTTTGACGTGGGATGCTGTCGACGGTGAGACTGGGCCTGTCACTTTTACTCAGCTAGCCAGAAACACCTCGCCTGTCAGGCAGGGTCTCTGGGGAGGTTTGGACCGTGCACCAAAAGCAGCCATTGCAGCTGCATGAGCCACAGTCCTAAACCTTGCAAATTTCCCCCTCAGCATCAGACGCAGTGAGGGAGGATTACCAACCCCAGCTGCAAGTGATGATGAAATTATCGCTTGCAAAATTCATCGGCTAGCTCACACCAGGCCACTGTGAGTTTGAATGGGGTCCTGGATGTACACCCACAACCGGAGTGGAATGATGGCAAGTGCATCTGGAGAGATGACAAATCGATAGTCAGTGGGCAGATCAGCTCCAGATTAGTTCCTGGTGTCAAGGAAATGGGCCCGCATCCGCTGTTCTGTCACTGCATCAGGAGGTTTCTGCTCAGGGCGAGCGTGGCTCGTGGCTGTCCCTCCACCTAAAGCCTCCCCCCCCACGCTGCCATTCAGCTCGTGGCCACAAGACAGGCAGCCTCTATGCGCTCGGAGGAAGGGCTGTCCTCCCATACAGGGGAAGAGGACGCTGAAGAAGAGATGGACACGTGCCGGGGGTGGCCCCATCGAGACCACCAGGCCTGGTCGTTGGCCGCGCGACAAGGTTCCGGTGGAGCTGCTAGTGGAGAGTAGCAATGATGGTGCACGAGGGCTTGGCAGAGGTGGGGGCTACTGCGGCCCGGCAAAGTCTCTGGTGGCGCCAGCCTCCCCAATTCCCCCCACCCTGCTCAAGTTGACGTCGCATCACGTGACATTGGTTTTGCTGACATTGTAAAATCGAAACAATGACCTTTGGTCTTCTTTTTTTTAATCTATTATAGCCAACCAACTGCCCTCGTTTGGACCTCCAAGATAAGTGCACATTGGTACACTCACACAACAGATAAAGATCCCCCCGTATTTCCTGCAACAGACTGTTGGGGCAAGTGCTGTTAGCGAGCACCTATGAAGGCTGTAACGGCACACGAGGGGGTGAGTGTACAGCACCGCGCCCGACCGCCTTTGTCTCTCTAGTGGCGATGTTCACACCGCATCATGTACTGATTTGAGGCTGAGTCGACCTAGGGGTGGTCCAGGACCGGTTCAGATAATTGTCGCTGGTGAAGGACGTGAGCGGAAATGGAATCAGGTTGCCAATTTCGTAGCTCACGCGCGCTAAGCGCTACACTACCGCTTCCCTGTGAACACTTACACATATATATACACACACATATACAGATATACCTATATAGGCCTATCTAAAAACTAATATATTGAAATACACCTCTATACAGAACACACGCACCTGTCAGTATACCAGTCTGTTTTCAGGATCAAAAATGTCCATTCAAGTGCTGGATGAGGGTTTCCATAACACCCACTACTGTCCCTCACGTTCCTTCCATGTGTAAGAGTTAGGCCTGGCGGTCAACCCTATGTCTGTGTGTGGTGGGTAGCCTCCCAGAAGTCGTAACGACTCACAAGCATGCCAAGTTTAAAAGTAGCGACAGTAGACTTGGTAGGTGACGCCACACACCAATCTGATTGGAAGGCATCGGGGTATTCAAATTAGATTGATTGGTACAAAGGGAAAAGACAGAACGATGAAAATAATTAATAAGGAAAAGTTGATAACCGTTGGGAACCAAGAAATGGGATTTGAAGAAAGTGGAGAACCGGCTAGAAAGGGGGGTACAGGATACATGAGGGGCCCGAGAGAGAGAGCTCAGCCCATATTCTGGAGTAAAGCCTCTATAAGTATTGTCTCTCTCTGTTGGCACGTTATCTTTGAATAAACCATAAAGTTGCGCGATACTTACATCATCCGAGGTCTTTTTAATTTGTAAGAAACCACGCTCCAGCTACACAAGCGTATTTCAGGAATCCATCTCCGCCGTGAATGTTATCTCAGGTACGTTCATATTGTTCGTGGCCACTTAATCTTTAACCTTGAGCAAGGATCGTCTGTTCTAGCCATATCGTGCCCTACCCAAAGCTGGCTCATATTTGTAAGCACTGCCGTAGGTATGGACACTCTGTTCTGTTGTGTTCATGACAACCACCTCAGTGCCTTCAGTTGTGACCGTGTTGTTATAGGAGCCATTGCATAACTGAATTGGGTGAAAATGGCATTGGAGGGAATTAATCAAGATACATCAACAAAACTATAGAGTAGATAAAATTGAAACATGGGAGAAAAAAATGGGAGACCCAAGTTCCTTGTCAACGCAGAGGACACATGGTCATATCCTACAGATTAAAAAGATGACCATCGGGGAGATGGAGCTAAATTTGCAGTGCTTGATGTTGCAGTAGCCTAAGGGATCGCATCAACGAGGACAGTCGGCTCCGGTACAGTTGTGATTCACACAAATCAGTGGCCTGCCCCTTAATGACCTTGAGCCACCACGTAGAGTCAACAAGTCACGCACTCAGATAGATAGGGATGCGTTTTCTTTAATGCCTGGGACATGTTAAGGAATCTGCTGAATGCATTGTTTTACCAAGTCTATAAATCTATGCAAAGGGCTGTGATCACGTAGGAATGCCTTTTTTTGCCGAAAACTTATCTTGTTTGGCACACGGCATATTTTACAACTGCAGTCATTCACAACTACATGGCGGTCTCGTCACCACGACGCTTGTGTTAGGCTTAGTGCACTTGAGCCCACGTGAAGTGTTAATGGTTGGCAGGTCACGGGAACAGACCGAGGTGCTACGGGTTGAAGAATTAAGATGATTGGCAGCTGCATCAGCTGTGTCAAACTGCTCCATTGAAATGTCTAGTGCTTCACTCGTTGTGAGCGTTGCTCCTCTGCTGTGTTTGGAGGGCGACTATCTGCACTGCCCAGTAAGCGTCCTTCACAAGCCTCCACCATAGAGGCCAATCTTGACACCCCTGGCCTGTCCACGTAACTTTACAATATCCTGCACTCCATCAGTCCATCTCTTCGCTAACCCGTGCTGCGCTTGGTTAGCACCTCAATTCGGTCAAACAGCAGTGGCTGGGCAGGTGGGTACACGGTCCAGCCAATGCAGCCACGGATTTGAGCTCCTCACAATACGACCATTTGTTTTGCAGTTTCGTGACTGAGCGGAGGACGATTTGCCTCTATGATGGTGAATGGACCCAGTGAAAGCCCATCACATATCCGATATTCGTGATCCAGGCAGCGGTATTGGTCCTCACGAATTGCAGACTCTCATTTCACGTGGTCAACCCACAAAAGTTGAATGTTTCTTGGAGCAATGTGACCAAGACGAGAACCGTCGGGTAGAGACGGTGCGGCGATGTGAGCTCGTATGCAAGAGCGAGATGGGCCGTGGTGTCACTGAAGCACCGGTGATGGCAGCGACTATGAGTGGCTGCGTGCAATTGTTATACACGATGATGATTTTAATCTTTGAAACGACAGTCATTTTTTTACGAATGACTTATGTTATTTATTCTCAATAACGTTTATTTTGGCCTTGCTCGCTTTGCCATCCTGCCCAGTACCACCTCGTTGCAATCACACCAATAACGATGATAGCAACAGCTACAACAATACAACACGGTGACTACACCTGCATAAACCACAACTTCAGCAAGTGGCAGTATCTACAGAAACAGCTTTTTTTTAATGACGGGAGTGTTGGTAGCGGTCTAGGGATTCGCGAACTGTACGAAGCTGTTAGTACGTTCGTAAGTTTAGCTGTTAGACAATAATACTTGTAACGTGAAATAAAATAAAAAAAAATAACTATCCTCCAAGAGGGTCGTTAAAACAACAAAGTTAAATTCATTTCCGGTCATGAATAGGGTATATGAACCGCCAAAACGGGTACTTTTATCGTGAAAATGTAAAGTAAATGTACTGATAATGTTAAAATAAAGATTAAAATTAGTCCGATGATTTCCAAGTAATCGGATGATACAGTAGTCTGAATTTATGCATGACACGTTTTTACAGTGTTTTTTTATTTTACAGCATTTTTTTACTCCAATTGCTGATGCGCGTGTTATCTGAAAGAGCTGACGTTATATTTTAGCGTAAGTTACGTGGCTTCGTGCATGCTCCTTAAACACAAATAGCCACTGAGATGATTCGGAGTTGCCTCCACTAACATCAGAGCGAGGAAGTAGGTGATATATTCTAATTGCTACAGCGAGAAATGTGTAAATGTCAAATGAAAAAAAAAAACCCTATCATTTTGATTAGTACTTATTAGGCGTTTAAAAAAAAAGCACTCACATAGCCCAATGTATTTGGTACCACGTTTTATACCTTTACCCACTTCATTCTTAGGCACCTCCACGCGGCTCATAGTGCTGTCACCAATGCAGGTAATGTTCGCTTGTCCGCTCTCCACAGTCCATTCGCCCAGACCACCCGCTTTCACACCTGGGCATGGTATGGCCCTCCTGCCTACCCCACCTCACATGGTACATCACCGCACCTCCCACGCTTAAAGTGCAACCGCAGAGGAGAATAAGCAGCTGGTTGCAACAGCTTCACCAGGTGTGCGCTATTTCTGACGCTAGAATTGGCTGCAGCATCTTAGTAGTTACCGAATCACCTCATTTGTATTCCTACGTTGACAACAAGTCGACAATTCATTACTTTTCCACAAACTGGTTCAAAGGTAACAGTCTACTTTGTATTCTTACTTGAAGCCCAATACGGACTCTGCAAGGATCAGACTGCAATTTAGCAATGGGTAAGGGTCTTGTTTTATTTTTAAGTTATATAGCACATATCAGATTGTGATTATTTATATTTTGTTTTCCAAAGTGATCACTCACTTTTTATGACATGCAAATATTTGTGTCACGTGTACTATAGTTTTAAGTTCACAACCAAATAAACATAAAATGCATGTTTCCAAGTCTTAGATTTATTAAGTGACTAAAACTAAATTAATGTTGACAAAAAGCATGAACATTTATCGACTTGCCACCATTATCTATATAAATAAAGAGCTCAATCTGTATGTCAAAACAAACCTCTAAGGTACTTCCAACAGGGTAAAAAAAATGAAGTTTGGTACATATGTAGCTTTTAGAAAACAAGCAACAGGGAACATCTGGAAATAAGGGATTTTTCATTGTAAGGCCCTCAAATCTCGATTTTAAGTGCTACATTAACACATTTGTGCCTGGTGTCATACAGAAACCGTTCAAAATGTAAGATTGCGTTTTTTTTTTGTTTGATAAAGCGCTAAACTGAAAATAAAATTAAAGCAAGGAGCATTGGGGTTCTATCTTTGAATGTTTTGAGATATTTCAGATTCAAGCAGCGGTTTTTGAGCGAAAATAAATCCGCATGTCATTATGTTCAAAATCTAAATAATTCGAAAAAGGTAGAATATGGGAGAGCTTTCCCTCATAGAGTATTAAGTTAACTATTTTTTATTGTATATGAAAAAGAACGGGATCTTTAAATTGAGCGGCTTCCAATGGGTACGTCTTTAAATAGAAGAAGTTATATCGAGTCTTCAACAATCTTTGTGTATTTTTTCAGATTTTTTTGGAGTAGTTGTTCATGTCTGATCGTAGATTTAAAAAAAAAATACATCAGGTTTATCTTCATATTTATTCAACACTCTTGCCTGGCGAAGACAGGCTTTATTAACTAATACGAAATAAATCTGAATTACGGGCTTGTTTATGAAGGGGGTGGCGAAGTTGAAACCCTAGGATTCCAAGAGCAGTGTTGCTCTGATGGACGAGGTGGAGCTCGCAGAAACCGAAGATGTTTAGTAAAGACCGCATAACGAAAGACCCAGAGAGTTAAAGATACTTTGAATAGGGTTTTTCCCCTTTTTTTTTCTGGCAATAAAACAGGTGTTAAGATGCTAAAACACCAAACTGAATCCTTTAACAAGGAATCATGTCTGCATTAACCACAATGCTTGTGGTCAGAATGCAAACAAAAAACATACTGTGATAATATGATGCATTGTCCTTGAAACTGACTGGTCCACACCAGAGACAGCTTGCTTTTGAGCCTCGTCATGGGGTGACCAATGAGGTCTCAATTGGTCTGCAATAACGGTGTTAGACCAGATGACGCGAGTATGTTTGCATTCTGACCACAAGCATTGTGGTTAATGCAGACACGATTCCTTGTAAAAGGTTCCAGTTTGATGTTTTAACATCTTAACACCTTATTCATATTCTTGGTTCTTTCGGTGAAGTCACGTGACTTTACCGAAAGAACCAAGAATATGAATCCCTCCAGTCACGAAAGCTTTAAATTAAAATCTTACCACCTGTTTTGTTGACAGAAAAAAAGGGGAAAAACCTATCTTCGTATTTTGGTACTGGCAAAGGAGGTCCCATGATGTACTTTGAATGCTGGATGACCGTGTTGATCTTGGAGGGTGTCAGGCTTAATGGCCGTCCCACTGCTTGGAGCTGAGATTTATAGTGCTTAAATGATGCAGTGGTGTGAAAGTTCCAATTTTTTGTCATTGTTTTGCCGATGCCTTTGCAACTGGGCTTGCTACTGCTTTTCCATTCAATTTCTACACCCGTCAACCCTTTATTAGTACCCTATGTTAGTGCAGACCAATTCAGACTGTATGGGTCGCCCCGTGCCCTTATACATATCAACGTTCATCCTACAAAGTCACTATACACTACACTTCTATACTACACTATACGCTACAATACTATACATGCAAACCTCAGTTTAACACGTAAGCTTTCGCGAACAGTTATGAATTATTATGAAATGCAAACCTGTCAACCCCTTATCAATATCATACCTTACTACAGACCAATTCAGACCTTATTAGTAACTGCGTGCCCCTTATAAATCTCAACGTTCATCCTACGAGTCCCACCATAAGGGAGAAACACGAACAAATATATATTTTTGTTGCACGTATTGAAACGGTTTTACATCGTATGGATCTGAAAACTCAATTTCCCTACTCAAAATTAAGGATACACCGTATGGGTTGACAGGTATGCTACTATACACTACACTACTATACACCACTCTGCACTACATTGTTATACACTACTCTATACACTAAACTACTGTACACTATACAACATACCTGTCATCCCCTTATCAGTGCTTACCTTATTGCAGACCAATTCAGACCTCATTGGTCACTCTGTGACCCTTATACATCCCAACGTTCATCGTACAAAGTCCCATCACAAGGGAGAAGCACAAATAAATAAATAAATTGCCCATATTTAAACGACTGTACACCGTATGGACTATATGGGTTGACAGGTCTGCATTTATTCAACCTTGTTTCATGGATTGGCACCTTTTCTTCCACCGAGCATCCCTCTGCTCTTGTTTCATTACCAATTTTCAGTTGCTTGGGCCTGACGATCTTTCTTGACCTTTGGGAGAAAAAAAGAACATCCAACTGACTTTTTTATTGTAATTATATAATAGATTAATCAGTTAATTATCTCTACGATTCATTGGCTACAATAATGCTCAAATTAACAGAGCATTGGATGCTAAACCAAGATTGAAAATCAATACTGCTGAAAGTGATTTTGTTATTAAGGCATTCAAAATACTATATATTTTGGGAATAACTGACCAACTACCAAGAGTTTTAGAAAAACTAAAAATCAGAAGTATGAGTTGGCAGTGCACGAAATTCAAAACTGGTATCTTGTCCTAATGATAAATTGCCTAAGTTATCAACAGGTGTGTTTCCGATTAATTGCTTTGGTGGCAGATTTTTTTTGTAACACTAAAATAACACCAAATAAATATAAAATACTCTCAAACAAAACTGTCGGCAGATGTGGAACATGCTTTCCAACTAGGACACTCACTTTATTTTCATAACGTTGAAGTGTTGTGTAAAACTAATTCGAGAATCTATTGCAAAAGAGATAAATACAAAATATTTTAGCCGCTCTGACAGCCACAGGCTTAGTGCGGCCAGGAAGCATATTATTAAGTAATACATCTTACAACTGTATTCCTTATAGAGGAAACACATGCTAATTGACAGATTAATAATCTTGATTTAAAGCTTTCGTGACTGCAGTAATTCATATTCTTAGTTTTTTCGGTAAAGTCACGTTGAAGAGAAACAACAAAATAACAAAATATATATAAAACAATAAAAAATTATCACGAAGTTTCGACCATAACTCAAACGGTCATCATCAGGTGTGTCGGTTTGCATAAAAAAAATTTTTTGTACCGTTTTAAAAATAAATTTATGCAAACCGACACACCTGATGATGACCGTTTGAGTTATGGTCGAAACGTCGTGAGAATTTTTTATTGTTTTATATATTTTGTTATTTTGTTGTTTCTCTTCAACGTGACTTTACCGAAAAAACTAAGAATATAGATTTGTAAATGTTGTAAATGTTGTGGATTTACTAATTGGCACATTGTTTACGTGACAAACCTTACTGGCTGTGTCGGGTGGTGAAGGGTTACGAGACGTTTATACTCACACGATCAAACCCAAAATAAGTAACATTGAAAAATACTTTAAAAAAAAAACAAGCTTTAATGAAATGTACCCTACTCGTACTGGCAGATCTCCACGACTCCAGGAAGTGGCCGCGAAGCTTGGCCACAACGTAAGGGGGCCGTGGTGATTTACAGCCAACGTCAATTGAGCGTGGACAATTAGAGCCAAGCCGAAACATGGCATGTAAAAAGATTGTTTAAAAATACTTTTTTTTATATATATATAGAATATAGTATTGACATCAGTATGACATAAGTATACCAAGTTTGCAGTCGATAGCACATTGGGAAGTGGGTTAAAATTGAGTTACAAGATTTGAGGATACGACAAAAACAACAACGGACAGATTGAGTTAAATAAAAGTGTGTAATGAAAAAAACAACCTGTTGTTACGTTTCAATACAACTTGGAAACGCCTACTCGCACTTGTGAAACGAACTGCCGGACTATTTGGTTTGGTGGAGCGATCCTCCACCCCCTGTAGTGAGTCCTCACGTCACCGCTGGGAGTGTGTACAAGCACGTGTGTGACTGTGTCTGTGTGTATGTATGTTTTTATTGACCTGGTCAATAAGGCCATCAGTAGGCCTGGGCTCTGGGTTGGTCGTCGGGCTTTTGGAGTCCCTGACCCTGTGCTGGCAATCATTAAGGACCCTAATGATGGTGAGCGGGCCCAGGTAAAACTACGTGGCCGGGAGTCAGAGCCATTCCCTGTGCACCTTGGGGTGCGACAGGGATGTTCTCTGGCTCCCACATTTTTAAACATATTTTTCGACCACGTAGTTCGTGAAGCCTTTGATGGCTGTACCAGATAAATTTCCATCTAGTACAAATACAATGGGAGGCTGATCGATGCATGGGTGCGGTCAAGGGATGGCACCTTATTGGTCAACCACGTTACGTATGCTGACGATCTGGTGATTGCTGTTCACTCAGAGGAGGAGTTGGAGGCGCTTCTGCTGAAACTGGAGTGTGCCACTACCATCAGCCCCACCAAAACTAAGCACCTGCCTGGGTATTTTGTATCATCGGGCATTCCACTGCTACAACTCCCAATCGGTGATGGGGCAGTTGTGGAGTGAGTGTGAGAGTTTCCCATACCTGGGCAGTGTGCTCATGATCGGCTCCGGTTTGACAGCAGAGGTCTCACTCAGAATCAGTCAAGCGGCATTATATTTTCATCGGTTGCATAAAGCTGTGTGGAAGCTACCTGGTCTGTCGCTCCGCACGAAGCTTCAAGTCTTCTCGGCCACGGTCATTCCCTACCTTCTCTACACTTGCGAAACGTGGATGCCTCTAATGGAGCATTTTCGCTGATTGGAAACATTTAGGCTGGCCTGCCTACGATCCATCTTGGGTTTAACCAGGCTGGATTGTGTGAGGAGCTCACAAATTCGTGAGAGATCTTGGCAGAGTGCATCGGTGAGCTCCTCTGGCAGGCAAGGCTGCGTTGGCTGGGTCATGTAGCCCGCATGCCCGGTCACTGCATGCCTAAACAGCTTTTGTTCGGCTGGATAGAGGGGGCTAAATGGGCGCGGCACGGGCTAGCGAAGAGGTGAAGTGATGTGGTACAGGAGGATGTGGAGCTGAGTGGACTTGCCGATGACTGGTACCAGCGGTGTCAAGATCGGCCTCTGTGGAGGAGGCTCGTGAAGGACGCTGCTGGGCAGTTGGAGGCAGTCGCCCTCCAACAACAACGGAGGGTGGAGGAGCGACGCTCACAACAACGAGCAAAAGCGCCGGGTGGCTAAAGCACAGCAGGTTGGCACAGTAGGGGGCACAGGTGGTGCATCAGCCAGTCATCTCAGTCAGTCGACCCGTGGCACCTGGGTCTGCCCCGTGACCTCCTGCCAGCGGGCGTTCGACACTTCACATGGCCTCAAGGTGCACATGGCCTGGCACAAGCGTCGTGTTGATGTCACTGCCACTTAGTGGCGAATGTCAGTTGTTGTATGTATGTGTCTGGGGAGCGGATAGCACACTACAGTACACACCTGGCAACCCGTGTTCGATTCCCATTCACGACCAACACCAGTGACGATTATCTGAACCGGTCCTGGGCCTCCCCTCGGTCGACTCCGCCTCAAATGAGTACCTGGTGCGGTGTGTAAACAACACCAATAGGGAGACAAAGGCGGCTGGGCGTGGTGTTGGCAACCCATCGTGTACAGTGTCGGCCTTCATAGGTGCTCGCTAACAGCACTTGCCCCAATAGTCTGCTAAGACTTTACGGGTGATCTTTGTATGTGTCAGGATTGATAGTGTATCAGGTTAGCGCTACACTGGTCTCACAAACCCCGTGACCCGAGTTCGATTCCCCCTCATGCCCAATACCGGTGACGATTATCTGAACCGGTCCTGGGCCACCCCGAGGTCGACTCAGCCTCAAATAAGTACCTGGTACGGTGTATAAACATCACCACTAGGGAGACTAAGGCGGTCAAGTGTGGTGCTGCCCACCCACCTACTTGTATGCCGATAAGGCCTGAAGATGCGATTCTAGCTAACAGCACTTTCTCCAACAGTCTGTTAAGGCTCTCCAGGGGATCTTTGTCTTTGTGTGCGCTTGCAAAAGTGTGTGTATGTCCAGTGGCGTTATTTCACACGGACAACTTATTCTTTTCTCCTGTATCACTTTATTTGTACAGAACTCCTCGCAACTCATCCTTTTGTACTGCTCTTCTGCAATGCTCCGCTCGCTGTCTCTCGCTCTGCTAGCCTGCTACATTGCCCTCTGCCAGCATCTCCACTGCTAGCTTCTCGCCATACACTCTGCTAGGTCCTCCACTGCTAGCCTCTCAATATACACTCTGCTAGCTGCTCCATTGCTAGCCTCTCACTATACACTCTGCCAGCCTCTATACTGCTAGCCTGTCTCACATTCACTCCTCCAACCTCGCCCTTGCCTCCAGCGGGGGATCAGTCAACACCGCTGGAGAGGACGAGGTGTGGCGAGTGGGGTCCCGGACTTCTCGTGAATTCACTCTTGTCTTCACTCCAAACCAACTCCACTCCTCTGCCTCACACCTTCCCCTTTAATGCTCCTTCTCATTGAGTGCCCCCAGATGGCCTTCATTAAGCCGGCATCCTCCCCACGCCTCACGCACGTGTTCTCCCCACGCACGTGTTCTCCCCCACGTGTTCTCTCCCACGTGTTCTCCCCCACGTGTTCTCCCCCACGTGTTCTCCCCCACGTGTTCTCCCCACGCACGTGTTCTCCTCACCCACGTGTTCTCCCCACCCACGTGTTCTCCCCACGCCTCACGCACGTGTTCTCCCCACGCACGTGTTCTCCCCCACGTGTTCTCTCCCACGTGTTCTCCCCCACGTGTTCTCCCCCACGTGTTCTCCCCCACGTGTTCTCCCCACGCACGTGTTCTCCTCACCCACGTGTTCTCCCCCACGTGTTCTCCCCACGCACGTGTTCTCCCCCACGTGTTCTCCCCCACGTGTTCTCCTCCCCCACGTGTTCTCCTCCCCCACGTGTTCTCCCCCACGTGTTCTCCCCCACGTGTTCTCCCCCACGTGTTCTCTCCCACGTGTTCTCCCCCACGTGTTCTCCCCCACGTGTTCTCCCCCACGTGTTCTCCCCCACGTGTTCTCCCCCACGTGTTCTCCCCCACGTGTTCTCTCCCACGTGTTCTCCCCCACGTGTTCTCCCCCACGTGTTCTCCCCCACGTGTTCTCCCCCACGTGTTCTCCCCACGCACGTGTTCTCCCCACGCACGTGTTCTCCCCACGCACGTGTTCTCCCCCACGTGTTCTCCCCCACATGTTCTCCTCCCCCACGTGTTCTCCTCCCCCACGTGTTCTCCCCACGCACGTGTTCTCCCCACGCACGTGTTCTCCCCCACGTGTTCTCCTCCCCCACGTGTTCTCCCCCACGTGTCCTCCCCCACGTGTTCTCCCCTACGTGTTCTCTCCCACGTGTTCTCCCCCACGTGTTCTCCCCACGCACGTGTTCTCCCCACGCACGTGTTCTCCCCACGCACGTGTTCTCCCCACGCACGTGTTCTCCTCACGCACGTGTTCTCCCCCACGTGTTCTCCCCCACGTGTTCTCCCCCACGTGTTCTCCCCACGCACGTGTTCTCCCCCACGTGTTCTCCCCCACGTGTTCTCCTCACCCACGTGTTCTCCCCACGCACGTGTTCTCCCCACGCACGTGTTCTCCCCACGCACGTGTTCTCCCCACGCACGTGTTCTCCCCCACGTGTTCTCCCCACCCACGTGTTCTCCCCACGCACGTGTTCTCCCCACGCACGTGTTCTCCCCACGCACGTGTTCTCCCCACGCACGTGTTCTCCCCACGCACGTGTTCTCCTCACCCACGTGTTCTCCCCCACGTGTTCTCCCCATCATCTCCACTATCTCTCGCCTCCGTGGCGCCTACTCCGCGTTTGAATTTGCAGCCAGCCAATCACTGCCTCTTTCCCGAATTGCTGGCGTCTCTGTGCCTGCACCTGCTTATCCTGAGCTGACCTCACTGTCTGCAACCCCGTACATAATTCAACCGCTGTTTTCAAACCATGCGCGCATTACATATGTATTCGGAACGGAACCCCTTCGTAAGTCGGGGACTGAAAAATCCTCGCAGACGTTCCACGGGTTAGTGCTAGTTGAAAATTAATGTTTCACATATGTTGCGTGCTAAAAAAAATGGACTAAAATAAAAAAAATGTCTAGACAGACAAAGTAACAAAATTACCACTTGCTCCATTATAGTATCGAGTGTGCCTTTCCTTTACAATTATGTACACTTGTTCATTTGTTTTGCAGGAAACGGTCTAATGAAAAAACCCTGGCGTGAAGTGGATTTCTCCCCCAGGTATATCTTCTTCTTCTTCTTCCGCGCGTATGTTCCACTCATGTGGGGTCTCTGTCCTTGCCAGCCTTCTCCACACTGCCCTGTCCTGCGCCATCTCTCTTTCCGCTCCTCGGACAACTATGGTCCGATTGTACCACATCGTCCCTCCACCTATTCTTCTGCCTCCCTCCTCTAGATCTCTTTCCTTCTCCATGCATTACATGCACCTTCTGACCCACATCATTTTCCTGTTGTCTCTCCACACGATCGAACCACACCAGTTATTTTTCTCTCTCATCTTCTCTGTCATTTCTACCACCGCGATTCTTCCTCTAAATTTTTCATTTCTCACCGTGTCTTTCCTTGTTAAACCAAACATCCACCGCAGCATCCTCATCTGTGTGACTGCTTACTCGTTTCTTATTCTTTCTCGTGTCTTCACAAGATACATCTCTATGCTTCTAATATCATCTGATTACAATTCCAGGCTGATTATGTCATGCGTGCACACATCTGGGTGTGTGATGGGCAGCTGAGACATCTGGGCATAGTAGTAGGGGAGGTAGCGTGCATAATTCATCCATGGGATCATTGCTCGAATGCTTGCCAAGTGTAGCATCCAGTCTCCCTCTCTGGATGCTCGTATTAGCCCCAACAAGATTTCAACCATGTCCAAATAGGACGTCCAGAAGGTCGAGAGGCTGCCGTTTCTATCTCTGAGGAACTCGCGGTAGACTGCAAACAGTTCCATGATGCGTGTACATGAGCTGTTCTCGAGGACCTCCTTCAAAGCAGCTTGTGAGACTTCTTTCCCAAGGTTGGCAATGATCCTCAGTGTCTCATCCAGGTAAACCGTATCGTTTATGCGAGTTGCTTACAACCAGGACAGGACACCATCCCATGTCATTCGCATGAGAGCTTAGTACAGGAGTTTTGTGTAGTCGCACTGCCCTGTTGTACTTGCGGCCATCCATAACACCTCCAGGGAATATTTTGAATACAGTCAGAAGATAGAGATCTTCAAACACCATACAGATGGAGACAATGATCATCCAACATCCACGTTGTTGGGCTGGTCATGACGTCTGGAGGGATGACTTCGGAAACAAGTTTTATTATCTCGGCTCCATTAAGGAATGAACTAAAGAGGGAAGAAAATGTCCTTCAAATAGTTCTCAATGCCGACACGACGTGCTACATGAACTACAGCTCGTAGGAGAATGTTGCACAGTATCGTTACGGGTGGGGTAGGAGTCTGCTGCTGAACAAAACCTCACCTTTGAAACCATATGACGACAACAGGTATAGGAAAAACTGGAGTGGCATAAATAGCAGCGTGGCTTCAGACTGAATCAACAACCCGGGGCCCGAAATCCAACTCAAAAACACCTGGTGCCCGAGCTGTAACAGTGTCCGTCAATCCTAGATTGGTCTTGACCATCTTCGGACCCACAAAAAAAGGACAATGAAGACTTGTGCATTTATCTTGCTATAATCTTGTCTTCACGCTAGCCTAGATGTCCACTGTAATCCACACAGGGAGTTATTATTATTATTATGATTTCAAGGACCCAAA
Source organism: Petromyzon marinus (assembly GCF_048934315.1). NCBI lineage: Eukaryota > Metazoa > Chordata > Hyperoartia > Petromyzontiformes > Petromyzontidae > Petromyzon > Petromyzon marinus. The sequence goes on from NC_133744.1 coordinate 173,260, forward strand.
TGTACTGACTAAACAAATACACTACAATGTGACAACGTACTGTGACTAGTACTGGCAGTGTCACTCGACTCCCGTGTGAGTAATTATTGAGATATTGTACTCCCCTCCAATTCCTCTGCGCTCTCGTTTTATACAAAGCCCCGAGCCATTGATAGTCAATGGGAGACGAGCTCTCCACGAATCCGTTACACTTCGTGGCCTAGATAATTGCTCATAATCAGAACTTTGCACACGGTTTCAGGCAATCAGCTACTTGATTTGAAAAGCATGCAGAATTGACCAATGATGAGATGAGTAATTCCCTGTCCATACACGGCAAATTGTAATTATTGCGAGCAAGGTGGTAATAATTAACTCCTGAATAATCATCCACTTCTATGACGCCTCATTGGTGTGCATACATCTATAATGAATGAGGGTTGCAACCGCGAGGCAACGCTCAAATATGGCAGTCATCCCAAGATCAGCATGGACGAACGGTGCCTACCCTCTGAATAGTTAATGCACTATGGCACAGATTCAGTAAGTATTTCCTGGAAAAAAAAGCATAATAGAGGTTTGGTTGTTTAAGAAACGTAACCCATTGTTTCAACTGCCACGCCAGAGGTGGCATCGAAACAGCAACCTCTAAAATGTAAGTTTAGTGCGATTACCATTACACCACAACAGCTCCCTTCCTTTCTCATATTGAAATTGTAAAACATATTGCGTGTATTCCTCTAGTAACGAGTAGTTATCAGCTTATTTTTCATATTGTTGTCATGAATGAAAAACAAACAACCTAACAACCATAATGTTTGCAAATGAATCCAATGTATAAACATTGTGGCACAGCAACATTCCTAAATATGAACTTTCAGTTATTGTTGATATTTACAAAATATGATATAATTTGAACTCTTCATTTTACTATAAATATATGTGTATTCTTCTTTCATCCAGAAACATGGATACTTTGAAGAACAAGCTAATTAACTATAATTCCCCAAATAAAGGCATTCCTGCCAACATCTTGCTGCTGGGAAGGTCTGGCCATGGAAAGTCAAGCTTAATCAACACTTGGGAAACAGCAATAAGTGATCGAATTAGATCACGTGCAGTAACGGCTTCGACCAAGGGTTCAAGTACAACTCAACATGTAAGTATTGTAATAACTGTAGAAGTCGTGGAGTCTTATTATGTTTGTTTACAATTAGACTCTTGTCATCAATAACATGAAATGCATACGCTTTAATTTGAAGATATCATGTATGCTTTGATATCTTACACGGATCCAGCCGTTACTTTGAAAAAAATTGAATGTCATCACAACGATAGAATACTTCATCCTCGGTATTATGGCTATCATTAAAATGTTGGAGAATCTGTCAACAATATTTTTTTACAAACGCAATTGTTATTTTAAATATGGCAGACATGTCGAGGTTGAGATTGTTAAATGACACGTAAATTCGTGGTTATCTGCGACTTCTCTGGCCTATTGGGCAATGTCCCTCGCGAATTGAGAAGTGAAGTATGTTTGAAGGCTGCAATGAAGCCTCCACGCTCTCTGACGTGGGGTGTTATAGATGGAATGAGGTGAGCCAGTCCACTTTCTCCCAGTTAGCCGAAACACGTCCAACATCAGCCGTGGTCCGGGGTCTCTAGGGGTGTGTCTGGACTCCATAACCGAACCAGTAATAGCAGCTGCAAGAGTCATGGTCCAGAATTCCCCTCGGCATCAGGAGAGGGAGGAACGTTGCCAACCCCCATCCGCGAGCGATCATAAAATTGTCACTTTCAATCTTCATCAACAACCTGAGACCAGGCTCTTTGTGGGTTCGAAATGGAATCGAGAGTTGACGCCCGCAACCGCAGTGGAAGAATGACCGGCGCATCTTACAAATGACAATCTGATGGCGAGTTCAGCTCCACCATAAGCCCGCATGCGCTAGTCCAGCTGATGTACTTAGACCTGGTATGCATCCATGATGTTGCGTGGATGTGCTAATGCCATCACAGCGTGTTGGTTATTATAAGGCCATGGAGAACACAGAAGACCAGCAGCCTTCCACCATTGTTATTGAGCTGATCCGACCAATGTTTTCCAATACCTCCAGCCAAGGTAGCTGCGTTTTTATGTCACAGGATGACCCTATCCTGAGGGTCCACTTTCGACGAGCACCTGGGACTGGAGGTCAATGAAAGGCATCTGGCTCATTTGCCTTCCCTGTTTCCCTCCACGAAATGTTTCGGTCTTTCGGTAAATTAACGTAGATAAGTTGAAAGAAAATAACAAAAAAACTATGACGTTTCGATCACAACACAAGCGATCGTCATCAGGAGGAACAAAGGAGTAAAGCTGCTGAGGCAGACTGTTTTAAAGATTTAAAATGGGTGTAGCCCAAAGGGTCATAAACAAAGTGGGCAGGGCTAGTGATGTTAATGTGAGAAATTAGACTGTTAATGTAAGTTCGCAGAACCTCTGCCGCATCGGCGTGCGAGGTGGCTGTGTTAGTTTGAGAAATTTAACCTGTTAATGTAAAATCAGAGAGCCGAAGGTATGGTGTAAACATCACAGCCAGTTATGACTTAAACTGGTTAATAACGTCCTTCCAAAGATTGCTCAGTGTGTACCCATCTTCTCGGTTGAAATTGCTTCTGTGTCTATATATATATGGATGGATTCATGAACGAATCTTTGTTGATAGCCAGTGGGTGTGCAAAGTACCTTCGACCTAACCAAAAACCTCTATTATTGATACCTTCGTCGGAGAAATCAATTTCGTGCGAGCCCACCGCATTAAAACAATGATTAGCCACAGCCGAGGTATTGGTCCTACCGTGTTTTAGATCTGCCTTATGTTCACGAACATGGTCCAAGACATGACGCTTAGTTTCCCCAATGTAATTACTGCCGCAGACACGGCTTAGTTTGTAGACGCCGGTGTCTACAAACTAAGCTGTGCCGGCCTTCAAGTTAGAAACCGCCGTCTTGATCGCCATTATTTTATTGGTAAAGAACGTCGCATGTACTGTGCACAGACCGGGTTGACCAGCTGATGGCTAGTTGTTGCATTGCAGTCGATGATGTTGTTGCTGCTGCTGTTCTTGGTGCTGCAGTTGAATCTATTGCTGCTGTGGTGGATTCTATTGTCTTCCATTGTTTCTGTTGATGCTGTTATTCTTGTTGCTATTGCAGATGCCTTTGATCAACGCTAGCTAAGACCCACTGGGCGGTGCAGAATGTAGCATTATGTCCTTCTGCTCTCAAATAATTGTATTGTCCAGGTTTTACTTGAAGAGCGGTGGTCCAGTCCAAGGCTGTGTGAATTGTAAAAGCTACATGTTGGTGTTCTCGTAATGGGATAACGCTTTTGATCACTATCTTTGATCAACGCTTTTGACCAAGCACCGTTGATCGATGCCTTTGTTGCGTGTGATTGGAATGCTGTGTGATCAAAATTCCCTGTATGTCATTGAATGATGTGTGATTGAAATGTTGTTTATGATTGAATTGCTGCGTGTGTGTGTGTGATTCATCTATTGTGTGTGTGATTTAATTTCTGTATGATCGAAATGCCATGTATATGAATCGAATGCTGTGTGTGTGATTGAAATGCTGTGCGTTTGGTTAAATGCTGTGTGATTTGAATGCTGTGCAATCGGAATCATTCTCCACCTATCAATCCGCCGTATTTTTTGTCCCTTCTGCCATCGAAGTCGCTAACTTTTTCACATCTAAAATCGACTCCATCCATTCCTAATTTTCTTTCTCTTCGACTCCCTCATCCGTTCCACATGTTTTCCTCGCATGCACCTCGTCTTTTGCTCCAACATCTACTTCTGAAATCTCCTCCATCATTTCTAAAGCCAACCCTAATCCCTGTCCACTGGACTCCATACCCTCCTACCTCTCATTCTCTCCTACTCATCATCGTTTATTTCACGCATCGCCACCATCTTCATCGTATATTACCGTCCTTCTCATCAACTCATCTCATTTGACCACTGTTCTGTTGTAAACATTGCGATGTTTGGTTCAGCACCTTGGTAAAAGCGTTTAAAAAAAAAATTGAAATATAAAGAGATGAAGGCCAGCGTTGCATACAAGCATTGTTTACACAATGCACCAGGTTCTCATATAAGACATACTCACTAAAACAAAGCATTAAACATTCACATTTCGAGTGGTTCGTCAAACACGCTTTCAATATATTGTGAAAGAGTAAATATATGTACTCCATTTAATCGCAAATTCAATATATTTATTTAGTTAACTGGTTTAAACCGGTAACCACGTACATTTTTTTGGTAATGTAATTTTCCTAGTTCTGGAAAACGGGTAACAGAAAAGGAACTAGTAGCCCTACTTTCTTTCATGTTCAACTTTCTGAATAAGACCATTAACAATATCAGTAACAGCCAAACAGTTATAATCTCAATACAATTTGTACTGACTTTTTTTTACCAGCTCCATTAACTAGAGAATTCGACTGATTTTAAGCAGCTGTGGTTGAAGTTACCGATTGTGTGTACCACTAGATCACGCTAAAAAACTAAACAGCCGAAATGGCAACATGTCAATCACACTGTTAGTCTCAAATGCAATGTTTATTAATGCAATATATTAAATTTGGACAGTGTATTTACGCGTGTGTGTATGTCTGCTTACATGCAAATATATTGCAGTTTCTAAAGTATCAACTTACATCGTTTCAAAACCAAAAGGAAACACCAATTAACGTAAATGTCATGGACACCATCGGATGGGAACCTCAGACATTCACATTTGAAATGTTTAACAAGATTCTCAATGGTCAGATTGAAGATAAACAAAGTGTGAGTATGTTGCACACCATTTTACTGTTGATTTGTATTCACAACAAAGCTTTTTTTAATCTCCAGAATACTGTGTCTAGTAATTTAGTAGTATATAGTAATATAGTAGTTTCTAGTAAAATAGTATATAATACTATAGTAGTATATAGTAATATAGTAGTACATAGTAATATAATAGTATATAGTAATACTAGCGGGAAGCACCCGGCATTGCCCGTGCAAAAAAGACAGACACACATCGACTTACACACACTTACAGACATTGACCCACAAACACAAACACATCGACTTACAACAACAACCGCCATTCGCCACTAAGTGGTGATGACGTCACCACGACGCTTGTGCAAGGCCATGTGCACCTTGAAGCCACGTGAGTGTCGAACGCCCGCTGACAAGAGGTCACGGGGCAGACCCAGGTGCCACGGGCTGACTGACTGAGACGACTGGCTGATGCACCACCTGTGCCCCCTACTGTGCCAACTTGCTGTGCTTTACCAACCTGGCGATCCGCTTCTTGTTGTGAGCATCACTCCTCCGCCCTCCGTTGTTGTTGGAGGGTGACTGCCTCAAACTGCCCAATAGCGTCCTTCACTAGCCTCCTCCACAGAGGCCAATCTTGACACCGCTTGTACCAATCATAGGTAAGTCCACTCAGCTCCACGTCCTCCTATACCACATCACTCTATCTCTTCTCTAGCCCATGCCGCGCCCGTTTAGCCCCCTTGATCCGGCCGAACAAAAGCTGTTTAGGCATGCGGGCTACACGACCCAGCCAACGCAGCCTTGCCTGCCGGAGGAGCTCACCGATGGGACCTTGTCCAGATCTTTCAAGGATTTGTGAGCTCCTCACATAGTCCAGCCTGGTTAAACCCAGGATGGATCGTAGGCAGGCTAGCCTAAATGTTTCTAACCGGTGAAGATGTTCCATTAGAGGGCTCCACGTTTCGCAAGCGTAGAGAAGGGCGGGAATGACCATGGCCGAGAAGACCTGAAGCTTCGTGCAGAGTGACAGACCAGGTAGCTTCAACACACAGTGTTACACAACCGATGAAAAGATAATGCTGCTCGACTGATTCGGAGTGAGACCTCCGCTGTTAAACTGGAGCCGATCATAAGCACACTGCCCAGGTATGGGAAACTCTCAACTCTCTCCACAACTGCCCCATCACCGAGATGTGGGGGTGGAGTGTCCGATAGTAAAAATACCCAGACAGGTGCTTAGTTTTGGTGGGGCTGATGGTAAGGCCCCACCTCTTAGTTGCATGCTCAAGTCTCACCAGCAGCATCTCCAACTCCTCCTCTGAATGAGCAGCTATTACCAAATCATTGGCATACATAACGTGGGTGTGTAATAGGGAGCCATCCCTTGACCGCACCTGGGCATCGATCAGCCTCCCATTGTATCTGTACTAAATGGAAATTCCCCCGGTACAGCTATTGAAGGCTTCACGAACTACGTGGTCAAAATAGATGTTGAATAATGTGGGAGCCAGAGGACATCCCTGTCACACCCCAAGGTGTACAAGGAATGGCTCTAACTCCCGGCCACGTAGTTTTACCCGGGCCCGCTCACCATCATGAAGGTCCTTAATGATCATGAGCAGAGGGTCAGGGACTCCAAAAGCACGAAGAACAACCCAGAGCCCAGGCCTGCTGATAGTATCATAGGCCTTGACCAGGTCAATAGAGCAGAGATGTAGGTCTTGTGGGAATTCCCCACACCTCTGCTGTAGCAGACGGACAGAAAATATGGCATCTGTGCAGGACTGCCCTTTCCTGAAACCGCATTGGGGCACTGCAAGCCTCTCCTCAGCGTGCCTAGCAAGGTGATGTTGAATAATCCTTGCCAGGGCCTTTCCCGGCACACTGAGGAGTGATATGCCCTTGTAGTTGTTACAGTCTGTGTGGTCCCCGTTCTTAAAAAAGGGGAACCACAAGGGCATCCTTCCAATTCTGGGAAACCCATCCAGTGGTCCAGACTGTTGTTATGATGTCATATAGGGCAGTCTGTGCACAAATGCCACCCTCCCTCAGCATTTCGCTTGTTAGATCATCTCTGCTCAGTGCCTTTCCTGGTCTCAGACTCCGGATCGCCTTCAGTAATTCCTCAACAGATGGCACCTCAGCTAGCCACTCACAGGGGGTGACCTCTTCTTCCAATATTTGAGGCATCGCAGACTGAGCAGGATCATCCCCAAATTGTCCCACGTTGTTCTCCTGGCTGAGGGATTTCCCCTCCCCCAGGACCTCAAAGAAATGCTCAGCAAATCTGCAAACCTGTTCCTGGGGGTCGGAGATTGGATCACTGTTTTTTCCCCTAATGATGGTAATAGGTGTGGCGCTGCAGGTTACTTTTTTGATGGAGTTAAATAGGGATTTGTGATTGCGGGCCACTGAGGCAGACTCCATCTCCTCAGCAACCCGCGACCACCACCCATCCTTGCAGCGCCTCACGGTTCTCTGAACCTCTGAGCGAATTCTGCAGTAAGCCTCCTCATTCTCTGACGTGGGATGCTGTAGCCGATGAGAGTCGGCCTGTCGCTCTTTCTCAACAATCCTGAACACCTCCTCTGTCAGCCAGGGTCTCTGGGGAGGTCTGGACCGCGTACCCAAAGCAGCCATTGCAGCTGCATGAGTCACAGTCCTAAATCTCGCCCATTTACCCTCGACATCAGGAGGAGTGGGGGATAATGCCAACCCCAGCCGCAAGCGATGATGAATTTCTCGCTTGCATATTTCATCAGCTAACTGAGACCAGGCCACTTTAGGTTGCAATGGGGTCCTGGGTGTACACCCACCACCGGAGTGGAACAATGGCAGGCGCATCTTACAGATGACTAGTCGATGGTCAGAGGGCAGATCAGCTCCACGGTAGGTCCTGGTGTCAAGGGCATGGGCTCGCATCCGCCGGTCCGTCACTATGTAGTCCAGCAGATGTTCTTGCTTGGACCCGGCATGCATCCATGATGTTGTGTGGATGTGCCAATGCCGGAACAGCGTGTTGGTAATTACAAGCCCATGGGCTGCACAAAAATCTAGCAGCCTCCTACCGTTGTTATTGAGCTGATCTGGCCCATGCTCTCCAATCACTCCAGACCAGGTGCCAGCATCATCACCAACTCGGGCATTGAAGTCACCCAACAATTTGACTCTATCCCGGGGGGCACTTTAGCCAGCACCTGTGACAGGAGTTCATAGAAGGCATTTGACTCATAGGCTTTGCCTGCATCCCTCCATGGATGTTCGTCTTCGGTGGGGGCATAAGTAACCACGACCACCACTCTTCGCCTCCGGTTGATGGGAAGGCAAGCCCACTGTCCATGACAGAGTTGCCCGTCCGGCACCGCGAGGAGGTAGGGGGTTGTTTTGCCAGACACGCACACACTTCGACTAACACACACATCGACTGACACACACACACATACCGACTCACACACACAAATGGCCTCACACGCACACATGGTCTTAGACACACACATATTATTATTATTTTAAACTTTAGTAACCTAATAGTTAAATATTAGCTGTGTACACACACACACACACACCATGCACACACATCAACAGACACACAGGCATATTAACTCATGCACACACACATCGACTGATACACACACGGACATAGACACACACACATGGTTGCAGACACGCACATGGACTCACACGCACACAAGGACTTAGGCACAATAAAAAATATATATTAATATTGACCAAGTAAATAACAGGTTTCTATGTACTTGAGTTTAGCGAAAGAAGCAAAGAATAGAAATATTATTTGTGTGCACACAAACATTATTAATGTAATGTTTGCAAGATTATTATAAAAAAATAGGTTTCTATTTACGTGAGTTTACACAATATAAAAAAAAATCACCAGGTTAACACAAAATATTAGTTTTGAGCACACAAACACAAACATTTTAATATTTCCAAGGTGATTGTTAAAATTACAGGTTTCTATGAACGTGAGTTTCGTGAAAGAAGCAAGGAAATTGAACTTGACATTGCCGTGGTGAGGCCTAGTCCCGTGAAGAGCCCCTGGCCTCGCCTATATTGCCCAGCCGGCGGAGGTGGCACCTTGGCAGGCTGGGGGCTGCCCCCCCCCCACCATCCCCTCGCCCGCACTACAATAATACTATCTAAGCACTATAATATTAATATCTACTTTAAAATTGAGGGACGTAAAAACGATTGGTCCACCACGGGGCTTATGGCCTGATTCCTGGCTAATTTTGTATTACGTAAACCCCACCATTCGAGAGCCAAATCCTTTGCAAGTGCGGGTCCACACACCCACACGCACACAAACAGACAAAAACGCCTTTTATGTATAAGATAGTAAGATAGTAGTATATAGTTACATAGTAGTATATAGTAATATCGTAGTATTAGTGAAATAGTACTATATAGTAACAGTAATATATGGTAAAATAGTAGTATATAGCAAAATAGTAGTAAATAGTAATATAAATAGTACTGTATATTTGTTTTCAGAAGTATTGTGACCTGCAGAACAAGTGTAGTGAGTCCAACTGAGTCGCAGACGTTGTCTTAGGGAGCAACACGTTTATTCAACTATTAACACAACATTATCCAGGGCTATTAACACAACACACTCTAGGGTGGTGACCACCCAAATAACCACGCTATGGCGGAACTAGACACGGTTCCACTATCCCGGTCCGGACCACAATCTGGGTCCCCACCCACCTCCTCGATCTCTCTCGCCATTGCCTGAAGGCTCTTGAGAGTTTATCCCGGACCATGTGAGCACCCGTTGGCCCCCTCTATCGGTGGCCCCCCCTCCAGTATCATCCGGTCACGTGTCCCCAGGTCAGCCAGAGCATCGTGCCCCCAACGTAACCCCACCTGGCTGACGCTCTCTCGCTCTCTCAACGGGAGCCCACCACCGCATGCTGTGCGTGGTGCCATCGCGCTAGAACCAGCGGTCACCCAAGCCCCCACTAGGGCTGGTGCTACACCCCATGGCCGGGTGTACACAGCATACCTCCCGCCGTGGCCTCGCAGGCCCGGCACCACACAGTGACATTCCCAGTCACTACATCACCCCCCCCCCCCCCTCCCTCCATAGCACTCAGCTGTCCTGGCTGTCAACTTCCCTTTAACGAAGCAAACGGCAGAAATATATACAACATAACGCACGTGTGCTCCAACAATATAAAAACAACCAATAAATACCCTAACCCACCTATACAATTATACACTGACTAACAATAAAAATAACATGGAACAATTAACCAACAACAACCGCAATACGCAGGGTCCACGAAATCAACATCTCCCACCCACAACGCATAACAATGCTCATGAGCTCAATGGTGAGCAGGATCAGCCAATTACTCGCCTTGACTCGTGGGAGCGTGACAACCTATGGCGGCGTGGGAGTGTGCAACGTGCGGGGATTACGCAACCCGAGTCTTTGAGCGAGTCCGCGATGCCGGGCCTCCAGGGGGGTTTGGGCACGTCCGCTCTGGATAGGCCCAGGGGAAATGAGCCATCAATCAGATGAAGAGCAGTAGGCCGTGCTGTCGGGTCTTCCACGTCTGGAGCACGCGAGGCCGACACGAGAGGCCGCGTGTGAGGCATCAATTGCGCAGCGCCTGGGGGCGGGACAGAAACACTCTCCTGAGGACCGGCATCGGCAGATGCATGCCTCAGCTTGTCAGGCACACCAGACACTCGGCCCCTGCGATGTGGAGATGAAACAAATTCACATGGCACAATAAACGGCTTCAGACGAGAGGGGTGAACAAAGCAACTTCGCTTGCCAAGCCGGATTTGGAAACATTGTGGACGTGCGACGTGAAAAAAATCAACCGGCCCCCTCCAGGGTTGCAGCAATTTAGGGGATGTGCCCACGGGCACCTGCAGACAATGCAACCAGGCCCTGTCGCTCGGCGACCAATTGCACAGGGAAATACGAGCCCCCTTCAGCAGCTCGTTAGCCCACTGTCTGACTCGGGAGTTGATCCTGGAATCTTCTCGCTTCGGAGAGCTTTACAAGAGTGAAAGGAAAGGAATCTGATTTTTTTTTTTACATTTTCACGGCCAGCGTGATAATTGGCCTGAGGGCTGATCTACACACAGCGCGTATTGGAGTGCTGAGTGGTCGAAGGGCACCTCTAAATGTCTGCCATACTGATACAGCCGATATTGTTGCACGAAAACCACAATTGCCAACAATTCCCGACGCGGTCGGGGACAGCACCCTGCTCCCACAAGCGACCACGTGCTCCATGCCGTTGACAACTTAATACCGCTCCAATACCGGTTATTACTGGCGTCCGTAACTGAGACGAACGGTCATGAAAAATTGGGATAACGCAGGGGAGGGGCGTTTACCAGCCCATCGCAAATGGAGTGGAACGATGCTTCCTCTTCCTCCCCCCAATGAAATTTTTGCCCCTGATCAACACAAATCTTCAGGGGCATCTTGCCTAGAAAAATCGGTTCCGAGCAAACATGGGACGGCTGGGGCAGTAGAAACCAAAACGTGGCGTGACAACTTGACATCAGCGATATGCAACTCAGCCGTTATCCGTCCGATTATTCCCAATGATGCGCCATTGGCGGAAAAACACGGAGCATCCACAGGTTCCAAAATGCGACACCGGGGAGGCAAAATGTCATAGATAAGTTCAGATATAATGGTCGAAGACACGCCGGTATCAACAAGCATACGGATTTACACTCCCTCAATAAACCCGAGCATGGCAGGCGAACCCGTGGCCGCCACGACCACTCGATGGGCCAGCTCCGACCACTGATCCGGTCAGAGTGGAGGATGTGGCACATGCCACCAACATCCTGTTGAACTGCAGGGTTTGCTGCGCCAGATGCACCTGGCAATCCGGAGTGAAGACGCCTTATCGTCCTCGGCGGGAAGCATGGTATGGAGGTCTTTCGTGACCCTCAGCATCTTGTCAAGGACCAAGGTGTCAAGACTGTGATTGTCCATTTTAGGGAACGCGGCCTTCGCTAGCACCAAAAGTGCGCTACAGTAGGCGAGAGACATCTCACCCTCCCCTTTACGAACTTTTGACGGGTGTTCAACAGAGGCTCAAAAAGAGCTGCCGTCTGGTTGAACGCCTGCATGAGGGTGGATCTTTCAGATGCCGGGATGGTGAGGAACGCCGCCAAGGCGGTGTCACTCAAGGGTGGCGGGCAGCGCTTGCAGGGCCTCCGCCTCCGTCCAACCCGCCAAGTCGGCATTGGTGAGAAATCGCTGCTTAAACGCTACCCAGTCGGCGCTGGCAGCAACAAATTACTTAATGAAGGGCGGTCGGCGGCGGAGCGACAGGATGTCCATCGGCGAGAACAGCTCCGCTTAAAACTTGGCTGGCGCCGTACTCCCCGCCGGCGGTATGAATGGCGGCTCCGCAAGGCGACCGTGCACATCCCGGACGAGAGCCTGCAACGATGGCGAGGCGCCGCTCGCTCCGACGGTGCTCTGCTCAGATGGCAGCGCCTCCGTTCCTTCGTTGGCGGCCATGGGTGGAATTGGGTCCTCGTCGTCTTCGTCATCCGACGCCCACGTACAAGCTCTGCGACGTGTAGACATGACTGTAGTGAGTCCAACTGAGTCGCAGACGTTGTCTTAGGGAGCAACACGTTTATTCAACTATTAACACAACAGTCTCCAGGGCTATTAACACAACACACTCGAGGGTGGTGACCACCCAACTAACCACGCTATGGCGGAACTAGACATGGTTCCACTATCCCGGTCCGGACCACAATCTGGGTCCCCACCCACCTCCTCGATATCTCTCGCCCTTGCCTGATGGCTCTTGAGAGTTTATCCCGGACCATGTGAGCACCCGTTGGCCCCCTCTACCGGTGGCCCCCCCTCCAGTATCATCCGGTCACGTGTCCCCAGGTCAGACAGAGCATTGTGACCCCAACGTAACCCCCAGCTGGCTGACGCTCTCTCGCTCTGTCAACGGGAGTCTGCCACCGCACGCTGTGCGTGGTGCCATCACGCTAGAACCAGCGCTCAACCCAAGCCCCCACTAGGGCTGGTACTACACCCCATGCCCGGGGTGTACACACAACAGTATACCTCCCGCCGTGGCCTCGCAGGCCCAGCACAGCAGAGTGACAATCCCAATCACTACACAAGTAAAACGTTAACAAGAGAGAACCAACATCTGAAACAAATGTTGAGCAAATGCAACATAGTGCACAACAGTGAATGTTTAGACTTAAGAAGGGGAGTCATCCGTTGAGCTTAACCAAAATGGGGAATATTTTTCAGATCCCCAAAAAATCGTTTACAATTTTAACCTTCATTTTTCTGAAGCTGGTAATCTTTTTGATAATGTATTGGGAGTTACTCCTGCTCATGCAAATTCATACACCCCTGTCCAAACATTAAACGAATTTAGTTTCCAGTCAATCCACGAAAGTAATGTTCTGAAACAACTGTCCTACCTCAAAGGGTCCTCCTCTACCGAAGCAGATAGTATTCCCGTCTTTGCTCTACTAACTGTTGGTCACCTAATATACAAACCTATAGCCCATATTTTCAACCTGTCCATCAATGAAGCATCAGTTCCTCTAGAATGGAAACATTCCTATGTCCGTCCACTTCACAAAGGGGGTCAAACAGTGTTAAGATAACAAAAGGGGTTCCCCAGGGTTCCATCCTCGGCCCACTCTTGTTCTGTCTATTTGTCAATGACTTGGGCACTGACCTGGATCATTCCAGGGTAAATCTTTTTGCAGATGACACGATGCTGGTTACTGCTGGCCGCTCTTCGGATGACGTGATTGCTAAGCTCCAGGGTGATGTCAACAAACTACAACATCAGCTAGTTGCTCTTAAACTAGTCCTGAATATCTCCAAAACCAAGGTGCTATGCTTCTCACCAGGACTAAAGCAGGAAGTTATTTGTCCAAAGTTACATTCCTTAAATAATGATCAAATAGAGCAAGTTAAGATCTATAAGTATCTTGGGGTCATCCTGGATTCAAAACTGATTTTTGAAGATGACATTGATTATATTGGTAAAAAGACAAAAAATTTGGTTTTCTGTATCGACACAAGCACTTATTCTCCCCTATGTTCCGTTTGGAATTGATAAAGGCTACCATGCTGCCTCTACTTGATTACTGTGACATCGTGTATAAATCAGCCACAAGTACTGTACTGAAGAAGCTTGATTCCATCTATCACTCGGCCTTAAGATTTGCATTGAACTGCCCATATAGGACTCACCACTGTGATCTCTACATTGGGTCAAACACAACATCTCTTAATGTTCGATGGCTTGTGCACCAGATCTTGTTTATTCACAATGTACTTACAAAAAAATCCGTACACTACCTGCTAGCTTTATTTTGGTGATTTCGAAAAGTTTTTTGGTTTGGCCATGTTTGTATGTTGTAGTATGGAGTTAGACTGATGGCCTTAATCTAAGTTGTCTTGTGATTGTTGTTGTTGTTTGACTTGCATTCCACTGGGATTTTTGCACACAACGTTGGTGTATGGTGCTTTTTCGGGAATATTTTGCTGTTTTTTCCTGTATTTTCTGTTTGCACAGTCACATAGTCACTTTAAGATGTTTTCTTGTTCATGTTTTTGTTTTTTGCTTGTTGCGGTTGGAACCGATTCAAGAGCCGGATTGCTCACAGGGCTATACCAAATAAATGAAACTGAAATAGATTTTGCTTACCTTTTTTGCTCATTAAACCAACTCCATCCATTCCTCATTTCCTTCCCCTTCACCTACTGTGCCGATGTTTCAATTGTTTTCCTGGCATGCACCTCAAACAAGTGAACTTTCTCGTATTTTACTCCAACATCTGCTCCTGAAACCTGCTCCATAATTTTAAAAGCCCTTCCTAATCTCTGTCCACTGGACCCCATCCCCTCCCTCTGATTCTCCCCTACCTTCTATCCCTCTTCAATTATTCGGTTTCCTCTGGTGCCTTCTCTATGAACTTCAAAGCTGTTATCATCTTTCCACTCCTTACAAATCTTATCTCGATTCTTTTCACCCTGATAATTACTATCCTATTTCCCTTATCATTTTATTTCCTAAACTTCTTAAGTGCCTGGTTCACTCCTGCCTCACTCAGGGACATTCCTTCTCACTCTCTATGCTCACGATTCCCAGCAGCGTTCCATTTCTTCGATTCTACTAAATCGGCCATACTAGCAGTACAGAGCTATTTGTCAAACTCTGCTCACGCCGGCCATTCTTCTATTCTCATTCTACTCGACCTTACTGCAGACTTCAATAGAGTTGACCATCTCACTCTATTGTCTACTCGTTCCTCTCTCGGTATCTCGGGTATTCCTCTTTCCTGACGTCAGACCTCAGACTGACGTCATCAAACCACATCACTTACCCCCATCCCTGGTCACTGTCGTTGTCTCCCAACGTTCTGACCTTTGTTCAATCCCTTTTTCTCTCGATGTCTCTCCACTCAAATCCCTCCTCTCGTCATTCATTGCTGATAATAAACACATTTTCCCCTCCGTCCCCTTTTTCACTCCTGACCTAGTTTCTCACTCCTGACCTAGTTTCTCACTCCTGACCTAGTTTCTCACATTGCCAGATGATTGATCGCCATCCAATCTTGGATGTCAAAGCACTTTATTTCTATAAACCGTGCCAAATCCTACATTATTTTTCCCCCATGTTTCCCATTCCCTTCCTCCCTGACAGACTATCGCCACACTCCTTTCTCTCTTCTGTCTGTCTCGTCTGCCCTAAATTTTGGCAGTGTCATTTTTGACTCCTCTCTCTATCTGACCACATCTCTGCCAATATCAGTTCCTGGCGCTTTCACCTGTGCAGCGTTCGCAAAGTTCACCCTCCTGATCTCAAACATTTCTGCAACACTTCTAATACGCTCTCCCATCTTAACTCGGCTCAATTCCTGCATCTCACGCACGCTTTTTCTTCTCTCTTATGCACCAAACCCACTCCAACAAATCCAAAATGCCGCTTCTTTCTACACTATTTCATGCCCTCTCCACTGACAATCCTGTTTGTCCCCCCTCTTCTTTGTGCCCAATCAAGATTCCTTTCTTCTTCACTTCTGACCCAGTGATACTGGAGCAGACTGCACATACAAAGTCCCACTGTCTACCCAAACTCCCATTTCCCCCTCTCTTCTCACAACCTCAGCTCCATCCCTCTTCCCAACTTTCCTACCCATTCATAACAGTCACTCATCATTATCCACTCGTTGTCAGTTTCGTATTTATTTACGTCACGCATCACCATATTCATCATGTACTACCATCCTTCTCATCTACTCATCTCATCCCACCACTGTTATGTGGTTCAAATTGCTAAATCTTTGTTCAGCACTCTGGTTAATGCGCTACATGAAATAATAAAATAAGATAATATTCCAAATTATCATTATTTTAGATTGTATAGTATAGCTGCAATAGCAAATTAACATTAGAAAAAAAAATGTTTCAAAGTAAAAAAAAAATTGACCATAATAATTTTGCATTTTTTTTTGGTCAGTTTTCTGACAAGACAGAAATGACGTCTGAACCAAGGAACAAGGTGCATTGCGTGGCCTACGTCGCTGATCTGAATCAATTTCAAAATGTGGAATTAGATGACTTGGAGATTTTTAAGAGATTTGGGAAGTATGCACGTCAAAAAAAGAGTAAGATCTTTTCACTCATGTGTCCTGTGTTTTTGCCCACACACTTACAGCTTATTATCGTGCTTTTGTACACAACTTTTTTACCTAATTGTTACTGTTTCTTAATTATTAGGCCTAAAATATACGATTATGTAACATTAACAATATGTATATTATTCGATTATCAGTAATTGAATATGTCAATACATAATAGCATGCCCGCATTAGTCAGACTAATGCAATGTATATATATAATCAATCCCCTATGAATAGGCAACAATAAAATATAATACATATAACCTATGATAATGCCTGCCAGTTAGGTCTGGATGTGCTTAGGATAAAATAGATTGCAGATACTATTTATCCTTCATACATTATTTTTTTATTTTACTCATGGCCCCATGGCGATTAAGTACAAGCTCACTTCGGACCAGTTTCTACCTACATCCTCTCACGATCAGAGTCAGGCTTGCTTCAAGATGTCACTCTGTAAGAAGCTCCAAGGCAACAGTTCTGGAGCATCACAGAACATCCATTAGGTATCAGTCACGTGAGTTTGATACGGTGTCTAGAGATATATACTGCCAATCTAGATTATATTTAGTAATAGGTTTTTAGCCTTTTATCTGTCAACAAAACTGACACCTGGATACAAGGGATCATGTTTTGCAATAACCACAACACTTGCAGTCAAAATGCAAACAAAAAGAAAACTCTGCTAATGATGAAAAGCACTGTTCTTGAAAAATGGATGGCTTCTTGAACGAATCTTTGTTGATAGCCAGTAGGCATGCAAAGTGCCATCATCTTAGATAAATACATTTCGTGTGAGCCAGCCGCATTAAAATAATGTTGATGTAACTGCTGCCTCAGATTGCGCTTACTTTGTAGACACCGGGATATTGCATGTCAAAATCTTTGCCTTCACAGATATGATCAGATCACACATTTTACATCTTGTGTTTAAATCGAACCTGAATCTTGGGTTTTGTATGTGGCAGCAGTGACTTTGGGGAAACTAAGTGACATGTTGCGGACTGTGTTCGTGAGCATAAGACAGATTTGAAACACGTGAAGATCAATACTTCTGCCGTGGCTGATCATTATTGTAATGCGGCTGGCTCACACCAAAATTGATTTCTCTAAGACGATGGTACTTTGCAAGCCTACTGGCTATCAACAGGAACGCACGCATACGAATGCATATCTAAAATCTGACTCCCACCACCATCCATCCCTGAAGAATTCCCTCATCAAAACTCTACACCATAGTGCTCGATGTATTCCGACCGTCATCACCTAGCCTGTGAACTGGAACACGTACACAAAGCTCTCAAGATGAATGGATATTCAGACTACACAAACCATAAAGCTATCACCCCAACTGTTGGCAAAGAACCATCTGAGGACCCAATCAAAACCATCACCTTGCCATACATAGCAGGGGTCACTAAAAATACTTGCAATATCATGACCAAACACAAGATCCTGGTTCGATTTAACACAGTACATAATATTCGTGATCTAATTCTATCTGTGAATCATGTGTTGTCTGACATGCAATACCCTGATGTCTACAAACTAAGCTGTGACCATGGCAGTAATTATATTGGGGAAACTAAGCGACATGTATCTAACCGTGGTTGCGAGCATTAGGCAAATCTGAAACACAGGTAGAACCAATACCTCGGCCGTGGCTGATCATTGTTTTAATGCGGTGGGCTCACACGAAATTGATTTCTCTAATATGAGCATACTTTGCAAGCCCACTGGCTATCAACAAATATTCCTTCATGAAGTCATCCATATATATACAAAGACACAATTTCAACCTTGAAGATGGGTCC
The DNA here is from genome assembly GCF_048934315.1 of Petromyzon marinus. Classification (NCBI taxonomy): domain Eukaryota; kingdom Metazoa; phylum Chordata; class Hyperoartia; order Petromyzontiformes; family Petromyzontidae; genus Petromyzon; species Petromyzon marinus. The sequence goes on from NC_133744.1 coordinate 191,574, forward strand.
AAACTGAGCAATCATTGGAAGGATGTTATCAACCAGTTTAAGTCATAATTGGCTGTGATGTTCCCATCCTACCACCTTCCGAAGTTAGTTGTGCTTCACGTCCATCTCAAACTTGCGCTTTGACAGGATTCACACCAACACAGCCACTCCGCGTGCCGACTACCCCCTGGTTGTGGCTCTGCGATTTGCCATTAACATGATAATCTCTCATTAACATGCACATTTTCACCTGGCAGCCCTTTGAGTGGTGGAAAACCAACCACCGTCAAGTTGGCTGCCCACAATTTTGCATTAACATTGGCTGCTGACATTTGGGCTACGCCCATTTCAAGCACTTATAAATAGTTTACCTTTGGAAGCTAACCCCCCTTTTGCCTGAAGACGACCGCTTTGTGTTGCGATCGAACCATTATAGTTTTGTGTTAATTTATTTGAACCTATCTACATTACGTGACTTTTCCGAAAGACCCAAAGAATACACGTGTCTTTGTACTGTTCACCTTTTGGCGTTCTCTGGTCTGACACTGGTGAGACCAGGCCCTAAAGAAGGCTGCTGTCTCTGGTGTAGACCAAACAGTTTCAAAGACAATGCATAAATTATCAGAGCATGTTTGTTTGCATGTTCACCACAAGTACGTGTGGTTAATGCAGACTTGATTCCATGCAAAGGTTTCTAATTGGTGTTTGAACATCTTAATTCACCACCTATTTTATTGACAGGAAGGATTAAAACCTATTAACATTTTTTCATACTTTGACACCGGCAAAAAGGTCCCATTTTGGATTGACCTCGCCTGCTGATGATGAAAAAGACAACATTTCAAAGTGTTCCTTTAATTACCCTGAAGCATAGTATCTCCAATGTACAAATGTATTACATTAACAATTATATCTTTTTTTTGTATTGCAGATATCAACACGTTCGTTATAATTACCAAAGTAGATGTGTGTTTACCTGAGGGAACATCAATTAGTGACATCTACAAAGTAAAGAACATTGAGACGATGGTAATTATTATAAAAAATCATATGCATTCGTCTCCTTTTCACTGTGTTGGCTTCGCGTTGCATTGTTACAACCAATTACAAAATCGTTATAGATATTGTGATTGTATTTGATCAAAGATTACGGGGAATACTTGCTTTGTAATGAGATAACATACAATAAGCTGACATTTAAGTTGGTTTACATTTCCTCATCTAATATATGCAGCCATTGATTTACTGAATGGCTGACATCGATTGTCATGATATTCCTGAAGGGTTATAAACCTGATATCTGTCACAAATATTAAAGGGTGCTTGAATAATACATTCTGGAATTGTGATTCTAATTTTAGTGAAATTTGAACCCAGGCAACACAAAGCTGTCTTCTAATGAAGGGTGCTGATCATGAATATGAATTAAAAAATAATAACATGAAATGTTAAATATTTTTACTTTGCATGCACACACACTTACTCTGCCACGTAAATATAGAACGTGGCCACGTTGTCACGTTCCATTCTAAACCTTGAATTAGTCTTTGGAAAGGTCCATGGATTGAAATCGAAAATTAAAGTAACAATCTAAACTCAGATTTTTATTTTTGTCACGTAGTAAAATGTGTGAATGCTAAAACCGATTTCAAGTTAGTTACGGACGATTGTAGCTACGAATAGTGACGAACAAAACATATTTAGTTCTTCACGTTCAATTGCATTGCAGTAACCGTAGCCGGTAGCATAATGAAGTTACTTGTGAATATGCTAGCTGTTATTTCCGACTCTCTGTGTGTGTCTCTCTCTCTCTATGCCTCTCTCTTAGATCTCTCATGCTCACATGTCCTTTGCATTGCACTTTCATGCCTTTGGATTGCACTCTCATGCTCACAGGCCCTTAGGATTGCACCCATTGGGTTGCACTCCCTCGTCGAGGAGACCGCTTTCCTATCTAACAGTGACATGATAATTTCTCACATTAACATCACTAGCCCCATCCACTTCTTTATGACGCTAGGGCTACACCCATTTCAAACCTTTTAAAACAGTCTGCATCAGCAGCAGACCCACGCTTTCCCACCCGATGACGGACGCTGGTGTTGCGCCCGAAACGTCGTGATTCATTTTATTTTATACCTACGTGACTTTACCGAAAGAACCAAAGAGTATACCCACGGTAACTGTAACCTATTTCACGTTGAAAAAGAACGGTGACAAAATGTACGCGAAGAAATATGCTTCAAATTTAAACTGAGAGACAAAAAGAGCAATGCATCGATTACATAACAGGTGTAATGAGTGACTCCCCACACCAATCTAGTAGATGGCTTCTTATTTATTAATATCACACAGGGCGATACACTTCATAACGTGGCTACACCCTAGGCTGTTCAAACACGCAGCCCCTCTCCGTCCCACGCTATGCTGGCTGGTTGATAAGCGGAGCGGCGGCAACGGAGAAGAAAAAGAACAGCCACGTGGTCTAAGATAAAGGTGACAACGAGCAGTGATGCAACTGCCATCATGTTTCTAAGGGAGCACCACAGGCACTCCCTACGGGCTGGAAGAAGGATGAATAATATCGGCGGCCAACATCTCATCTAACGATTCCTGCACGTGTTCCTTCTCCAACGGACTCAACCGATATGGGTTCTGACGTATGGGCCCGGCCACCCCTGTATCAATGCAATGTTCCAACAGTGAGGTACGGCCAACATCGAACTTGTCTTTACTAAACATGTCCTAAAACTCGCGCAGCAGCGATCACGTTTCCCCCTGCTGCACTCGAGACAAATTCTGGTTCTCCTGACACAACACCTCCGCCCAAGTCTCGTCCTCTGCGGTGTCTTTTTCTACCGCGCCAAAAACATCGTGGTTGCGCAACACCATCCCGTTCGTGAAACATGGCTGTCACGTGAGCCAACACCATTCCCGCCTGAACCACAGCCATCTCCAGGCCTACATTCAACACCTGCAAGAACGGCTCCTGGTTGAGGCGGACGACTGTCCGAGTCACCGGATTCGACAGAGTCAACAAGACACCCGATTGAGGGTCCGCTGCCTGTATCCACCAACATCCGCGATCCCGGCGGGATATACACCGTGTCCTTGGCAAGAGCCTGGACCATAACATTAGCAACGGTACTCTTGTGTGGAGACCACACACAAAAAAAACAGTCTGCGGCCCGACAGTAATTCCATGCAGTACTGATCAATGAGGATCTTAAGGGGCATTTTACTAAAAAAATTCCATGCCCAAAAGCCAGGTCACCTCTAACATCGTCGAGATCAGTACTGTCACAACAACTGAAATCTCGCCAACCTCGTCACGGGCCTTTATTTCCCCCATACTACCCCCGTTCGCCTCGATGCACTTGTTCACTACCGGCCTAACAAGCCATTCCCTGATCGGCAACAGTTCAAAAAATCACATCCGAAATGATAGTGGCGGAAGCACCCATATCAACTAACACTCGCAAATGAATTCCTTGAATAGAACCTGACACAGCCGAGGCCCCTGCGGCAGACGCAATAACCCGACGTTCTAACTTTTTCCACTGTGTCCCTGAACTAGGCCATCCCCTGTGTAAGCAATCCCTGCCCCCCGGCGGCAACATGAGTGTGATACAGGGTGGCGATGACTTTCCTAAGCCTATATGCATGAGGTTGTAACATAGGCCAAGTGTCTGGTGTGTCGCGACTCGCCTGTTGGTGGTTGGGACGCAGCAGTCGTCACCCTCCATCAGTAGGCCCTCTGTCGGTTGATTCACGACGTTCTGTGGCGACACCCCAACTCGATCGCCATCTCGGCCCGGGTTGCCTATCCATGCTGCCATCTGGGACCAACGGCGCAAGTTCTCGTGTGCCTGCAGGCATCAGGCGGCCAATCGGGACATCTGCTCATCCTCGTCAATGACCGGCAAGATGACCCCCATCTCAAGCCCCAACATCCTTTCCATCACCAGGCAGTCACGGGCCTAAACAACGCGCAGCGGAGTTTGAGGGGCATCTCGGCATCCCCTCGCCTCCACTGCAAAAACTTACTTCAGCTGTCGGAGGGCGGTTCGTATACTTCGGGCCATCTTGGCGCGTGCGTCTTTGAGCATTGGCTTCTTCCTGGCGGGTATGCTGAAAAACAGCGAGCACGGCAGAGCTGTTAGCACTTCCTCCTCGGTCAAATTCACTGACCGGTAAGCGCTCCAATCGCCCCGTGCCGCAATGAATGATCTCACGGTGGGGGGGGGGGGGGGGGGGGGGGGGCAGTCGGCGGTTCCCTCCTGATAATTTTTGCTGCGTTGACGGCAACAGGCGTGCTCTAAAATGGCGTCCCCCGGCTGCGCGTCTCCCGTGCTGCACATGATGGTGGCCTCCGGCCGCGTGGCCTCCGATTCTCGGGCGGTTGGCCGTCTCCCTCTGGCATGTGAAGTCAGCCCCGCCAATGTGGTAACCGTCAGGAGCTCCACCTTTTTTGCGCGAGCATTGCACGCAGGAGCTCCGACTGATCCGACAGGATGCACCATCCAAGATCGGGTTTGCCGCTGTGAGGAAGCTGTCTCTGGTCCCGCCGTCTCTGGCGCCACTGCTTCTCCCGCCGTGACTTGGGTAACCAGACGTGGTTGCCGGGGCTGTTATGAGGTCCAGCGTCTTCATCCTTGTCATTGTCGGAAGGCGCCGCAGGTGGGTTCTGCTTCCTCTGATACTTCGACGTAGTTTTATTTTTAATTTTGTCACTATCCTTCTTTTGGTAAAAAAAAAACAAAAACATGTTGCCACTCTCACACCAAATGTAGTGAGCGACTGCCGACACGTCTAGTAGAAGGCTTCTTGTTTTATTAAGAGCACACGGGGTGATACACTTCGTAACGCTGCTACACCCAGGCTGTTGAAACACGCAGCCCCTCTCCGTCCCACGCTACGCTGGCTCGTTGACAAATGGAGCGGTGGCGACAGAGCTGGTCTTGCAGAAGAACAGCCATGTGGTCGACGACGAAGATTATGGCGAGCAGCGACGCAACCGGGACCCAGACCCCATACTAACAGCCCCGAAGCTCTGGTTTGGTGCTCCTTATATCTGCCTGGTGCGGCCAAGCTCCACCTCTGGCCACGCCCCTTTTCTAGAACCTTCAAGATGGTTCCCGGAGCTTCTCGACTGACTCCTCCCTTCACCTTCATCCCAGATATGTCCCTTCATCTTAAGGCATTATGTAATGCAGCCATAACCGTAATTACCCCTTCAGGCCAACAGGTGTTACCCTATTCTTGGTTCTTTCGATAAAGTCACGTTATTGTTTCCCTTCAACGTGACTTTACAGAAAGAACCAAGAATATAGGTGTTACCCTGTCATTACACAGGTAAGAGACATCATATTGACTATTAAATAGCCTAAAAGAGCAGACCTCTATATTCCAAACTACTGATGATTCAAATAGTGAGTCCTTGTCAACATAAGTGTGGATCCACAATTTTTCCCGAATATTATTTGGAACAATTTAATAGACTACCAGAGGAGAATGTTTGTCTCAGTTGGAGCACGCATTAGGCACATAAGTGACTTAAAGAACATTGAAAGGTTTACAACTTAAACTCGATATGTTCCTCAACCAGAGGACTATGGTAGCCACATTAACCTTTATATCGTTTTAGGCCTCTTCCGATACAGTTAAAGATCTTTTACCTAATGGATCAGGTGTCACAAATCAAAATCATAAGTCCCGTGTGTCCATGTCTTAAAAGGGGTGATCTAACCCACAGTCCAGATATAAATTCTATATTTCAGATATTCAGAAAATGTGTTCATCTTTCCAATCAATGGAAGCAATCGAGTCCTTATCGGTGGACCTTGAGTTTTCCGACAAACTGGAGGCCACTCCAAGAACGTCATTTATTTTGATGGCTATGTTTTCTCTGAATTTCAAAACCTTACGTAGAGCTTCATGGCACGTTGCCTGGTCCTCTTGAATGGTATCTTATCTGAAACTGGAATATTTTATAAAGTTTGCAAACCTTCCATGATGGCAGCATTGATATCTGTAATATAGCTCTACCAGTCTATTATATTCTTTTAAAAATTCTGTTTAAAAAAGTTTTGCCACACCCAAAAAACAATTGCATTTGGTTGTCCATGAAGACCAGACGTGCTTTATAAAAGGAAGATGTACGATTGAGACATATGCTAGGTTGGACTCACACCTCAGAGTGAGTTCCTCAGAAGCAGTTTTAAATTAATGTTACCAGAGAGGCTTCTGGCATGCATAGCTGCCATGGCACAAGAAACCATGACTGAGATGTGTATAAGGGTTCGACTGGTTTATTTCAACTCTCACCAATGTTAAAGGGGATTGTTTGGCAATGCACCATGCTTAAACATTACCAGTTGAACACCAATTTCAAAGAAAACAATACCATAGTATATAATAATAATCTGATTTTATAAAGCGATTTTTATAAGGAATTTCAACTGGCTATGCTAAGAATTACAACCCCAAGTAAAATTAATTGCAAATGAAATGCAATACATGCTAAAAATAATTCCAATAACTACACTTGCAATATAGAGAAGAGAACGAATTACAATACATCTCAATGATAAAAGTAAAGGCAGTACGGGTAAAATCCTAAAAACTACATGAAAAGGCAAGAAATAAAAACTGGGTTCAAAGCTGGATTAAAAATGCTGCAAATAGTGTCACAATTCTCGATATAGAGGGATAGCAGCGTCCCAGAGTCTTGATGCATAGTAGCACAAAGCACGATCTGCCAGCGTTCACCGCTTTGAGGCCAGTGTGAAGAGTAGCACGGAGTCCAGGGAGTATCAATCATGACTGGGAGTGTAGCATCAAAAGAAACCTTCTCATGAACGTTTAATGACTTTATTATATTCTATGTCACTGTAGAACTAGTCATTCATATTTACTTTTGTAATTTTGTATTACCATAGATAAATGCTTTTGCATGCCCTTAGTCGACAAATAAATCGTTTACATATTCTTAAACTTAAGTTGACCCTGCAGTAACCACATGGGAGAGGGGCAAAGACAGCATCAGATATTAATTCCGCCTCCCCCCATTTTACCTTCCCCTTGAGTTGCTCATACTTCTTATCCTGGTATAGTGCGTAACTCGGAGATGCGAAGAGTTGGAGGCACTTATTTTATTTAACGAGCACCCTCGGCGCTCGCTTATACACAACTCTACATGAGTTACTCGTCTATAAACAACTCTAGCCATCAAACACTAACGTCGCTGAACCGAGACAGCCAACTATCGTCTAGCAGCGCTATATCGAGTGAAGACGACAACGACGATGGCGACGAGATGACTGTGATGATGGCGACGACCTTCGACAGCACGACGTGGATCCCACTCCATATGACAGCCCCGAGCTCTCGCTCAGGGACACCTTTTATGCTCCCATTGTGGCCTCCCTCCGCCCCGGCCACGCCTCCTCTCTAGAACCTACTAGCGGGTTCCCGGGCTTCCCCCACGTGCAACTTCTGTAACTTCTCCCCCAGATATCCCCCTTTAGTGTATCACGTGGCCTGCTGACGTCAGGGCTGATGTAAGCCACAGATCCCCTTCCCCGCCAGCAGCCAGCGCTATGCTGCTACATTACTTATTCTATGTCAATACACTTGTAAAGCATGCTGTCAAAATCCTTTCGTGTGATATCGCTACTCAAAATCAATATATCAGCCGGTTGGAAATTAATGGCAAGATTCAGTAGAGACAGAAGAAGTGCCTTCAGAAAGTTGGAGTTGTTCAAGTAGTCCAGTTCCTAATGCCCTCGAATCACCCACCGTCTCCTGTCCTTGAATCACATGGTCGGTCCCCCAATCCATCAAAAAGTTATTGATAGTGAAGAAGAGATTGTAGAAGCCAATGTAAGTTCTTGTTAGAATCTATTCAGGGAGACATCACTAATTTATACTCAGCTTTGTGTCTCACTCTGTTCCCCTGGTTGGCAATTGGGCTCAGGCAAAAAACATTTGTGGAAGGATTGGGCGTGGCAGTTGCAGACTCCAGGATTCGGTTTTCTACTTATCTAAAGAGCCTCAGCACCATACTCAACCAGAATATGTCGTTTGATCACCACGTGAAAAATATAGTCATGTCCTAAAAAGTTCACATCAAGGATTTACGACACATTCGGCCACTATTGAGTCGTGACATAGCCAACATGGTGGGGTGTAGCGAAGTATCGACAAGGCTCGATTATTGTAACTCACTACTCTACGGGATGTCTGACAAAAAAAAAAACATTAACTAGCTGCAGTGTGTACAACATTCTTTGGCATGTGTCGTGAGGGGTACTGGAAGATCTGACCATATCCATCCGGTGCTTGCTGAGATGCATTGGCTTCTGCTTGCAGAACTAATACGTTATAATGTCACATTCATTAAACACAAAGTGCTTACTAAAAAAATTCAGCACATTACCTCGCTGATCTCGTCAAGAGCATAAACCGTGGCACAAACTCAGGTCATCCTCACAGTTGTTTTTTTTTTGCTAACCATCGAACAAAGATGGCCAATGGATCACGTGCTTTCAGATCCACTTCTGCACCCCTCTGGAACGCTCTTCTTTCCGTTTTTTGGAAAGCCTCTGGAGCTATGCACTTTTAAAACTGCATGGAAAACTCACGTATTTAGAAATGCTTCTGTGTTGAGTTTGTTATCCTTCCTCAACATGCATACAACCCACCTGCATTCAGGACTTGGGGATAATGAAGACATGGCACATGAGCAATACTGAGGATTGTGTATAGTGCATAGTTATTTAGGCAGCTTGGCAAAAATGCCGAAGTGATTTGGGACATCGTCTTATGCACCGTAATGAGACTCACTTTTGAAGGAGGTGCAATTGAACAATAAATTGTCCTGGTCCAAGTGCCAGAGCTTTCATTCTTACTGAGGTTCAGGGCTAGAAAGATCAGGGTATAACTCCCTTTCTCAGAGGTTATAATTTATGTGGACCTCCTCAGGAACTTAATCACATAAACGCCGATGCAATGGTAACCTGCAGCTCCTTCAGCTGGTTCTATATCAAGGGAAATCAGAAGGAGACAATGGTGGCCCAGTGCAATCCTTCTCACATTGAGGAGTAATATAATTCATGCTCGCTCACATATAGGCCCAGCCCATCCTGCGGTGAACGGCAGTGCTTCCCCGGAATTGAGTATCTACTATTTATTTATATCGTCACCAGCACAAAAGTAGTTTAATAATTTGAGCCCAAACCGAATAAAAAAAAAACGTTGTGGATTATTTACTCTCCAACACACCGGTGTGCTGTACTAGTGTAATGGCATGGTGACACCTGCTGGCCTGGAAGAGGAATCACCGGTATGGGCATGGTTGAGTAACGACCAATCAGGGAAGGAGGTGCATTTGGGGCAAAGGTAATAGGTGGGGTTAGCCGAGAAAACTCCGGGAACCTGCTCGAGGATTCCACGAGAGGGCGTGGCCGGAGGCGGGGCCTAGCCACACCGGGGGGGGGGGGGGGGGGATATAAGGGGGAGCGTACACAGGGCTCGGGGCTCGTGAGTGGGGTCTGGGTCCTGGCTACATCGCTGCTTGTCGACATCCCTCTCCATCGTCCGGCCATGTGTAAGATCTGCTGCGTGGTTTCCATCGCCGTCATCATCACGACACCAGCCAGCGGCATAACTGAGTGAGGGTGATGCGACCACGTCGAGTGATCGGCTGTGTGTAGCCAGTAGAGACGTTAAAAGAATGGAGTTGTACTCTGTGTAATGAAGGATAAGTGTCGGCCTGTATTGTGCCCTGTGTGGAAGTCGCTCAATTCCACTAGTATCGAATCGGCATGTTCTGTTTACGTGGCAAACCTTACAAATTGGCTGTGTTGGGTGGTGGCGGGTTTAACGACACATTTATATTTAAGCGATATAACCCATAAAACCTCTATTAATGGAAAACAATAATAAATTAGCGATGAAGCAACCAATGCTTTTATATCATCTAGAGAGGGAGGTGACGGATTGGACGGAGGGACAGGGACTGGGAAATGAGCCATGTGGCGTTGCAGGGGTAGGGAAGGAGGAATAATGTGGAGTTTGATGGTGAATGAGGGTGCACACGCAAAGTGATAAGATAAATGGGTGCTGTTGCTGAGCATGTATGAGGGTAGGTGATGGGTTTTAGGGGCCGAGGTCTGGTGGCCGGATAGTTTGGCTGATTGCAGAGCACGGTGGAAGGCTGGGGGGAGAGATGTGCTTAGGTGCCCATAGTGAAAGCGACACGTTGGCTGAATACAAACATTCAATACATACATCAAAGTTTAGAAGCCTGCAAAGTTGGGCTCAAGATAAATGTGAGCAAAAGGAAATGCGCATACAACGCGTGTGCTAGAACACTGGCGATGTCTGTCTCAGGTGCATGTTATTTTGATATTGAGAATAATCCCAGCACGCAGTTGAAGCAATGGCAATTGTTTCTGAGGGTTCTGGGTGGATTTTTGCATCAAGGGATCATGAGGGATAGAGACGATTCGTTTTTGCCGGCCTTCATCTAACATTGGGTTCATCATTGCTAATGGTGATGATGATTCATGTTCGCAGCCTTCTTTATTGAGTTATAATATAACTTCCTGCAGTTCAGTCCCATCGGGCGATATAATGGCTAAGTCATCAGCAAATCTGCAAAGGCGAATTCTTTTTTTTTTCATCCATATGTATGACTTATTTTCACCAGTGGCATTATTGTGCTTACTTTTAAAAATCCCTGCATTTACTTTTGCCATTGACAATCTCTTTACCTGAATCCCTGTCTCATGTGTATGTGCTGTTCTAGCAATGTTGGTGTGACTCTGTTTTTTTAAGGTTATTGCTATATATAAATATAATTGTTGTGTGGTCCTTGGTTCGTGACTTTAAAATAGTAGGCTGGAGGAAAAAAAAACTGTAGTTAATTTGGCGAGGCGAGGGAGTCCTAAATAATACATTTTGCTACGCTGTTGTCTAGTGCCCAAAAGTCCTTATGTATTGTTTTATGCATTGTGGTCACCCTCCAAAGCACTACCGATGTTGAGAATCCGAGTTTTGATAGGATCTAGTGCATTCCAGATGATTTGGTTAATCGCATTTATTATTTTCAACATTATCTTCACAATGCAATCCTCCTTATCATCATCCACGATATTTTTACTACCGGACAAAAGCCTTGCCAAGCAATCGCCATGTTTCGTGGTGTTGCGATGTAGCAATACATCTAACTCCACGTTCGGACGTCTTCTCACGCGTTGCCCTCCATTGGCTGGCACTCTGTCCTGAATCTCCATGACCGGCCATTGCCTCGTTTAGTCACGTGCGCTGGCCGCCATCCAAATTGTTTTGCTCCATTCTATTTGCTCGTGAAAACGGGGTGTCTGTAATTCGTAACGTAACTCCCAAAAGACACAGACCAAGACTGTTGTCTCCGTGGAAGAGCGCAATTTCTGTAATTACTTAAATACATTCATCAACTCACATTCCCAGGGCAGTGGTTACCTGGTAGGAGATTTGCTACGTTATTCTCACGAAAAGAAAAAAACGTGAAAGAGAAAACGTGTAACTAAAGAAAACTAAGTTAAAGGTAAACAATAAAGTAATAAAATATAAAACAATAAAATTATCACGACGTTTCGACTGCAACACAAGCAATCATTATCAGGTGTGAAAACCACAGCAAAGAAAATTAAGAAAAAGTGTCCACAAAAGTGGCCACTTTTTTAAATTTTTCTTGCTGTGGTTTTCACACCTGATGATTGCTTGTGTTGCAGTCGAAACGTCGTGAGAATTGTATTGTTTTATATGTTTATTAATTTATTGTCTCCCTTCTACGTGACTTTACCGAAAGAACCAAGAATATGAATCCCTGCAGTCACGAAAGCTTTAAATACAAATTTAAATTAAAGGTGTCCAGGTCAGGTTGGAAACCAAAGAGGTCTTATGTGAAAACCACCCCTAAAGAAAAAAAGAACAATGTATCTACTAAGCAGATTGTTCAATCAATTAAACCAAGCATACTACTTACAATGAAACATAGTTAAGCTCAGTGTAAAAAGAAAAAAACATGTTTGTTTTTGTGTGCGCATGTGTATATATGCGTGTGTGAGTATGTGAGTGTGTATGAGAATTGGGCTAAATCGAGGTGACTACTGGTTAGTTTTGCTACCCATCAGGCTCACTTGTAATCTATGCTCGAAGTTATTGAGGAAAGATGAAGATGATGATGATGATAGTTTTGCAATGTGAAGATAATAATTCCAGAGTATGGAGCCTCTGTATCTGATAGCGAATCGACTCTGTGTGTGTGGTGCGGCAGTGGGGAGGACGAAGGTTAGTGGAGTGTCTCGTGTTGTATGCATGGATTTGGTAATTGATCTGGAAGAATACTTTGAAGGGTTTTGGTACGATGTCTTAGAGGTACGTGTATTCATAGATATATGTACACATTTGGATATCAATGTTGTAGATGGACATGATATTGAGCTTCTTAAACATAGGGCCAGATGGAGCTAATTAGTTAGAGGAGGAGGCCAGTCTTGCAAATGTATTTTTGGATGATGTTTAATGTATGGATGTAGGAAGCATATGTACTGGCCAAGACAATATTGCTGTAGATGAGATATGGGTACATTATACTGTAGCATAGAGTGAGGAAGCAAACCTGATGAACCAAACCATCCGTCTTTCTGATGATACCAATGGACTTCGTCACTTTACTGCAGACAAAGTGAACGTGATCTTTCCAGCACATATTCAACAACAGCTTTGCCCGCTTTTGTTCCATACAAATTTGTGCACTTTGCGAAATGAGTTGCACCAGGTAACTATTTTTGGTTAGTTTAAAAACATAATTTCATGCCGAAAATTATTGGATCTAGGAAATATTAATAATTTGATCAATGCCATAACCTGTTTGAAATGTCACCCAAAGCAACTGCATCTCCATTGTTTGCAATGTCCTATAACCGTCACAAACGAATGCAAACTCATTCAAAATGTGCATCTCTCCTTTTTTTTTCAGATGAAAGAAATATGTTCAGCTTTAGAATGCGATGAGAAGTTCGTCTTCCCAATGACAAACTATCGCGACTGCATGAACGTGAACACCAACACAAATATCCTCGCCTTGTCCCTCCTGAACGCTCTCGTTGACGCCGCCTCTGATTTCATATGCGATAATAACGACGGCAGCAAATTAAATTAAACAAACTCCCACTCCACATTAGCCTCTCACCCTTACTTATTTCCTGTCGCTCAGCCCTCAGGTGCTTTCTCCTTTCCATTGCTTTTCTATTCCACTGTATCCACCCCTACCGGTTTATTCTCTCGCCTCAGTTCCACTCCCAGGTCCCCCAGTCCTCTTCCTCCTATGACCCCAATTCCTGGCCGGGCTCCCACGTTTCGCTTTCTCTATGCACACCTAACCCCATCTCTTCTCCGGCTCTAACGCGGTTCTTCTCATTCAGCTCAACTCTCCGGCATCAGACACTCTGCCCCTATCACCCTTCACCTACCCTCATCCATGCCCATTTTACTACTGCATGCATGTGCCACATACCCCGCTGCCTCTCATCCACGTTGCACCAATCAGACGCTCTCACCATCACACCTTATTCTCACTTACCTACCGCAGAAACATCAGCCCCTGTCCTTCCATACATTCCATCACTCTACTGACAGCTGCTCCACCCCACTCGTTACTCCATTTACCCCGTGTGTACCTACGTTGGCTTGCATTGTAGAGCACCCTGGAAAGGGCTCTGCCATGTAAATACTTACTAGAACATAATGTTCTACTGTGCTAAGAAACAGCATGCTATGCAGTGGATTTATAAAATGTCGAAATGAGATGTGGTAAAAAAACAATTGCTCGGATATTACTGTGCATCTCGATGAAAGCTTGTAGAATCAATAGGTGTAACCACATGTTGATCTGCATGTGACTTAGAAATGTCTGATGATAATGAATATGAATCTACAGTTTCAGCGTTCAAAGATGTCACTTGAAACCTACTGCATGCGAATTAGGATTTATAATTACGGGATGTATCCTTTTTCCTGAAGAGATGTGGTTATTATGAGGCCTCCCTCCACTGCAAATATCTAGAATCATCTCACTGTTGCTTCTGAATTTAATGTATCTTCAATTCGAATTATAACTAATCTGCATCGTTGAGGTATGGGTTTATTGTCTTAAGGAGATGTGACAATGTCGTGAATCTGCGTAACTCCACGTCGGCCTTCAATGAACGTACGTCAGCGCCACCACCTTCATTGTGAAGAAGCAAACTATATTCTGCTAGTTTGCTGGTGTACTTACAACAATTACGGCATTACTGGGGTATTGGTTACAGGTAGAGTAATTGATTAGTACAATAATTAAAATAACTGTGAGTGATTGGTAATTGATTGTGTGCTCTGCACACGGTGACAAAATAGCACCTGGACAAAGCTTTAAAATTGACAGTCTGCATGTCCAAATCAACTGTTGTCACTGTGTAATATAGCTCTCAGAGACACTGTCTTGTTCTTTCCGTACATTTATTTGGAATAAAGTCCGTTCACAACTTAATGAGTGACCGTGAATGACTATATACACTTGGGTAATTAAGACGACTCTATTCTCAGACAACGTAACTCGAGCCTCAAGAATACTCGAAGACAAGGAGATGACCCGTTCCAAGGCCACGATGGCCACGGCGATTCCCCACAACAACAGCCCCCAGGTCCAGTTCGCGCCGGCTCTTATCCCTCGCACGACCCGGCCACGACCTTATTCCCGAACTTTCGCTCACCGCACCTGGCCATGTCAAGCTCCGCCCATATTCCACTTTGTCGCCGTTGGGTCCCGTGCTTCCCTTCACGACCCTGTCAACGCTTGTCCCGTCAATCATTATTAGCACATTAATTAGTTTAACACGTAGGCTTTCGCGACCAATATTATTCTATATATAAATATATATATATATAAAAACCGGGAGCAAGCGAGGGCTTTACCATTCTGGCGAATTGTCCGATGATGCTGGTGATGTATTTACCAGCGAAACGTCGTACTCAAACTGTAAATGTTGTGGATTAACTCTTCAACACACCGGTGGGCTGAAGTAGTGAATTATTTGTCTTTTGTCAACGTGACACTTTTTTTTTTTGCTGATTGGCCGTGTCGGGTGGTGGAGGGTTACGACACATTTATAAATAAACGCGATCTAACCCAAAAACCTTTATTATGAGCACATTAATTAGTAACCATGGCCCCGGGAAGCCATACTGTCCCTCTATCACCCTGTGCTCTCTTTAAATCTTTATTACAATGAGCCACATGGTAAAATAAAATAGTAATCGTAATTCCTCCTCCATATCGCATTTTTTTTTCCAGAAATTATTTGATCATGAAATGCAACACACATATTCTTAGCTCTTTCGGTAGTCACGTTGAAGGGAAACAAAAAAATAATAAAATATATATAAAACAATAAAAATTCTCACGACGTTTCGACCATAACACAAACGGTCGTCATCAGATGTGTCGGTTTACATAAATTTACGTATTTTTAAACGGCGTATTTATTTATTTATTTGTTTATAAAAACGTCAGCGCCACGCGCAGCGATTTGGCAGTTTATTTAGAAGGACTAGTCCATCTATGTTCTGAAAAGAGGAGGGGGGAGACGAAAAATTAATGTATGCTGTCTGAAAGCCACTGTAAGCGTGAACAATCAATTAAGACCTGAAATGGTTAATCAAATCTTTCCAATGATTGCTAAGCCAGAATCCATCTTCTCGGTTGAAATTGTCTCTGTGCTTGTATATGTGGATAGCCTCATGAACGAATCTCTCATGGTAGCCAGATGGCTTACAAAGAACCTCTGTATGACATTGACTTTTCCAAGACAACATCTTATCAGTGCCCTTCATTATTACAGAACAATTCAGACATTATTACTTACCCCGTGCCCTTATAAATGTAAGCGTCCGTCCAACCAAGTCACGTTATAATGCACTACTAGTTAAACACGTAGGCTTTCGAGACCACTATCATCCATAATAGAGGTTTTTTTTTGGGTTAGATCGCGTAAATATATTGTGTATTTAAATAGTAATGTCATTTAAATACACACAATAGACAGGAAGGACAAGTTGAAAGGGCTTGTGGTGCCACAGCAACAGAGCCACTTTGCCAGCGCTGCTATCCCCTCGCAACCCCCCCACACAAACGCACGCACACCCCCTCTTAACACACACACACATACCCCCACGTAGGAACTCGATGGGGGGGGAGGGTAACCTATCACCCTGGGTTTTTTTACCAGAGGGCCCCCTTGTGGGGGATGTCCCATGGTTTCCCAGTCCCAGGAGATTGGCTGAATGACATCGTGGTCCCCGTGAATTGCCTTAGAATTGTATGGGCACGGCGAAGCTCCCCGGGCAAAACCGCAATGAGAACACACCGGAACACAGGCAAGTGGGGCCGTGGGGAGAGCAAAACACCTGGCGAGTTAGCTAAAGCAACAAAGCATTACCAGCGAGCATCGGGCGGTGAGGCCAGTGAGAGCCACCTGCCAGGTCAGGGGGCGGGGGCAGCGGGTGGAAAAAATGTCCTGAGCTACCTAGCGCTAAACCTGAGCACCGCGAGAGGAGAGGGCCGGGCGCGCAAACAATCGGCGGAGGCACGGCGGCGACGCCTCGGCCGGTAGGGTGGGCGGGGCATCGGTCGAAAATCGAAAAGGTAGGCGCCCGATTGGCCGGGAGGGAAACACCACGTGACCCGGGATTTTTTTTGGATTCGGAGGGGACGAAGGGAAGGGGGGGAAGGGAAAAAAAACGTCAGTGAGTTCTCCTCCGGGCAGCCAGCGACCCAGTCGGACTCGCAGCCGCTCGAGCGTCCGAGAGATGCTGGCGAGCGCAGTTTCAACTCAACGCGTGGGGAAAAAAAAAAAAAAAACCCTCCAGGACCCACGTCCCTCCGACTCGCATTGCACCCGTGGGAGACCGTGAGTCCATCCGAGAGGTGACTGAACCCGCGTCCGCCGCGCTATTTTTGGCGTGAGCAGTAGGCATCCACGCGAGCAGGTACGCTCGTGCACGCACCCACCTCAGCCCGAGTGGTGGTTTATTCTCTTGGCGATTTTTTTTGGGGCTCAAGGCGTGGTGAGCAGCGTGCACCCGCACGGGGTTACGGGCGTGCAAGTAGCCACCTCGGGATTGGTGGGGGTTTTACGTGGGGAGTGTGTGGGATGACCCGAGGCGGCGGGGAGCCAGTCACTTGCCATGTCCCACAGAGAGGACGCTGGTGCAGGAGGAGGGGAGGGGGGCGATCACTCGATCGGCGGCAGCCTGGCGGGGAGGAGAGGAGGAGGAAGGGGAAGAGGAGGAGGGGAGCATCAGCTCCCCACATTAGCTAGGGTTAGCTAGCCCAGAGGGGATACCTCCCTGGTGAAGGGGCAGATATACCCCTTCGTGTTTAGGGCTTTATTGTTAAATAAACGTGTTGCCTCTAAGAAGTCTCTGCCTTCTTGGTTGTGAACCACTACAACTGGAGTCAGAAGTTTCCAAATAGTGAATTACTTGACTAACTATGTTACATGGAGACAAGAATAAAGACACGTGCCTGTTCTCCAGAGGAAGATGACGACAACTCGACAGCCCCGGATTTGGCAGCCCCGGAGGAGCGAGGAGACGCACCGCCGGCTGAGCAGCGCGTCGGCCGGTTGATCGACGGCTCACCACCATCAGGAAGGGCGATACAGGCGGAGCGCACTCCCGCCTTGCCGAACTCCTCCACGCGGCCGCGTCCATTCTGGTCGCACGTGCTCTTGCTCTGGTTTGCAGAAGCTCTTGCTTGGTGCGTGGGTCGCTCTGCAGCTGGACTCAATGTAGAATAATCTTTCAGCAATACTCTGTCTTTCAGCTCTTGGAAATCACACTAGGTGACGCCTCACTGCCCTGCGAGTCTTGCCAACGTCAGTGGGTAGCGACGGGGCCACTTTGGCCTCTGCTCGCCGCCCCCTGCTCTGCAGCTCGCCGGCTGGCGACCTGTTGCTCTCGTTCCCGATTGGAACTGCTCCTGAGCCGACCCACCGGTCGAACTCCCCGAGTTCCGACCCCCCTGGTCGAACTCCCTCGAGTTGAACTCCTCCGAGTCGAACTGTCTCCCGAGAGTCGACCCCCCGGTCGAACTCTGGTGAGCCGACCCCCCCCCCCGGTCGAACTCTGGTGAGCCGATGAACTGCGGACGAGTCGAACCGACCCGCTGGTCGCAGCTCGCTCCTGAGTCGACCCCCCCGGTCGAACTGAGGTTTCAATGCTCAGGATCCTCTTTTTATGCCCAAAAATCCCTTCACTCGGACCCTGCCCACAAGGCCGGGTTTCTTTCAATTTTTGCTGTGTCAGGATTTGTCCGTATGTATCTGCGTCCGTGTGTGTGTCTGTACGTGTGTCAGTGTGTGTCCTTGTGTGCATCACCCACGGTATATTCCGTTGTCACTCTCCTATCATAAAACCCACAAGTAAAACAATCAAATGTTATGAATTGTCTCGAAGGCGCCTCTCTGTCTGGGTACACAACCTGGAGGGATGGGGCGATATTCCCTCCGACTTTCACCGACGCACCAAAAACGGTTAAGGTTTTTAAAGTTAACATTTATCCCTAACAGTTTCACAGTTATGCTCTGTATGTAACCCAAGGTCTGGGTTAGCTTCCGTTGTGGTATTGTACTTAATGTCAAGGGAAGGTTTTCTCCCCGAGCGTATACACACTCCTACCCTGCGCTGCGGGGATACAAAGACGGCCGGAATCTCCCTTTCTTTCCCACCTTGGGTTTAACACCGCCCAAGTCATTATGCAGTTTATGTTTTGTGTAAGCCTCGGTGAATGGTGCCAACACGAATGTTAAGTAGGAAATAATGCACTGCGATTTTTATTAGCCTGGTATTTTCGCTGAAATGCGTTGACACTCTAAGGTCCCGTCCTTATTCTCTCTTCACTCTCTCTACACTCTTTGGCCCTCACTCTCTCCAGCGCGTGGTGGCCGCTGTTTTCGCTGACGCCGCCAATTCAAGGCCTCATTAATTTCCGTCACTCCGTGTAGGTGAGGGCGGGTTAACCCTGGAGTCAGTTCTGGTTTTCGTCTGCCTCTCAGCCACTTGGTCTGTGACCTCTGACCCCGGGATTTATCTAATTTGATGGCCTGTCTAGCCCCTGCTTGCTGTTGTTAGGTTGGTTGGTTGTTCCTGGCTTTTTGCCGACGTTTGCAGTTTGCTGCGCTTATTTTCCTTCCTTCTCCAACCTTATATCTACTCTGCTCATTATTCGCTCATGTCTGGGTTAGAACATGCATGTTGACTTCGGAAAACCTGATTGTTATAGGCTTTGGGTCCAGTCGTATAAAAATTATTAAAATCTGAAAATAGATTTAATGTTAAACCAATAGACGGTTGATGGTTACATTGATGTAGCTATTGGCAGGGTTCAATTGAAGTGGGTGTGAAGATCAATAACTTTAGCCTACCCTGTCGTTGAATTCCGATTTTAAGTTTAATAGTAATGTAGAACCAATCAGCTTTTTGACTGAACTATATCTAGGCTAACGCAACCTCCCAGTGACCCTGGCTTTGTGTTTACGTCAGCCCCTTTGCAATCCGCTGTGCTCTGCTCTCTATCTGCTCCCTCTGACCCTGGGAGGGCTCTTAATGTCAAAATCGTGTTAGTGGGTCATGGTAAAGATAACCTCCACATGCCATGCGGAGGCCTGGTTTGGTGTTTTTATTCATTATTATTAAAAAAAAACAATAGAAACATGTATCTATATGTATCGGAAAATTACCTGTTAACATTAAGATGGAAAAGGGGCCTAGATACAACAGTTGGTTAAATGTGTCGGCTCATGTGTGCGGTGTCCCGGCTGTGTGTGTGGCGGTACAAAGACAAATAGATAACAAGAGACGTTTTGGGAAATGGTAATTCTACAGAGCACATACAAGCGGAAGTGGGAAAACATATTCAGGTGATTCGCCTTCTACATAACAAACTGTCCCTCCGATGCCCCAATGCTCCTCTGCCCCTCTACCCCACTGCCCCACAGCCTCTCTGCTTCATTGCCCCCAATGCTCCACTGCCTCTCTGCTCCACTGCCAATCTGCCCCACTGCCCCCAATGCTCCACTGCCTCTCTGCTTCACTGCCAATCTGCCCCACTGCCCCTCTGCTCCACCATCTGCCACAGCAGTTGAAACAAATGATTAAGTTTCTTAAATCCCCCTGCCTCTGTGCACCAAGCAGTGAAAATGGGTGTGGCATGTGGAGGCCGACGCCCCCCCGCCCCCCCGCTCCCCGTGAGTGGGCGGGGCGCGACAACCACCCCCCTCCACTCCCCCCCCTCCTCCTCGCCGCCGGGCCCCCGCCGATCGGGTCATCGGTCCCCCCGCGCCAGCGCCCTCTCTGAGGGACATGGCTAAGTGGCTGGCTCACCACCGCCCGGGGTTATCGCCCACACGCCCACGTACACCACCACCACCACCACCAAAACGAACGCGATGGCGTGCACGTGCGCGCCCCTGCACGCGCGTGTCTTACACAAAGGCCGGCGCTAATAAACAGAAATCGCGGCGCTATCAATATGGTCAAGCCCTAATCCGCGTGCACGCAAAGGCAAATGCTACAGGGCTGTATGAATATGCACGGGCAAACGACGGTGAGTGGATTTAGCGCAGCCCGCCCCCACCCTAATTACTCACGTGCAGCTGCAGGTGTGAGTTTTCCACACACATTCGCATAAACACGCTCAACCAACGGCGGCCGTATATGTTGTAATATACGCGTGCTTCCCAGACATGCTCAAATCATCAACCCGGCGCCGAGGTTCGACCCACACACACACAGAAATCACACTGCGCCGATACTCTGAACTGACGTTTATTAACGGCGCAAATGCACGCTACCTGGAGGAGGAATATTTCGCAACAAGAGCCTAGCCTAACTCTGCCTATGAACCCAGTTACACAAACGTTCCACCACGTACCTCGTAGCTGTACTCACGGCGTCGCACGGACGCTGTGAGAGTCGGAGGGAGAAGGACGAGCGAAAACCTCGCCTATTGCTGCCTCGTAGCAGCACTCGCTGGCATCACACGGATGCTACGAGCGGCTCGAGGAGGCAGGACGGCAGGGAGTGGGTCTGGATCGCCCTCAGGTTGGAGACAACTGAACTCTTATCTTGATTATCTAAACTTCAAAGGCCAAGGGGGACGTCGTGCCGCTCAGCCAATCAGGCGTCCACCTTGCGATTTTAAACTGATGTCCCGCCCTCACCTGGAGCGGTATTTTCCGTTACGCCTCCACCCATTGGCTACGTGCCAGCCCTCTGTCCCCCTTCGAGTGCTGCGGCGGCGGGGTGAGCGGCGGCGACCCCCCGTGGCTCCTTTGTCTGGAAGGGCTCCCGAAACTTTTCTCGCTCAATTTTCCGTCCTCTGTTCTCCCCTCCAAGTTCTACCTCATTGCGGTTGGCCCAGGGAACCTTCCTGTGCCCATACAATTTTAAGCCATTTTAGGGGCACCGCAATGTAACGTGTCCTGTGAGAGTCGGTCAATCTCCTGGCACCGGGAATCCGTGGGACTCTCCCTCTAGGGGCACTTTGGATTAAAACCCGATGTGCCAGGCAACCCCCCGTCAAGACACTGCGTGGCTACGCTCCGTGCGGTTGTGTGTTTAGTGCTGTGGCCGGGAGGGTAATCGCGGCGTTTGCGAAGTTGCTCCGTGGTCATGGCACCGCACAGCCCCCCCCAGGTGCCCGTCCCCGTCCCGGGTTGACCGGAGCACCTCACCGGGGCCGCCACAACCAGGGAGCTCCGAGGAGTCTGTGGGGCGCGCCTGCCCCTCGTTGCCAGTTTTGTGGCCGGTGGCTCCACTGTCCGAGGTTCCGGCGCTGGTCTCTGTCTCCATTCCAGAGGCGCCTCCCGTCCTCCGGCGTCCGCTGGATGGGGGACGAACTCAGGGGCGGAGGGGTTTAAGTGCCGCCGCGCCCGCCGTCTCCTTGCTCGGCCGGGGTCCCCTGGGGACTGGGGCCCCGCGGGGCCCATATATGGTGCAAAGCCGTCGGGCATGGGAGGCGCGGGGATTCCGGTGTTTCAGGGCACCCGAAAAGCGGGTGCATCCCCCGCCGGGGCCACCCTCCATGGTTTTAGTGGGCGGACATTGACCACCATCTCTCGGCCCCTCTCCCCCCCTGGATCAGTACCATCCAGGGGGAGATCTGCTGCACCACGGTCCAAGGTCCGCGCCAGTAGGTGGTCAGCTTCCCCACCTGCCTTGCCTCCATACGTGGGGTGTGCGGCCGCACCTTAGACCCCGCGGAGTAGAAGGGGGGCTCCACACGGGGGCGGGGGCCCTGCTCTTGCCGTTGATGTGCGGCTTCCCCCTGTTGGTAGGCCCGGCCACGGAGCCCCTCGCAGGGTCCCCATCAGGTGCTCCAGGGGCTGGCTCCCCTCCTCCGGTTGTGGTGGGGTAACGCAGAACAACAGATCTGCCGGCAGGTGAGACTCCCCACCGAACATCATTAGGAAGGGGGTCTGCCCAGTGGAGGTGTGCACCGTGGTGGTGTAGGCGAACAGAGCATAGGGGAGGTGTTCGTCCTAATCCCGTTGATTAGCGGCCACCATGCATTTGAGCTTCCCGGCTAAGGTCTGGTTAATGCGCTCCACCATGCCATTCGCCTGGGGATGGTATGCCGTGGTTCGGTCCTTCTGGATTCCGAACTCCCGGCACAGCGCATGAAATTGCTCTGCCTCGAACTCACTACCCTGGTCAGTAAATAACTAGTTCGGGGATCCCGTGTTTAAGCACTTAATGCTCCACAAATGCTTGGGTGACCACAAGGGCCGTTTAATCGGGGATGGCCACCGCCACGGGGTAGCACGTGAAATACTCTACCGCTACGAGAATATACCGGTTGCCTTGGTGAGATCGTGGAAATGGCCCCTGTAGGTCGATCCCCACTAGCTAGTTCAGCCGGCTGACATGGAGCGGCCTCAGGGGCACCTGATACCGTGCCGGTTTCTGCCCACACTGCTGGAAAGCGTGGCAGCCCTGTAACCAGGTGGCCACGTCTTGAGTCTGTCTGGGCCAGAGATACTGGCGAAGCAGGGTCTCCCAAGTGCACCGTTCCCCATGCACCAGCCGTAGCAGCTGGGGCCTCACCTGGGCAGGAACACACATGTACCCCAGCTGCCTGGCTTCAGTTAGTCCGCGCACCATCCCGCTCTTTACACACAACCGTGTGTACAAACAACTCCAGGGTCGCTGCTGTATGGCGACTTTTTCATCCCACAGGGCCGCCTCCACCACCGCCTGGTCCGGGTCCCGCTGCTGGGCCCGTCGCAGCTGCTCATTGTCCAGGCCCGGGAACGCACAGCCAATGTCCTCTTGGGATCCGACCGGGTGGGGCCGAGCGGCCCGTCGGGCTTCTGTTTTGTGGGCTCTGTACCCGCCGGGTGGCCTCTGTTGCATACACGGCACTCTCTCTCTCTCAATGGAGGGGGGTGAGTCTCAGGGCGTTCCAGGGAGCTGTTGCCTGTTGGCAGCGTCCCCCTCGTGCCCCCGTGAAGTACGGCAGGCCTCCTCAGCCTGTGTCTTGGAGCACACCGCGGGTCACCTTAACAATGCGTCCGTCCAGCCCTGTACTCGATCTGCAGCCCTGTACTCGATCTGCAGCCCTGTACTCAATCTGCAGCCCTGTACTCGATCTGCAGCCCTGTACTCGATCTGCAGCCCTGTACTCGATCTGCAGCCCTGTACTCGATCTGCAGCCCTGTACTCGATCTGCAGCCCTGTACTCGATCTGCAGCCCTGTACTCGATCTGCAGGTTGTACTCCTGCAGCTGCATCAGCCACGGGGCCATCTGCCCCCCGCGGTTCCTTGAATGTGAGGAGGAACTGCAGAGCGCACGCGACATTTCCTGCCACACAGATATGGCCGGAACAGCTTACACGCGAAAATCACGGCATACAGTTCCTGACGGGTCACACAATAATTAAGTTCGGCCCCGCTCAGGGTCCGGCTGGCGTTTGCGATGACCCGCTCCGTCCTATCCTGCACCTGTGACAACACCGCGCCCAGCTCACTGCTACAGGCGTCGGTGTCCAAAATAAAATCGGTGGAAAAGTCAGGGAAAGCCAGGGTGGGAGTATGGGAGAGGTGGTCCTTGAGGTGGTGGTGAAGGCCGTCTGGCAGGCCTCCATCCACTGATCGGGATTCTTTGGGGAAGTGAGTTGGGTGAGGGGGCGTGGAATCCTGCTGAATCCCTTCACAACCCCGACGATAGTAAGTGGCTAGCCCCAAAAATTACCTGATCCCTGTCAGGTTCCTCGGCCGTGGCCATTCCACTATGGCGCGTACCTTTTCTGTGTCTGTGTGCTTCCCTGCCTCGCTGACGCGGTGTCCGAGGTACCCAACCTCGCGCTGCGCAAGGTAACACTTACGCGGCTTGAGCTTGAGATGGCCTGCTCGCAGTCACTGGAACACATCCCGTAACCTGGACCAGTGCTCAGACAGGGACCTACTGAACACTATCACGTCATCCAGGTAAATTAGGCACTGTTCCCCTTGCATGCCCCGCATCACCAACTCCGTCAACTGCTGGTTTGTCGTAGGCGCGTTAGTGAGTCCGAACGGAACGGAAGCACTCGGAACTCGAACAGTCCCTTCGGGGTGTTAAATGCGGTATTTTTTTTCCGATCCTCCTCTGCCATCTCCACCTGCCAGTATCCGGACGCTAGATCAAGGGTGGAAAAATACCGCGCCCCAGCGAGGCTGTCAAAGGTGTCATCGATGTGGGGGATGGGCAAGGCGTCGCCGATGGTAACCGCATTCAGTTTTCGATAATCAATGCAGAACCGGGTCGACCCATCCTTATTCGTCACCAGCACAACAGGGGCAGACCAGGGACTCGCCGAGGGCTGGATTATGCTATCGAGGAGCATATCCGCGACCGCATCTTTAATCTAGGCCCATTCGGGTTTTCCCACCCGGTATGCTGGGAGTTTAAAGGGTCGGGCGGCACCGGTGTCAATTTGGTTCTTAACGAGGTCTGTGCGACCCACATCAGAATCATGCTCACTAAACACGTCGGCGTGCTCCCGCAGTAACCCGCACAGCTGATCAGCCTCCCCCTTGGGTAAATCTGCCCAGGGTACACGTAGCGCGTCAAGCAGGGGGACGACCTCGGCTCTGGGAGTCGGTCCGACTCGCCAGGCCGGGTCCTGGTTGTCCTCGGGGCGGCAGGGCTCCTCAGCCCAGAGGGCAAATACCGAGCTGTTAGAGTGGCACGTGTACAGTGGTTGTACTGTAGCTAGCTGCCGCGGTGCACCGTCGCAGCGCTTCTGGGGTACTGTGGGGGTTAAACAACCGCGTAAACAGTCGGCCCCCGTCCGCGTTTACCAGTGTGGCCGACCCCACTGCCCCGTACCGTGCCGCCAACTCTGAGCGAGGAGTCGGCATTACCTCACCCGATGGCCGGTGTGTGGGGTCGGTGGAGGGTGCTGCCACCGGCACCAGCATCTCCGTGAGAGGCCCGACGGTGACGGCCAACACCGGGATAGAGGCCACAGGTGTGAAGCTTGGGCGATCCGGCTCTTGTCCCAGGAACGGAATCCGCTCCCCGCTGCCTTCCACGGTGGGGCATCGCTGGCGGGGCTGCACGTCGAGCCCCAAATTTACCAGGAGGTCGGTACCTGCAATACACTTGTGTCATAACACGCTCGACACATAGAACTCCTGAGTACACACCCGGCGTCCGAGATGGACCTCGAGCGTGACCCTCCCCAGCAGTCCCATCCCAGCTCCGCTTGCAGTGTGCGGGACGCGATCCGGGGCCTGTAGGCGGCCCACGTCAACCCCGACCACGCTGCAGTGTTTTGTGCTCACGAGTGAGGCTACTGGCCCCTGTCCAGAAGAATCTGGGTACACCATCTGTTCACCTGCCCTTCCACCAGTGACGTGGCCCCCGTGATTCCCGCCACCAGCTCCCGCAGCCAGTCGCCCAAAGTCGCCGCGTTCTTGGGTGTTGTTGCAGGCATCTACCTGGGGGGTCACTCGCTCGCCATTATCATTACGACACATTTATAGATAACGCGATCTAACCCACCAAAAACCTTCATTATGAATAATATTGGTCGCGAAAGCCTGCTACGTGTTAAACTGATAATCATTACAGTTCATTTGTGTTGGGACCACGTCGATTGCACCCTTCGGTGGTCCCCTCTCTAGGGAGGCCTTGGTGCTTAACCCTGGCGCTTGTCTAGCGCGGGCAATCTGGGGACAGTCTCTCACGCGATGGTCCCATTGGTCACATATATAGCACGCACGGGGAAGGGTGGTGGCTCCATGGGAAGCCCTTTGCTCACTCCCTCTTTCCTCTCCCAGTGCTCATTTGTTCGAGCTCTGCCTCTAACTGAGACACCTGCCCAGTCCTCCCACCTCCGACTGAACTACCTCCACATAGACCGCAGTTTGTACATGTTTTGGTTTTCCTCCTCGCGTATATCCCTGATGCCCGTCTGTATCCCTGCTACCCATTCCGGGTAGCGCTCAACAAGGGCGTTAAGTGGGGGGTACGGGCAGTTCGCATCTGGCTGCCACCACGCCGTGCTCATCAGACACTCCGGAACTTTCTCTGCGGCGAGGTCATCAATCATCTCCGGCTGCGTACCCCGGGCGTGCGCTCTGCGTTAGCGAGGGCACGACCTCGGCGTGGTTGCGGGGGTCCTCACCGGGCTGACGTGCGACGTTAATTGAATGCTGCCTTTGCCTCCTCACGGTCATACGCACAGAAGCGTCGGCGGATGCGGCGCATTACCTCTCCCCAATGGGCTTGCGCGCTTGTGGGTAGCGATTCCACAAAGTCGGCTGTCCGCCCATCCAAATTAATATTTAGCTGCTGCAGTGCTTGCGCGTCCGTCCAACCGTTGAAATATTTTGTATACTTGAGGTTCCGGGCAAACGATCTCCGCGACGGTATCCCTCGCCCGGTGAACACGTACCTTACTTTCACTTGGGGTGGGGCGCCTCTCTTCCCTGGCAAGTGTGTGGGGGGTCACCCCACCTCTGACACCAATTTGTGGGCTCCGACGTCCACCTCCTCGCTCCGCGTGAGCGGAGTCCACCCCGCTCCGCTCCCCCGCGCCCTCTCTGAGCGACACACCTGAACGGCTGGCTTACCGCTACACGGGGCAAATCTCCCACACGCACACGTAGCCACCGCCACACAAAGACGAACACGGAGGCGCTCCCCTGCAGGCTCGCGCTTGCCCCGACGGCCGGCGCTACGGCACCCCTCCCCGGAGGAAACCGGCAGCGTAATGCGAACTCGCTGCGTAAAGCGCGCCGTGTAAACGCGCTGCAAGCGAGCTCAAGCGCTGTGAAAAACGACGGTGGCCGTGAGTGTGCTGCACTACACGAGCCTCTCGCGCTCGCTCCAATCACTCGCCGGGCTCACCGTCGCTCCACAGCAGACGGGGCAACGGACACAGATCACAGACGCCACGCCGAGGTTCTGCCCCGACACACACACACACAGAGAGATCACACTGCACCGATATTCTGTTGCGAGAGTTTATTAAATGGCGCCCGATAGGCAATTACCCGGAGGAGGAATATTTCGCGAGAGGAGCCCAGCGTAAACTCTGCCTGTGAACCCAGCTACTCAGACGTCCTACCACGTGCCTCGAAACTGGACCCGCGGCGCTGAGTGGGTCTGAGGGAGAAGGACGAGAGAAGACTTTGCCCAATCGCTGTCTCGCAGCAGCACTCGCTGGCATCACACGGACGCTGCGAGCGGCTTGAAGAGGCAGGACGGCAGCAGGGAGTGAGTCGTGACAGGTTGTAGACAGCTGCCCCTGTCATCAACTTCAAAGGCCGGGGGGGAGGGGCAAGGGGGGCGTCGCGTCACGCAGCCAATCACGCGCCGACCTTTCGATTTGCAAGTGATGCCTCGCCCTGACCTGGAGCGTCCGCTACGCCTCCACCCATCGTTTTATGAGTTTGTGCCTTAGGTTTTTCTTTTGCTCTGTTCACCCCTTACCCATTGTTCTCCCGTGCCCAGCAGTTTCAGCTTTCGGGTCTGGTCTCTATGCCAAACATTCCACCCTCCGTCCTCCCCCCAATGTTGTGCGTAGCTCATTGCGGCTGGCCCAGGGAACCTTTTCTCTTTGCGCCCGTACAATTTTTAAGCCAATTTAGTGTACACCACAATGTAAACCTGTCCTGTGGGGGTCGGCCAATCTCCTGGCACCGGGAAACCGTGGGACTCTCCCACCTAGGGGCCCCTCGGATTAAAACCCGATGTGCCAGGCAACCCCCCGCCAGGACACTACGTGGGTGCGCTGCGTGTGGGTGGCGTGTTTAGTGCGGGGGGCCGGGAGGGAGTCGCCGTGCCTGTGGAGCTGCTCCGCAGTTGTGGCACCACAGGTGGTGAATCTGTGTTGTGAGCTGGATATGGCGGTGGTGAATCCAGTGGAGCTGTCTTCTCGTATGGAGGAGGTGAAATCTGCAGACACACAGACAGAGGCAAAAGAACCCACAGGTAGTCTCTAGCAGGGCTGTAGGGGCAAGTGCAGTTACACACAGACACAGGCAAAGCTCCCCCAGGTAGACTCTAGAAGGCTGTAGGGGCAAGTTCTGCTAAATACAGACACATGCAAA
The DNA here is from genome assembly GCF_048934315.1 of Petromyzon marinus. Classification (NCBI taxonomy): domain Eukaryota; kingdom Metazoa; phylum Chordata; class Hyperoartia; order Petromyzontiformes; family Petromyzontidae; genus Petromyzon; species Petromyzon marinus. Next base: position 220,252 of record NC_133744.1, read on the forward strand.
GCTTCCCCGTGTAGCCTCTAGCAGGCTGTAGGGGCAAGTGCTGTCAATAGTAGCGAGTATCAGCACACGCACCTCATTGGTCGCTTCGAAGCCACGCCCCTTGTGGGCGGGGGCCGTGGGCACGAGGCCACGCCCCCCCGTCTCCAATTGGCCGCCAGGAGGGTCGCCTGCCATCTGCGCACGAAAGCCAATTGGAGCGGAGCCAACGACACGCCCATCGTGAACCTCACCCATCCACACAACCACCCAATCATCCACACACTCACCCACACACCCACTCACCCACCCACCCACTCACCCACACACTCACCCACTCACACACCCACTCAACCATTCACTGACTTACTCACTCACTCACCCATTCACTTACTCACTCACCCACTCACCCATTCACTCACTCACTCACGCATTCACTCACTCACGCATTCACTCACACACTCACCCACCGACTCACCCATTCACTCACCCACTCACCCATTCACCCACCCGACCACCATGACTGACTCACCAGCTGGTGCTGCTCCATTAGCTCAGATTATCCACCCACCAACTCACCCACCCACCCAGCCACTCACCCTTCCACCCACCCATTCACCCACCACACTCACCCAGCCACTCACCGACCCACCCACTCACTCACCCACTCACTCACCCATTCACCCACCCACTCACCCTGCCACCCTGACTGACTCACCAGCTGGTGCTGCTCCATCAGCTCAGAGTATCCACCCGCCCACCACCTCCTCCACCATCTCTTCCTCGTCCTCAAGAAGCAGCACAAGAGAAGCCCCAGCGAGAGGGCGAGGAGCAGACACAGGATGGAGATACCGGCCCTGCAGATCACTCACACGGGGTAGGGGGGGGGGAGATCAGCTGTAATAATGCGTCATTGGATCGTGAGGTCGAACTCACTCACCCAGCCACGTACTCACCCACTCACTCGCCTACCCACTCACTCACCCACCCACTCAGTCACCCACGCACTCATCCATCCACCAACTCACCCACCCACTCACTCACCCACCCACTCACTCACCCACTCATTCATCCAACTCACCCTCCAACTCACCCAATTACCCACCCACTCACTCACCTGAGCCCCTCCTCATAGGAAGGACCGCCACGCCCCCCAGCGGATCCAAGCGACGCGATTGGCTGATGGTCCTTGTCTACTCCCCCCATCGTCAAGCTGAGGGGGTCGTTGCGATGGGCGTGGCGAAAGAAAGGGGGCGAGGCCAGGATGAGGGGGGCGGAGCCTCAGGGGGTTATTGGACGATGTTGACTACCTCGCCTGGAACGCAGGAGGTCGTGGGTATCGATCCCGGAACTCTATGAGACGGAAAGAGACACACAGACACAGATACACACACAGACAAACACACAGACAGATACAGACAGACACACACACAGACACACAAACAGACAAACACATACATACACAGACACACACACACTCACAGACACACACACAGGCACACAAACAGACAAACACATACACACACAGACACACACACTCAAAGACACACACAGACACACACAGACTCACACAGACACACATGCAGACACACACGCAGACACACACGCAGACACACACACAGACACAGACACACACAGACAGATACAGACAGACACACACACAGACAAACACACACATACACAGACACTCACACAGTCAAAGACACACACAGACATACACACAGACACACACACACACAGACACACACAGACAGCCACACAGACACACACACAGACACAGACAGACACACACACAGACACACACAGACACACACAGACAGACACACACAGACACAGACAGACACACACACAGACACACACAGACACACACAGACAGACACACACACAGACACACACACACAGACACACAAAGACACAGGCAGACACACAGAAACATGCAGACACACACAGACACAGACACACAGACACAAACACAGACAAACAACACAGACACACAAACACAGACAAACACACAGACACACAGACATATACAGACAGATAAACACACAGACAGATACTGACAGACACACATAAACACACAAAGACACACAGACACACACACAAAGACAGACACACATGCAGACACACAGACACACATAGACAGACACACACACAGACATACACAAAGACACACACAAAGACACAGACAGACACACACAGAGACATACAGACACACACACAGACACACACACACAGACACACACATACACAATGATACAGACACACACACATACATACACAAACACAGACAAACACACAGACACAAACACGGACAAACACACAGACACAAACACGGACACACAAACACAGACAAACACACAGACAGATACAGACAGATAAACACACAGACAGATACAGACAGACACACACACAGACAAACACACAAACACACACAGACACATACACACACAGACGCACACACACAGACACACAGATACAGAAATACACTAACATACACAGACGCACACAGACAGATTAACACACTCACTGATGCTGCTGGTATAGCTGGGTCTGCTGTGACTCTGTACACACAGAGACACAGATAGAGACAGACGACAGAGATACAGAGAGAGAGAGAGCCAGAGAGAGAGAGAGACACTGCAGGCTGACTATAATGTATACTGTATATATCTGTGTGTGTGCACCTCGTGGGAAGGGATCAGCTGATTCCAGGGCGTGGAATGTGCAAATGGAGAGTTTCCCGGAGACTCTAACATAGAGATACTTAGAGATATGTAGAGAGACTTAGGAGGTACTTAGAGATTAATAGATATATATTTAGAGCTATATAGAGATACACAGATATTTAGGGGTGCTTAGACATACTTTGGGATATCTAGAGATATGTACAGATACTTAGAGATATCTAAAGATACATAGCGACTCAGAGAAATACACAGAGACCCAAACTCATAGAGTGAGTGAATGTGTGGGTGAGTGAGTGTCTGAGTGAGTGAGTCAGTGTGTGAGTGAGTGGATGAGTTTGTGAGTGTCTGAGTGAGTGAGTGTCTGAATTAGTGAGTGAGTGTGTGAGTGTGTAGGTGAGTGAGTGAGTGTCTGAGTGTGTGAGTGAGTGGGTTATTGTGTGTATGAGTGAGTGTGTGAGTGAGTGTGTGACTTTGTGATTGACTGAGTGTGTGAGTGAGTTTCTGAGTGAGTGTGTGAGTGAGTGGGTGAATGGGTTAGTGAGTGGGTGATTGAGTGGGTTAGTGAGTGAGTGAGTATTGAGTGAGCGGGTGAGATAGTGAGTGTGTGAGTGAGTGTGTGGGTGAGTGAGTGTCTGAGTGAGTGTGTGATTGAGTGTGTGAGTGAGTGGGTGAGTGTGTGTATGAGTGAGTGAGTGTCTGAGTGAGTGAGTGTCTGAGTGAGTGTGTGAGTGGGTGAGTGTGTGTATGAGTGAGTGTGTGAGTGAGTGTGTGAGTGAGTGTGTGTATGAGTGAGTGGGTGAGTGAGTGGGTGAGTGAGTGTGTGAGTGTGTGAGTGAGTGGTGAGTGAGTTTGTGAGTGAGTGAGTTTGTGTGAGTGGTGAGTGTGTGAGTGAGTGGGTGAGTGAGTTTGTGAGTGTGTGAGTGAGTGGGTGAGTGAGTTTGTGAGTGGTGAGTGAGTGTGTGAGTGGTGAGTGAGTGTGTGAGTGAGTGGGTGAGTGAGTTTGTGAGTGGTGAGTGAGTGTCTGAGTATTGAGTGAGCGGGTGAGATAGTGAGTGTGTTAGTGAGTGAGTGTGTGACTGAGTGTGTGGGTGTGTGAGTGAGTTAGTGGGTGAGTGAATGGGGAGTAGTCACGAGGATTGGAGGCTGCTGAGATTCCACGTGAACGAACAGAGACAGAGATAGAGGCAGAGGTGGCACCGGTAGCCTCAAGCAAGCTGGAGGGGCAAGTGCTGGTTTGTAGCAGGCAGTGTCTAGACACACAGACAATCACTCAGATACTCACCAGACACATACTTACTCACCCACACACTCACCCACTCCCTCACCCAAACACAAATTCACTCACGCACCCACTCACCCACTCACTCACTCAAGCACCCACTGACCCACTCACTCACTCACCCACTAACCCACTCACCCACCCACCCATCAACTCACTCACCCACCCACCCACTCTCACCCACCCACACACTCATTCACCCACACACTCACTCACCCACCCACCCACTTACCCACCCACTCACACACTCATGCACCCACCAACTCACACACCCACCCACTCACTCACCCACGCACCCACTCACCCAATCACCCAGCAACTCACCCATTCACCCACCCATCCATTCACTCACCCAATCACTCACTCATCCACCCACACACGCACCCACTCACCCAGCCACCCACCCAAATCACCCATCCACTCACCCACCCGCTCAAACACCCACCCACACACTCACCCACTCGCCAACCCACCCACCTACTCACCCACCCAGTCACCCACCCACTCACCCACGCATCCACACATTCACCCACTCGCCCACCCACCCACACAGTCACCCACCCACTCATCCACTCACCCACGCATCCACACATCCACCCACTCACCCACTCACCCATCCACTCATCTACCATCTCACCCACTAACCCATCCACTCACTCACCCACTAACCCACTCACTCACCCAACCACCTAAATACACCCACCCACACACTCACCCACCCACTCACCCACTCAACTACCCACTCACACATCCACTCACTCACCCACTACCCCACTGACTCACCCAACCACCCACTGACCCACCCACACACTCACCCACCCACCCACTCACCCACCCACTCACCCACTCACCTACCCACTCACTCACCCACTAACCCACTGACTCACCCAACCACCCACTGACCCACCCACACAATCACCCACCTACACACTCACCCACCCACGCACCCAAACACACATCCACTCGACAACTCACTCACCCACCCATAACATACATTCAAGCACAGTAAAATGCTAAGAGACCATATTGTTATTCTCGGAATTTTAATGCGATTCTAACCCTGCACCCACCCAGAGTTCGCAAATCTGTCCCCCGATTCGATAGAACGTTCACTTTACATACATACGAGCAGATTGCGATTAAAATAATTCTAATGACATTCTCATACCGTACCTCCGTTTATGGTGGAATACGTGAAAAAGTGTATAGCTTATAGTCGTTTAATGTTTAGTGTTATTGTTTATAGTGTTATCAGTTTACGTGGTATAGAGTACAGGTGATCCCCGGTATACTTCGGGATTCGTGACCGGAACGTTGCGAAACGATTTATAACGAGGAACTTTCTCCGTGCCCACCCAGACAGCTCATCCCCACGTCCTGTACAGGCCAAGTCTGCTGTGTCCGACGTGTTGGGGCGCTCCACAACGGAGACCGTACGCCAAAGGAGATGTGTTGATCCGCCCACAGTTTCCCAGCCCCTGAGGCCCGGGGTGCCTCGAGGATCTGCCACGTGCGAGGGACCGGTGCCTGGAGCCCGGTCCAAATTCTTTACAAGAAGCCAGGGACCTGCCTAACGCTTCAAGGCTGTGGACAACGTGGAAGCATGTTAGGATTATTGTTGTTGTTGTTTTAATGTTTTCGTGTTGTTGTTGTTGTCGGGTGAGTAGGGTCACACCGCTTACCCCGTACAGATGAGCGTTAAGATTGTGATTGTCGGGCGTCGGGAAAATGTTGCTACAGCTGCTGCCCTGACGCACGTGGCTTCTAAAAATTGTTGTTTGCCGAGACGGCTCATTTTGTTTTAAGAGGTTGGGTGGTTGGGGGTGATGTTCAGACAGTGCGTCAACGAAGGGACAAGTGGTGACAACAGGATAGAGAGAGTTCAAGAAGGGAAGGCGAGACCAAGGTTTGGGGGAGGTTCACGCCGAGAGTAAGAGAGGTGGAGGAACGAGGTTCGGGGCTGTGTTAGTGGGGATTCGGGTCGTGGCTGGTTGCTGTCTCCTCGTCGTCGTTGCTATATCGTGACGCCGGGGTCCTAAGCCGTGTTAAAGCCTAAACAAAAGAACCCTCTATAGTCTGAGTCCGGAGTCGTTACAATTGTAACGATTCATAATTGCACGGGCTTATATTGTGTTTGTGCGATTACTATATATATACATACTGTTTATTGCTATTTGATGCCATTGAGATGGAACATTCATCCATCAGGGGCCAGCTTGATTCTAATACCACCAAAATGTTATTGAAATAATTATAATCCCATCCTGATCCTGCATCTTCCGTTTCACATATCCCACCCTTGGTTCGCATGTCCATATTACATACAGACATGTTACATACATGTTGCATACATGTTACATACAGACATATTACATACAGACATGTTACATACTTACGAACATTGTTGTGATTCAAAGAGGACCAAGGTGTGAAGCTAATAATTCGCAAGCGATTCCAATATCACACTTGAATGTACGGTGTTCTAATCTATTTATGATGTTCTTTTATAGCGTTATAATGTGTAGCTCATATTGCTAGAGTTCACAACATTATAGTTTACTATAACACTAGTTTATATTGTTATAGCGTTACAATGTATAGCTCATATTCTTAGAGTTCATAATGTTTGAGTTTACAGTGTGAGAGTTGACAATGTGAGAGTTTGTGGCCGTGTCCTGTTCTGGCGGGACCCCACACGGATTTGGAAATAATTGCGATGACCATGAATGAGCTGAGCTTTGAGCGACTAATGTTTACTTTGTTTCAATATAACTGTGTGGAGGTTAGTGCCATCGGGGCTTATTGAATACTACTCATGAATGAACTCACTCCTTAATGAAAGAAATTGTAATCATTTTGGTAGAACAAGTCACCTGCCTTTTCAAGACGAATAGTTATCTTCAATAGCGTTCTTAAATATATTGCTAAAATACACAGCAGAGGGAAGGCTGCCTTGTTGGGGAGATGTAGTTTGGGTTCGGCGCTGTGACTGGAGTTAGGCGCTGTGACCGGGTGATATCACGGATTCTGAAACAATGGAGTTCAACACTCGCTGCTTGGCCCCGTCGACAGCAGCGGAGACGATCCGATCCACTGCGCTCCATCTCCCCACATGGTCCACGAAATTATCAGTTTTTAAATGAACACATGTTTTTGACATATTTTTAAATTCACGTGTAATGTATATACATGTGCTATAATGTGTGATTGTTTACCTCTTTATACGCTTTTTACTGAACAAATATACATTCTATTAAATTTATATGACATTCATCCATCAGTGGACAGTTTGATTCTCATATGACTACAGTAATGCGATTCTAATCCTGCATATCCTGTAAATGTGGACCTTCCGATGCCTGTTCAGTTTTGATGACTTACAAATTACTTTCCACACACAGTGCACAGGAGATTTTCTGAACGTGAAAATGCATTTCAACACACAGCACACAATGCACAGGAATGACTTTTCGCCCTTGTGTGTTTTCTAAAGTGTTTGAGTGTGAAATGGGCAGACTCGTGTGATGGAGATACTCCACCTGAAACTCGGTTCCACACGTTTTTGATCAAAACAAATAAGGGAAGATCAATTGTTGAAAGTAATGTTTTTTTTTATTCATCTGTAATAATAGTTACGTTAAAACTCTTATCAAATGTTTATTACGTCTTATGTTCACACAATTACAGAACAATGCAAACCATGTCACTCCCATTGATGTCCTAATTAGTTAACCCCGTTTGTTCACTGTGCATCTGTGTTGAAGTGTAACATATACACCCAAATAACGCGTCATCAATGTGCATCCTGAAATATCTAAAGTCTCTTTTTACCAAACAAAAAACTAAACTAAAGGGGGAAAAACACGTTTAAAATGTTGAGTAAAGATGTAACAACAGACTCATTCCAAATTAAGCTCAACAAGAACACTTAACCACGACAATATTGTCATAAATTGAACCCTCTCACTGCCAGTGGTCATCACACCACTTCAGCAATTAATCCGATGAAATTAAAAACCACCACTATTCACGTCACGAAACTCTCACAAAAAAACCTGTAAAGTGAAGGGTCATATTTACACACGAAATTACTCAATCCGGCTTAATAGGTTAAACCACATGCAACATTATTTCTCAGTCACCCCTAGCTCTCGTTTTGACTCTCGAGCCACTCCATTACATCCAGCCATCTCTCGGGATCCAACTGCATGGGATCGAAGGTGGAATCTCCTTCAGGACTCATTGCAGCACCTTGAATTCCACCTTTTGATTTCAGTTTCCAATCATCGTGGACCTTCTGATGCCTGTTCAGAGTTGATGACTGAGCAAATGCCTTTCCACACATAGTACACAGGAATGGCTTCTCACCCGTGTGTGTTCTATGGTGAATCTGAAGAGTTGACGAGAGAGAAAATGACTTCCCACACACTGGGCACAGGAATGGCTTCTCACCCGTGTGCGTTTTCTGATGAGCTTGAAGAGTTGATGACCTTGCAAATGCCTTTCCACATACAGAACACAGGAACGGCTTCTCGCCTGTGTGTGTTCTCTGGTGTCTCTGAAGATGTGATTGCCGTGAAAATGCCTTCACACACACAGTGCAATTGAATGGCTCCTTGCTCCCGTGTGCTAGGGGCTTCGCAGAGCGAATCTGCTCCATGTGACTGCGTCTTCTGAGCGGAGTAACAGTAGCGGGTGTTATCGATAATTAAAAGTACCCTATCGTCCGCGAGGATGTTAAGCGTTACGTTTGTGGATTTCTTTAACTGCCAAAACAAGAACGTCACTCGCGTTTAACCGAGACGCGAAAATAGACACTTACTTGGAGATTCACGGTGAATCGATGTCTGTAACCCGTCTGAAGATGTCCCCACGAACTCGCATATTCACTCACCATACGAAGCAAAGTCGCCTAACTGTCGACACAGCAATTGTGTTCACCAGGCTGCGTTGTCTCGCGTTAGAAGGGCGATCAGCAGAGCGACGAGTCGAGCGTCCAGCCTCATCAAGTTCCCTCTCGAAATGGCCTTGAGCTCTGTTCTGAGCCGCCTTATAACTCCCCTCCTAGGATCCAATCCTTTGTCTTTCAGGATATTTGCATTCGATTGTTAATTTTGGAAGGTACAATCCGTATGTCTATTAACATACCGAATCGTAATGTGCCTATTGTGTTTCATGCCTGAATATGTAAGTGCATCTCATTGTGTAATTGCGCGCTTATTTTGAATAAATTGGATTAGCGCTGTAAAAACACTTTCCCCATGCCCTCCATTGTCCTCGAATTAAAGTGAATGCAGTCACGTGGCGTTGCCCACAACCGCCGAGCTTCGGGGCTTGAGCACGTTCAGACGCGTAGTGACCACACTTGCAACACAATCACTCTAACATCAGTAACCAAAACCCGATCTGGTACATGGCCTCCGCTTGGTCTGGTTTGTATCCGTCATCACTCCGGAGACAAACAGCGAGGCACGGTTCGGCCAGCCACCACCTCATTTGCCGCAGCCACTTTAATAGCTGCTCTCAAACAACACTGTCACCAATAGTGGTTTATGAGCTAGGGTGTTAAGCGGGCAATCAGTCGTTTTAGTCAAGGCGTATGGGATAATAGACACCTCTGTTATCCCATAAACACAATACACAGAAGCGGGAAGGCTGCCTTGTTGGGGAGATGTAGTTTGGGTAAGGCGCTGTGACTGGAGTTAGGCGATGTGACTGGGTGATCACACGGATTCCGAAACATAGCGGAGACGATACGATCCACTGCGCTCCATCTCCCTACATGGACAACGACTCTCAGTAAAAGTAAAAAAATAAAACATTTTTAAATACGTTTTTAAATCATGTGTATTGTACATATGTTACAATGTGTGATTGTTATAATCTTTGTATGTGTATATATAGTGTATATAGATATTCGATTCCATTGATACGACACAATCATCCAACAGTGGACAGTGTGATTCTAATACGACTAGTGGGATTTTAATATTTGTAATTCGATTCTTATCCTGCATATCCTTCCCCCGGTTCGCATATTCACTTTCCATACGTACGACCACAGTGTGATTCTAATACGAGCACAGTGCGATTCTAATGATTCCAATACCATTATTATCCCATACCTCAATTTACGTGGTTATACACTATAACAGTTAATCGTATTTTACAGCGTTACAATGGATAGGTTTTAGTTAATAGGTTATAATATTATATTTCACCTTGTTAGAGTTTAACAGTTGAGAGTTTACAATGTCACAGTTGATCAAATGCGACGCAGCTACTTCTGATTCTGCTGCTTCCGCTACCCGGCTGTTTGTGGTCGGGCCCTGCTCTCTCGGGACCCCACACATCGTTGGAAATGATTGCGATGATGATGTCTGAGCTGATAATTAAGCGACTGTAGATTACTTTGTTTAACCACAACTTGATGTAGGTTAGTGTCATCGGTGGCTCAGCGAATACTCCTCATGAATGAACTCCTTTGACGGACAAAGAACAAGGCACGTGCCATGTCCAGACGAATTCTTATCAACAATATTGTGCTTAAATAAGATATTTAAAAATTACGTGAACACCGGATTAACGGTGCACTTCTTAACCCCTGCCTCGCATTTACGACTAAACTATTTGCATTTGCGCATAACATACATTCAAGCACAGAAAAATGCTAATACGACCATTTGTTATCGTAAAATTTTAATGCGATTCTAACCCTGCACCCCCCGCAGTTCGCATATCCGACCCTCGGTTCGATTGAACGTTCACTTTACATACATATGAGCAGAGTGCGATTATAATACTGCTAATGAGATTATAATACAGTCCCTCCGTTAATGGTGGCATAAATTATAAAACCAGTTGATAGTTTATAGTCGTTTAATGTTTAGTGTTATTGTTTATAGTGTTATCAGTTTACGTGTTATAGAGAACAGGTGATCCCCGGTATACTTCGGGATTCTTGACCTGAACGTTGAGAAACGATTTATAACGAGGACCTTTCCCCACCAGATCGCAATCCGCTAATGAGAAGAATCCGGGGCGGCGGGAACACGTGCTTCCATGGGCGGTCTGGGACAGGGCCTGGTTGTAGAAGTCAGAGGTGAGACGGCCTCAGTGAGTACGAATGTGGTTGGGGCGTCGGCGTTGGTTCGTCCACCGGTCCAGCCTCAAAACTGATGTCCGTCCCCACCCAGACAGCTCATCCCCATGTCCTGAACTATCCAGGCGAGGGGAAAGGAGAGCAGAGCCATAATCGGCGGCCGCCACCCGAACATCAGCAGCAGTAGATCACGTGATTCAAATAGGACCACGTTGTTTTTATAGTAATTTTGATGCTATTCTAAACTTCCTAGGTTGCATTCACGACTCCCAAATGCGCATTTACATATAACAAACATTCTAGCTCAGTGTAATTATAATACGACCATAGTGTTAATCTAATAATTCTCATCTGATCCTAATCCTGCACCCCCCAGTTCGCATAAAATATGGTTGGTAAGTCCAAATGGCATACATACATATTGCATACATACGAGAACAGTTCACATGCACGTACACTATTATACATACATATGAGCAGAGTGCGATTCTAATATGACCACGTTGTAATTATAACACTTGTAATGAAATTATATTACCGTACCTCTGTTTTTGGTGTTATAAATTATTAAACTTGTTTATAGATTAGTCATTTAATGTTTACATATTCAAGTTTTCAGCCCATCTAACCCCATGCGACTCTGCCAAAAATACCATGAGTGAGGACATCCTCCACGGAGCTCAATGGCAAAATACAAACCTCGACGTCAACTCTTCTGATGTCAATCTGGATTTGAAGTTTTGGTGACTTCTGATGTCATCTTCAAACAGGCCCTCATCCTCCTTCAGGACAAACTGCACTCCATTGGTGCTAAACACCGCGCGTCTATAGGACGACCAGCGCCCTACACATACAACCTGCAGGCCCTTGCTCCAGAGATCCTACGTTCAATATGCTATTACGATTTGCAGCTTCGACAACTTATTTAGGAAATTTAACCAAAGCTCATGCATGCACAAATTGAAGCCTACGCGAAAATCTTGCAACACATTGAGACTACAAATGGAGACTTTTTTTTACCTTGATGCACCTGCCAGTACTGGCAAGACCTTTGTTATCAAACTGCTCCTCGCTAAGTCTCGCCAGAGAGAGAAAATTGCTCTAGCTGTGGCATCATCGGGGATTGCTGTGTGAGTCGATGTGTGTGTGTGTGTGTCAGTCCATGTGTGTGTGTTTGGAGCGCCGGGTGGCTAAAGCACAGCAGGTTGGCACAGTAGGGGGCACAGGTGGTGCATCAGCCAGTCATCTCAGTCAGTCGACCCGTGGCACCTGGGTCTGCCCCGTGACCTCCTGCCAGCGGGCGTTCGACACTTCACGTGGCCTCAGGGTGCACATAGCCTGGCACAAGCGTTGTGGTGACGTCACCGCCACTTAGTGGCGAATGGCGGTTGTTGAGTTGTTGAGTATGTTTGAGTCCATATGTGTGTGCGTTTATGTCCATGTGTGTCTGTGTATTTATTTGCCCGGGCAACGCCAGATGTGTGTGTGTGCGATTCAATGTGTGTGTGTGAGTCGATATTTGAGTGTGTTACTTCATGTTTGTGTATCTAAAGTCCATGTCTGTGTGTGTGAGTCCATATGTGTCTGTGGTTGCGTGTAAGTCGATGTGTGTGCGTGGGTCAATGTGTGTGTCTCTTAGTCGATATGTGTGTTTTAGTCCATATGTGTGCTTAGATCGATGTGTGTGTGACAGCCTAGGTATGTGTGTCTGTGACTCCATATGTGTGTCTGTGTAAGTCAATGTCTTTGTGTGTGTGGGTAAATGTCTGTTTGAGTAGGTCGATGTGTGTGTCTGTCTTTTTCGCCCGGGCAACGCTGGGTAATTACCGCTAGAAAATCATAAAAGCAGTGTATAGTCATTTATAATGTTTAGTGTTATCGTTCATAGTGTTACAGTTGACATGGTATACAGTACAGGTGATCTCCAGTTTACTTCGGGATTAGGGACCAGAATGCTGCGAGACGATTTATAACGGGGACCATTCCCCTCTAGGAACATGGTGATGGGGAGACAGCCAAGATACTGCTCGTTAAGGGGAGACTTGTGTGATGGAGACGCTCTACCTGAAACTCGGATCCACACGTTTTGCTATTTAAAAAAAGTTGTAAAATAAATGACGGACAAACAGTTGTTAAAAATACGTTTTTATTCATGTACAAGAATATTTACGTAAAAACTCGTGCCGAATATTTATCACGTCCTATGCTCAAACAATTACAATACAATGCAAACCATGTCACTTCCAGGAATATCAAATCATTAAAGAATCATTCCCCATTGATTTCATTATTGGTTAACCACATTTGTTCACTATGCGTCTGACTTGAAGTCCAAGCCGTACATCAGACGAACGCGCCATCAATGTACATCCTGAATCGGTTATCTAAGGTTGCTTATTACAAACCAAAAAAGCTATATAAAATAAAAATACGCGTTTAAAATTTCGAGCGAAGATTTATTTACAGACTCATTTCAACTTTAGCTCAACGGGAACACTTAACCATGCTGAAGTGGCATGATGATCACAACCACTGATCATCATGCCACTTCAGCAATTTACCACGATCACGTCACAAAACTGTCAAACACATTGTAAAACTAAAGTGTCAAAATCACTGATGTAATCAATTGTAAGGTATTACTTTGTCTAAAAGAAACACGTAAAATTACTCAATCTGGCATAATAGGTAAACCACATGCAACATTATTGTTCAGTCATCCCTAGCTCTCGGTTTGACTCTCGAGCCACTCCATTACATCCAGCCATCTCTCGGGATCCAACTGCATGGGATCGAAGGTGGAATTATCTTCAGGAATCATTGCAGCACCTTGAATTTCACCTTGTGACTTCAGCCTCCTATCATCGTGGACCTTCTGATGTCTGTTCCGTTTTGATGGCCGTACAAATGCCTTCCCACACACAGAGCACATGAATGGCTTCTCGCCCGTGTGTGTTTTCTGATGATCTTGAAGAGTTGCGTTGCGTGCAAATGCCTTCCCACATATAGAACAAATGAATGGCTTCTCACCCGTGTGTGTTTTCTGATGGTTTTGAAGAATTTTCGACTGTGCAAATGCCTTCCCACACACAGAGCACAGGAATGGCTTCTCGCCAGTGTGTGTTTTCTGGTGACTTTGAAGATGTGATAACTGTGCAAATGTCTTCCCACACACAGGGCACAGGAATGGCTTCTCGCCCGTGTGTGTTCTCTCGTGAATCTTAAGATGTGATGTCCGTGAAAATGCCTTCCTACACACCAAGCAATTGAATAACTTTTTGTCCGTGTGTGCGTGGCGCTGTGGAGAGCGTCTCTGCTCCATGCGACTGTTTCTTCAGATTCGGAGGAGAAGAAGCGATGTTATTGAGAGTCAAAATTACACTCTCGGCTGCGAGGATGTTACTCGTTGCGTTTTGGATTTTGTTAACTGCCAAAATAAAAAGCGTCACTCGCGTCTAACAGAGACACAATCACATCCAGTCAGTTTGACAACGAACGTGTTTATTAGTTTATTCGCGAAAATAAACACTTACTTGGAGATTCACGGTGTATCGATGTCTGTAGCCCGTTTGAAGATGTCCCCACGAACTCTCCCGAAGCAAAGTCGCCTCACTGTCGCCACGCAATTGTGCTCGAGAGGCTGCGTTGTCTCGCGGTAGAAGGGCGATCAGCAGAGCGACGAGTCGAGCGTCCAGCCTCATCAAGTTCCCTCTCGACATGGCCTTGAGCTCTGCTTCTGAGCCGCCTTATAACTCCCCCCCCTAGGATCCAATCCTTTGTCTTTCAGGACATTTGCATTCGATTGTTAATTTTGGAAGGTACAATCCGTATGTCTATTAACATACGGAATGGTAATGTGCCCATTGTGTTTCATGCCTGAATATGTAAGTGCATCTCATTGTGTAATTGCGCGCTTATTTTGAATAAATTGGATTAGCGCTGTAAAAACACGTTCCCCATGCCCTCCATTGTCCTCGAATTAAAGTGAATGCAGTCCCGTGGCGTTGCCCACAACCGCCGAGCTTCGGGGCTTGAGCACGTTCAGACGCGTAGTGACCACACTTGCAACACAATCACTCTAACATCAGTAACCAAAACCCGATCGGGTACATGGCCTCCGCTTAATCTGGTTTGTATCCATCATCACTCCGGAGACAAACAGCGAGGCACGGTTCGGCCAGCCACCACCTCATTTGCCGCATCTACTTTAATAGCTGCTCTCAAACAACACTGTCACAAATAGCGGTTTACGGACTAGGGTGTTAAGCGGGCAATCAGTCGTTTTGATCAAGGCGTATAGGATAATAGACACCTCTGTTATCCCATAAACACAATACACAGCAGCGGGAAGGCTGCCTTGTTGGGGAGATGTAGTTTGTGTAAGGCGCTGTGACTGGAGTTAGGCGATGTGACTGGGTGATCACACGGATTCCGAAACATAGCAGAGACGATACAATCCACTGCGCTCCATCTCCCTACATGGACAACGACATTCTCAGTAAATCATGTGTATTGTACAGTAAGGGAAAATGTATTTGATCCCTGCTGATTTTGTACGTTTGCCCAATGACAAAGAAATGATCAGTCTATAATTGTAATGGTAGGTTTATTTGAACAGTAAGAGACAGAATAAAGATTTCTGGCTCCCAGGTGTCTTTTATACAAGTAAGGAGCTGAGATTAGGAACACTCTTAAAGTTAGAGCTCCTAATCTCAGCTTGTTACCTGTATAAAAGACACCTGTCCACAGAAGCATTCAATCAAACAGATTCCAAAGTCTCCACCATGGCCAAGACCAAAGAGCTCTCCAAGGATGTCAGGGACAAGATTGTAGACCTACACAAGTCTGGAATGGGCTACAAGACCATTGCCAAGCACCTTGGTGAGAAGGTGACAACAGTTGGTGCGATTATTCGCAAATGGAAGAAACACAAAAGAACAGTCAATCTCCCTCGGCCTGGGGCTCCATGCAAGATCTCACCTCGTAGAGTTCGCTATTAACGTTGTAAAATAAATAACGGACAAGCAGTTGTTGAAAATAATGTTTTATTCATCTGCAAGAATATTTACAGTACAACTCGTATCGAAAGTTGATTAAGTCTTATGTTCAAACAGTTACAGTACAATCTTGATTTGAAGCTTTCGTGACTGCAGGAATCCGCTCTTTGGTTATTTCGTTAAAGTCACGTAGGTAGAAAAATAATAGATCACATTATGGATCTATTATTATCTATTATTTTGTCTACCTACGTGACGTTACCTAAAGAACCAAAGAGTATAGCTACATTTTGATTTAAAGCTTTCGTGACTGCAGTAATTCATATTCTTAGTTTTTTCGGTAAAGTCACGTTGAAGGGAAACAACAAAATAATAAAATATATAAATATATATATAAAACAATAATGCAAACCATGTCAATTCCAGGAATACCAAACCAAATTATCCTTCCCCATTGATGTCTTTATTAGTTCACCATATTTGTTCACTGTGCGTCTATTTTGAAGTCCAAACAATACATAAGAGGAATGCTTCATCAAGGTACATCCTGAAATCGGTTATTTTAAGTCGCTTATTGCCAAAAAAACCCCTACAATATTGAAAAAACACGTTTAAAATGTTGAGTAAAGATGTAACAGACTCATTCCAACTTTAGCTCAACAGGAACACTTAACCACTACAATATTGTCAGCGATTGAACAATCACAACCAGTGCTTATCACACCACTTCAGCAAGAAATCCGAAAACATTAAACCACCACGTCACGAAACTCACAAAAACTGTAAGGGGCAACATTACAAGCAAAATTACTCAATCCGGCTTAATAGGTTAAACCACATGCAACATTATTTCTCAGTCACCCCTAGCTCTCGGTTTGACTCTCGAGCCACTCCATTACATCCAGCCATCTCTCGGGATCCAACTGCATGGGATCGAAGGTGGAATCTCCTTCAGGCCTCATTGCAGCACCTTGAATTTCACCTTTTGATTTCAGTTTCCAATCGTCGTGAACCTTCTGATGCCTGTTCAGATTTGATGACTGTGAAAATGATTTTCCACACACAGAACACAGGAATGGCTTCTCGCCCGTGTGTGTTCTCTGGTGTCTCTTAAGATGTGATGGCCGTGAGAATGCCTTCACACACACAGTGCAATTGAATGGCTCCTTGCTTCCGTGTGCTTGGGGCTTCGGAGAGCGTATCTGCTCCATGTGACTGCTTCTTCTGAGCGGAGTAACAGTAGCTTGTGTTATCGATAATTAAAATTCCCTATCGGCCGCGAGGATGTTAAGCGTTGCGTTTTTAGATTTTGTTAACTGCAAAAACAAGAACGTCACTCGCGTTTAATCGATACGCGAAAATAGACACTTACTTGGAGATTCACGGTGAATCGATGTCTGTATCCCGTCTGAAGATGTCCCCACGAACTCGCATATTCACTCACCATACGAAGCAAAGTCGCCTAACTGTCGACACAGCAATTGTGTTCACCAGGCTGCGTTGTTCCGCGGTAGAAGGGCGATCAGCAGAGCGACGAGTCGAGCGTCCAGCCTCATCAAGTTCCCTTTCGAAATGGCCTTGAGCTCTGTTCTGAGCCGCCTTATAACTCCCCTCCTAGGATCCAATCCTTTGTCTTTCAGGATATTTGCATTCGTATGTCTATTAACATACCGAAGGGTAATGTGCCCATTGTGTTTCATGCCTTAATATGTAAGTGCATCTCATTGTGTAATTGCGCGCTTACTTTGAATAAATTGGATTAGCGCTGTAAAAACACGTTCCCCATGCCCTCCATTGTCCTCGAATTAAAGTGAATGCAGTCCCGTGGCGTTGCCCACAACCGCCGAGCTTCGGGGCTTGAGCACGTTCAGACGCGTAGTGACCACACTTGCAACACAATCACTCTAACATCAGTAACCAAAACCCGATCTGGTACATGGCCTCCGCTTGGTCTGGTTTGTATCCATCATCACTCCGGAGACAAACAGCGAGGCACGGTTCGGCCAGCCACCACCTCATTTGCCGCAGCGACTTTAATAGCTGCTCTCAAACAACACTGTCACCAATAGTTGTTTACGGACTAGGGTGTTAAGCGGGCAATCAGTCGTTTTGGTCAAGGCGTAGGGGATAATGGACACCTCTGTTATCCCATAAACACAATACACAGCAGCGGGAAGGCTGCCTTGTTGGGGAGATGTAGTTTGTGTAAGGCGCTGTGACTGGAGTTAGGCGATGTGACTGGGTGATCACACGGATTCCGAAAAATAGCGGAGACGATACGATCAACTGCGCTCCATCTCCCTACATGGACGACATTCTCAGTAAAAAAAATTAAATACGTTTTTAAATCATGTGTATTGTATATATGTTAGAATGTGTGATTGTTATAATCTTTGTATGCGTGTATATATAGTTTATATAGATATTTGATTTCATTGATACGACACAATTATCCAACAATGGACAGTGTCATTCTAATACGACTAGTGGTATTTGAATGATTGTAATTCGATTCTAATTCTGCATATGCTACCCCCGATTCGCATATTCACTTACCATACGTGCGACCACAGTGGTGTATGTGCGTATGTCCATGTGTGTGTCTCTTAGTCGATATATGTGTGTGTTAGTCCATATGTGTGCTTAGATCGATGTATGTGTGACAGCCTAGCTATGTGTGTCTGTGACTCCATATGTGTGTCTGTGTAAGTCAATGTCTTTGTGTGTGTGCGTAAATGTTTGTTTGAGTAGGTCGATGTGTGTGTCTGTATTTTTCGCCCGGGAAACGCCGGGTAATTACCGCTAGAAAATCATAAACGCAGTGTATAGTCATTTAACGTTTAGTGTTATCGTTAATAGTATTACAGTTGACATGGTATACAGTACAGGTGATCTCCAGTTTACTTCGGGATTAGGGACCAGAATGCTGCGAGACGATTTATAACGGGGACCATTCCCCTCTAGGAACATGGTGATGGGGAGACAGCCAAGATACTGCTCGTTAAGGGCAGACTTGTGTGATGGAGACGCTCTACCTGTAACTCGGATCCACACGTTTTTGCTATTTAAAAATTGTAAAATAAATGACGGACAAACAGTTGTTAAAAATACGTTTTTATTCATGTACAAGAATATTTACGTAAAAACTCGAGCAGAATATTTATCACGTCCTATGCTCAAACAGTTACAATACAATGCAAACCATGTCACTTCCAGGAATATCAAATCATTAAAGTATCATTCCCCATTGATTTCATTATTGGTTAACCACATTTGTTCACTATGCGTCTGACTTGAAGTCCAAGCCGTACATCAGACGAACGCGTCATCAATGTACATCCTGAAATCGGTTATCTAAGGTTGCTTATTACAAACCAAAAAAGCTATATAAAATAAAAATACGCGTTTAAAATTTCGAGCGAAGATTTATTTACAGACTCATTTCAACTTTAGCTCAACGGGAACACTTAACCATGCTGAAGTGGCATGATGATCACAACCACTGATCATCATGCCACTTCAGCAATTTACCACGATCACGTCACAACACTTTGAAACACATTGTAAAACTAAAGTGTCAAAATCACTGATATAATCAATTGTAAGGTATTACTTTGTCTAAAAAGAAACACGTAAAATTACTCAATCCGGCTTAATAGGTAAACCACATGCAACATTATTGTTCAGTCATCCCTAGCTCTCGGTTTGACTCTCGAGCCACTCCATTACATCCAGCCATCTCTCGGGATCCAACTGCATAGGATCGAAGGTGGAATTATCTTCAGGAATCATTGCAGCACCTTGAATTTCACCTTTTGATTTCAGTTTCCTATCATCGTGGACCTTCTGATGTCTGTTCCGCTTTGATGGCCGTACAAATGCCTTCCCACACACAGAGCACAGGAATGGCTTCTCGCCCGTGTGTGTTTTCTGATGATCTTGAAGAGTTGAGTTGCGTGCAAATGTCTTCCCACATATAGAACACAGGAATGGCTTCTCACCCGTGTGTGTTTTCTGATGGTTTTGAAGAATTTTCGACTGTGCAAATGCCTTCCCACACACAGAGCACAGGAATGGCTTCTCGCCAGTGTGTGTTTTCTGGTGACTTTGAAGATGTGATAACTGTGCAAATGTCTTCCCACACACAGGGCACAGGAATGGCTTCTCGCCCGTGTGTGTTCTCTCATGAATCTTAAGATGTGATGTCCGTGAAAATGCCTTCCTACATACCAAGCAATTGAATAACTTTTTGTCCGTGTGTGAGTGGCGCTGTGGAGAGCGTTTCTGCTCCATGCGACTGTTTCTTCAGATTCGGAGGAGAAGAAGCGATGTTATTGAGAGTCAAAATTACACTCTCGGCTGCGAGGATGTTACTCGTTGCGTTTTGGATTTTGTTAATTGCCAAAACAAAAAGGTCACTCGCGTCTAACAGAGACACAATCACATCCAGTCAGTTTGACAACGAACGTGTTTGAGTTTTTTATTCGCGAAAATAGACACGGACTTGGAGATTCACGGTGAATCGATGTCTGTAGCCCGTTTGAAGATGTCCCCACGAACTCTCCCGAAGCAAAGTCGCCTCACTGTCGCCACGCAATTGTGCTCGAGAGGCTGCGTTGTCTCGCGGTAGAAGGGCGATCAGCAGAGCGACGAGTCGAGCGTCCAGCCTCATCAAGTTCCCTCTCGAAATGGCCTTGAGCTCTGCTTCTGAGCCGCCTTATAACTCCCCCCCCTAGGATCCAATCCTTTGTCTTTCAGGACATTTGCATTCGATTGTTAATTTTGGAAGGTACAATCCGTATGTCTATTAACATACGGAATGGTAATGTGCCCATTGTGTTTCATGCCTGAATATGTAAGTGCATCTCATTGTGTAATTGCGCGCTTATTTTGAATAAATTGGATTAGCGCTGTAAAAACACGTTCCCCATGCCCTCCATTGTCCTCGAATTAAAGTGAATGCAGTCCCGTGGCGTTGCCCACAACCGCCGAGCTTCGGGGCTTGAGCACGTTCAGACGCGTAGTGACCACACTTGCAACACAATCACTCTAACATCAGTAACCAAAACCCGATCGGGTACATGGCCTCCGCTTAATCTGGTTTGTATCCATCATCACTCCGGAGACAAACAGCGAGGCACGGTTCGGCCAGCCACCACCTCATTTGCCGCATCTACTTTAATAGCTGCTCTCAAACAACACTGTCACAAATAGCGGTTTACGGACTAGGGTGTTAAGCGGACAATCCGTCGTTTTGATCAAGGCGTATAGGATAATAGACACCTCTGTTATCCCATAAACACAATACACAGCAGCGGGAAGGCTGCCTTGTTGGGGAGATGTAGTTTGTGTAAGGCGCTGTGACTGGAGTTAGGCGATGTGACTGGGTGATCACACGGATTCCGAAACATAGCAGAGACGATACGATCCACTGCGCTCCATTTCCCAACATGGACAACGACATTCTCAGTAAATCATGTGTATTGTACAGTAACGGAAAATGTATTTGATCCCTGCTGATTTTGTACGTTTGCCCAATGACAAAGAAATGATCAGTCTATAATTGTAATGGTAGGTTTATTTGAACAGTAAGAGACAGAATAAAGATTTCTGGCTCCCAGGTGTCTTTTATACAAGTAAGGAGCTGAGATTAGGAACACACTCTTAAAGTTAGAGCTCCTAATCTCAGCTTGTTACCTGTATAAAAGACACCTGTCCACAGAAGCATTCAATCAAACAGATTCCAAAGTCTCCACCATGGCCAAGACCAAAGAGCTCTCCAAGGATGTCAGGGACAAGATTGTAGACCTACACAAGTCTGGAATGGGCTACAAGACCATTGCCAAGCACCTTGGTGAGAAGGTGACAACAGTTGGTGCGATTATTCGCAAATGGAAGAAACACAAAAGAACAGTCAATCTCCCTCGGCCTGGGGCTCCATGCAAGATCTCACCTCGTAGAGTTCGCTATTAACGTTGTAAAATAAATAACGGACAAGAAGTTGTTGAAAATAATGTTTTATTCATCTGCAAGAATATTTACAGTACAACTCGTATCGAAAGTTGATTAAGTCTTATGTTCAAACAGTTACAGTACAATCTTGATTTGAAGCTTTCGTGACTGCAGGAATCCACTCTTTGGTTATTTCGTTAAAGTCACGTAGGTAGAAAAATAATAGATCACATTATGGATCTATTATTATCTATTATTTTGTCTACCTACGTGACGTTACCTAAAGAACCAAAGAGTATAGCTACATTTTGATTTAAAGCTTTCGTGACTGCAGTAATTCATATTCTTAGTTTTTTCGGTAAAGTCACGTTGAAGGGAAACAACAAAATAATAAAATATATAAATATATATAAAACAATAATGCAAACCATGTCAATTCCAGGAATACCAAACCAAATTATCCTTCCCCATTGATGTCTTTATTAGTTCACCATATTTGTTCACTGTGCGTCTATTTTGAAGTCCAAACAATACATAAGAGGAATGCTTCATCAAGGTACATCCTGAAATCGGTTATTTTAAGTCGCTTATTGCCAAAAAAACCCCTACAATATTGAAAAAACACGTTTAAAATGTTGAGTAAAGATGTAACAGACTCATTCCAACTTTAGCTCAACAGGAACACTTAACCACTACAATATTGTCAGCAATTGAACAATCACAACCAGTGCTTATCACACCACTTCAGCAAGAAATCCGAAAACATTAAACCACCACGTCACGAAACTCACAAAAACTGTAAGGGGCAACATTACAAGCAAAATTACTCAATCCGGCTTAATAGGTTAAACCACATGCAACATTATTTCTCAGTCACCCCTAGCTCTCGGTTTGACTCTCGAGCCACTCCATTACATCCAGCCATCTCTCGGGATCCAACTGCATGGGATCGAAGGTGGAATCTCCTTCAGGACTCATTGCAGCACCTTGAATTTCACCTTTTGATTTCAGTTTCCAATCATCGTGGACCTTCTGATGCCTGTTCAGATTTGATGACTGTGAAAATGCCTTCCCACACACAGGGCACAGGAATGGCTTATCGCCCGTGTGTGTTCTCTCATGGCGTTTAAGGTCTGAAGAAAGTGAAAATGTCTTCCCACACACAGGGCACAGGAATGGCTTCTCACCTGTGTGTGTTTTCTGATGAGTTTGAAGAGTTGATGACTCTTCACGGACAAAAAGTTATTCAATTGCTTGGTGTGTAGGAAGGCATTTTCACGGACATCACATCTTAAGATTCACGAGAGAACACACACGGGCGAGAAGCCATTCCTGTGCCCTGTGTGTGGGAAGACATTTGCACAGTTATCACATCTTCAAAGTCACCAGAAAACACACACTGGCGAGAAGCCATTCCTGTGCTCTGTGTGTGGAAAGGCATTTGTACGGCCATCAAAACGGAACAGACATCAGAAGGTCCACGATGATAGGAAACTGAAATCAAAAGGTGAAATTCAAGGTGCTGCAATGATTCCTGAAGATAATTCCACCTTCGATCCCATGCAGTTGGATCCCGAGAGATGGCTGGATGTAATGGAGTGGCTCGAGAGTCAAACCGAGAGCTAGGGATGACTGAACAATAATGTTGCATGTGGTTTACCTATTAAGCCGGATTGAGTAATTGTACGTGTTTCTTTTAGACAAAGTAATACCTTACAATTGATTACATCAGTGATTTTGACACTTTAGTTTTACAATGTGTTTGAGAGTTTTGTGACGTGATCGTGGTAAATTGCTGAAGTGGCATGATGATCAGTGGTTGTGATCATCATGCCACTTCAGCATGGTTAAGGGTTCCCGTTGAGCTAAAGTTGAAATGAGTCTGTAAATAAATCTTCGCTCGAAATTTTAAACGCGTATTTTATTTTATATAGCTTTTTTGGTTTGTAATAAGCAACCTTAGATAACCGATTCAGGATGTACATTGATGGCGCGTTCGTCTGATGTACGGCTTGGACTTCAAGTCAGACGCATAGTGAACAAATGTGGTTAACCAAGAATGAAATCAAGGGGGAATGATACTTTAATGATTTGATATTCCTGGAAGTGACCTGGTTTGCATTGTATTGTAACTGTTTGAGCATAGGACGTAATAAATATTCGGCACGAGTTTTTACGTAAATATTCTTGTACATGAATAAAAACGTATTTTTAACAACTGTTTGTCCGTCATTTATTTTACAATTTTTAAATAGCAAAAACGTGTGGATCCGAGTTACAGGTAGAGCGTCTCCATCACACAAATCTCCCCTTAACGAGCAGTATCTTGGCTGTCTCCCCATCACCATGTTCCTAGAGGGGAATGGTCCCCGTTATAAATCGTCTCGCAGCATTCTGGTCCCTAATCCCGAAGTAAACTGGAGATCACCTGTACTGTGTACCATGTCAACTGTAACACTATTAACGATAACACTAAACATTAAATGACTATACACTGCGTTTATGATTTTCTAGCGGTAATTACCCGGCGTTGCCCGGGCGAAAAAGACAGACACACACATCGACCAACACAAACAGACATTTACCCACACACACAAAGACATTGACTTACACAGACACACATATGGAGTCACAGACACGCATAGCTAGGCTGTCACACACACACATCGACCTTAGCACACATATGGACTAACACACACATATATCGACTAAGAGACACACACATGGACATACACACACATGGACCCACGCACACACATCGACTTAAACCCACACACAGACACATGGACTCACACACACAGACATGGGCTTTAGATACACACACATGAAGGAACACACGCAAATATCGACTCGCACACACACGCATTGACTTACACACACATATATGGACTAACATACACCCATCGACTGACACATATAGAGACACACACTCACATGGAGCCATGCACACATATCGACTAACACACAGCGACTGACACACACACAAGGACTGACACGCACACTTGGACTTACACACACACATCGACGTACAGACACACACATCTGGCGTTGCCCGTGCAAAAAATACACGGACACACGTAGACTTGCACACACACATGGACATAAATGCACACACATGGACTCAAACACACACACATATGGACTGACACACACACACACATCGACTTACACAGCAATCCCCGATGATGCCACAGCTAGAGCAATTTTCTCTCTCTGGCGAGACTTAGCGAGGAGCAGTTTGATAACAAAGGTCTTGCCAGTACTGGCAGGTGCATCAAGGTAAAAAAAGACTCCATTTGTAGTCTCAATGTGTTCCAAGATTTTCGTGTAGGATTCAATTTGTACATGCATGAGCTTTGATATGATATTTGTAAATGCGAATCGGGAGTCGCTAACGCGACTTGGGATATGCAATGTTTAGAATCCCATTAAAACGATTAGAATCGCACTATGGTCATATTATAATGAGGATGTTTAATGCTGGATGAATGTTTCATCTCCGTGACATCGAATAGCACTCTACAATATCCACATATATATGTTTAAATAAACGTGCAAACCCAAAATAATCCCGTGATATTATTAATCGTTGCAATTGTAACGACTCCGGACTCAGACAATAGAAGGTTCTTTTGTTTAGGCTTTAACACGGCTTCGGACCCCGGCGTCACGATATAGCAACGACGACGAGGAGACAGCAACCAGCCACGACCCGAATCCCCACTAACACAGCCCCGAACCTCGTTCCTCCACCTCTCTTACTCTCGGCGTGAACCTCCCCCAACCCTTGGTCTCGCCTTCCCTTCTTGAACTCTCTCTATCCTGTTGTCACCACTTGTCCCTTCGTTGACGCACTGTCTGAACATCCCCCCCCCCCCATCCTCTTAAAAATAATAATTGCCGTCTCGGCAAACAACAATTCTTAGAAGCCACGTGCGTCAGGGCAGCAGCTGTAGCAACATTTTTCCGACGCCTCTACAATCACAATCTTAACGCTCAACTGTAAGGGGTAAGCCGTGTGACCCTACTCACCCGACAACAACAATAAACCAACAAAACAATAACAACCACACACAAATCCTAATACGCTTCCACGTTGTCCAAGGGGACCCTTCTATTGTCCGTGTGTTGGGTGTGGATCCTACCAGCGCAACCTTGCGCATTTAGACCGTCTCCTCCAGCCGGTACCTCGCCCATGATGGAATCTTGTGCCTTTCCGGGCGTCAAGGGTTCGCACCACAGCCTTGAAGGGTTAGGCAGGTCCCTGGCTTCTTGTGAAGAATATGAGCGGGCTCCAGGCACCGCTCCCTCTCACGTGGCGGATCCTTGAGGCACGCCGAGCCTCTGGGGCTCGTAAACTGTGGGCGGTACAACACATTTCCTTTGGCGTACGGTTTCCATTGCCGAGCGCCCCATCACGTCGGACACACCAGACTTGGGCTGTACAATCCATGTGGATGAGCTGTCTGGGTGGGGACGGACATCAGTTTTGAGGCTGGACCGGTGGACGAACCAACGCCGACGCCCCAACTACATTCGTACTCACTGAGGCCGTCTCACCTCTATGACTTCTACCGGACAATCCGGACCCTGCCATGGGCGGAACTAATTCTAATAATTCGAATGGAATTCGAATATCACACTTCAATGTACGGCGTGTTCTAATCTAGAACACGAGTTTACAATGTTATTTTATAGCGTTATAATGTATAGCTCATAGAGTTCACAACATTAGATTTTACTATTACACTTGTTTACAGTGTAATTGTTATGGCGTTACAATGTATATAGCACACAGTTAAAAAGGTTATATTGTTAGAGTTCATAATGTTTGAGTTTACAGTGTGAGAGTTTACAATGTGAGAGTTTGTGGCCGTGTCCTGTTCTCGCGGGACCCCACACGGATTTGGAAATAATTGCGATGACCATGAATGATCTGAGCTTTGAGCGACTAATGTTTACTTTGTTTCAATATAACTGAGTGTAGGTGAGTGCCATCGGGGCTTATTGAATACTACTCATGAATGAACTCACTCCTTAATGAAAGAAATTGTAATCATTTTGGTAGAACAAGTCACCTGCCTTTTCAAGACGAATAGTTATCTTCAATAGCGTTCTTAAATATATTGCTAAAATACACAGCAGAGGGAAGGCTGCCTTGTTGTGTTATTCTAATAATTTTAATGCAATTCTAACTCTGTACCCCTCCCCTCACCCCAGTTCGCATATCCGACCTCCGGTTCGCTTGCACGTACGCTACACATGCATATGAGCAGAGTGCGATTTTAATACTTCTAATGAGATTACAAAACCGATCCTCCGTTTACGTTGTTAAAAAAGAAAAAAAACAGTTTTTAGTTTATAGTCATTTTAATGTTTAGTGTTAGTGTTTATAGTGTTATCAGTTTACGTGTTATACAGTGCAGGTGATCCCCGGTATACTTCGGGATTCGTGACCAGAACCAGATTCGGGGCAGAGCACGTACCGGGTGGCACCTGTGGACAATACAACCAGGCCCTGTCCCCTACCGCCCATGAAAGCACGTGTTCCCGTCGCCCCGTGATCGTTTCATAAGCTCTGGCAGTGACAGATCTCGTTATGAATCGTTTCTAAACACTAAACATTAAACGCCTATAAACTGTTTTTATCATTTATACCACCATAAACGCGAGGGACGGTATTATAATCTCATTAGAAGTATTATAATCGCACTGTGCTCATATGTACGTAAAGTGTCCGTTCAACCGAAACGTGTCTAAACTCTTAAACGTGTTCGTCGTCAAATTGACGGAATTTTATTGTGTCTCGGTTTAGACATGGTTGTCGTTCTTGTTTTAGCAGTCGACAAAATCCAAACGTCAAGGCGAAACATCCTTGCGGCCGACAACGTACTTTTGACTCAATTACACCGCTCCTGTCACTATGCTCACATGCAGCAGAGAGGCTCTCCACAGTACCACGAGGAAACGAACCATTCAATTGCTCTGTGTGTGGGAAGGCGTTTTCACGTTCATCAAATCCACAACGCCATCAGAGATCACACAGGCGAGAAGCAATTCCTGTGCTCGGTGTGTGAAGGCATTTTCACTCTCGTCAACTCTTCAAAACCATCAGTAAACACACACGGGTGAGAAACCATTCCAGTGTACTCTGTACTGTACACTTGGGCGAACGGGAATCACTTTTTGGTGAAACTGGTCAGATCTGCGCGAGAGGAGTTGCTGCTGAAACGCGTTGTATAAAATTTGTTCACGCCGTCGAGAGTTTATCAATCCGAGAAGGCAAGCCTGAGATCCGCTCATGCACTTGAATCACGTTACTATTCATTCCCAGCATGCCATTGGAATTCCATTCCACGGGACGTTGTCTTTTTTATTTCGTGTTCCGTGTGTTTGATCAAATACTAATGTTGTGACGTGGACCGTGTGCAATTTAATAAGTTTTATATAAATATAGGCCATTTATATTCCGAGCCCAAGTGCTGACGGAGCGACGCGTGTATGTGCCGCCTCCTTTCTCCATAACCGCTTCGAGTTTGACGTCGATTTCAAGCTGGTGCCCTGTGCCAGCTCATTCCTCAAACCACTGTCCTTGAAATAGATTCTGACTCGAGGCGGTCGTGGAGAAAGGTGGCGGCACGTTCATCGATTCCCGTTCGCCCAAGTATACATTACGCTTTGCTCACCTGCCATTAGCGCCCTGTGCAGACGGTGTAACAGCTTCCTCCGTGCTCACCTGCCATTAGCGCCCTGTGCAGACGGTGTAACAGCTTCCTCCGTGCTCACCTGCCATTAGCGCTCTGTGCAGACGGTGTAACAGCTTCCTCCGTGCTCACCTGCCATTAGCGCCCTGTGCAGATGGTGTAACAGCTTCCTCCGTGCTCACCTGCCATTAGCGCCCTGTGCAGACGGTGTAACAGCTTCCTCCGTGCTCACCTGCCATTAGCGCCCTGTGCAGACGGTGTAACAGCTTCCTCCGTGCTCACCTGCCATTAGCGCCCTGTGCAGACGGTGTAACAGCTTCCTCCCTTACGATTTCTCCAACGTCCCACACCGCGGACCACCCGCTGACGCCTTTCTCAGTCCCCAATGCCACCGTGCAAGCCCTTCACACATTCGTCCTGCCACCAGCTTGCGGGAACACCCGTCATCCGCGCTGACAGGGCGAAAAATATTCCTACAATAGTCCGTGAGAGCTTGAAGAGACCCGAGCTGTCATCTATTAAATGTGACGGGTTCATTATTTTGCATTGTGTGCACAAATGCAGATATTATGTTATCAAACGAAATAATATCAAACCCAAATGTTAAGGGGTATTAATTTCAAGGGCAAATTTGAGCCTCTTTATGCCATTGTATCTTATTAAAATTAATTTCAATTAAAATGTATTTCAATTAAAACATATACGTCTATAGCAAACGCAATTCAATTGATGTCAAAAGTAAGCGCAATTCAATTCGGTGCATTTTAGTGAATAAAATGGACGACTCCTTTGTTCATTTCATTCCAAAAGGCATACGACGTACATACTACCAGAAATAGCTCACGATTTGGCTATTCTGTTCTTATTGACTCAACTTTTATTTCTTTTCCTGGTGACAAATAC
This sequence comes from Petromyzon marinus, assembly GCF_048934315.1. Taxonomy (NCBI): domain Eukaryota; kingdom Metazoa; phylum Chordata; class Hyperoartia; order Petromyzontiformes; family Petromyzontidae; genus Petromyzon; species Petromyzon marinus. Next base: position 249,852 of record NC_133744.1, read on the forward strand.
ATCTACATGGAACTGAGCCAAATACCCTTCGAGTAAATAGACAGCTTTGGTACATTTTCAGCTACTAACATTGAATAAAATGGACGGCGCCTTGAACATTCAGTGAATAAAATTGGATAAAATGGACCACCACTTTGTGCATTTTATTGCAAAAGGCAGAGGAAATATCCCGTGTTGTATATTTTACAAATGGATTTTTTTTCTGTATACTTAGTTCCTTTCACAACAATGTGCTCACAACTTGTGGATTCGGCACTGTGAGTTTTTCTCGGTACAAGACATGAACACCATGAGCAACAACGACTTCGAAGGCGCCGACGGATTTTTGGATGCCACCGTTGAAAAGCTGCTTGCTGAAACAGAGGCCGCATTTGTTGCTGGAACCCTTTTACAAAATCGGAGACAAAATCGCAGAGGCCATCGACCCAAAGCCAATCCCAGCTGGCGCCACAACTGCGCCAACGCCATCCAACATGCAACCACCACCTCAGTCGTAGTTTAGTGATCCAAGAGAGTATTTCATAGTGGAATAATGAACTATCGAAGACTCTCGAAGCCTTGTCTCTCAGTTTTGTCATGACATATTCAAACACAAATTTACAGGTATAAGGCCATAAGCCGGTCATGTTTCGATTTCGAGCAGAAACGCTAATAATCCGGAGTCTAAAGCCCCATACTACCGTATACCGGGAAAACAAATCCTCAAATGCAATTGTAGTCATTTTTTGGCCCAGCCCTTAACGATTTTATGATACATTGCTCCAAAATGAGCAGATTTCAGTCAAAGATTTCACCATTCGATTCCTCTGCAGAGGTTAATTTGTCCGAAGAACCCTCAACGATTTTGAGGGCAAAAAGGTGGGAAGACGCTCTCAATTTGCACAATTTTACGTAACAATGTCATAAAATTGCGCAAAATTCCAATGTTCCTACCAGCCCACCCTGCAAGGGCTTGTTTCAAAATAAGTGCGCATTTACACATTGAGATGCATCTACATATTCAGATATGAAGCACAATGGGCAAATTACCCTTCGGTATGTTAATATACATACGGATTGTACCTTCCAAAATGAATATCCTGAAAGACAAAGGATTGGATCCTACTGGGGGGGGGGGAGTTATAAGACAGCTCAGAAGCAGAGCTCAAGGCCATTTCGAGTGGGAACTTGATGAGGCTGGACGCTCGACTCGTCGCTCTGCTGATCGCCCTTCTAACGAGAGACAACGCAGCCTGGCGAGCACAATTGCTGTGTCGACAGTTAGGCGACTTTGATTCGTGAGAGTTCGTGGCGACATCTTCAAACGGGCTACAGACATCGATACACCGTGAATCTCCAAGTCCGTGTCTATTTTCGCGAATAAAAACTCAAACACGTTCGTTGTCAAACTGACTGGATGTGATTGTGTCTCTGTTAGACGCTAGTGACCTTTTTGTTTTGGCAATTAAGAAAATCCAAAACGCAACGAGTAACATCCTCGCAGCCGAGAGTGTAATTTTGACTCTCAATAACATCGCTTCTTCTCCTCCGAATCTGAAGAAACAGTCGCATGGAGCAGAGACGCTCTCCACAGCGTCACGAACACACGGACAAAAAGTTATTCAATTGCTTGGTGTGTAGGAAGGCATTTTCACGGACATCACATCTTAAGATTCACGAGAGAACACACACGGGCGAGAAGCCATTCCTGTGCCCTGTGTGTGGTAAGACATTTGCACAGTCGAAAATTCTTCAAAACCACACGGGTGAGAAGCCATTCCTGTGTTCTATATGTGCGAAGGCATTTGCACGCAACGCAACTCTTCAAGATCATCAGAAAACACACACGGGCGAGAAGCCATTCCTGTGCTCTGTGTGTGGAAAGGCATTTGTACGGCCATCAAAACGGAACAGACATCAGAAGGTCCACGATGATAGGAAACTGAAATCAAAAGGTGAAATTCAAGGTGCTGCAATGATTCCTGAAGATAATTCTACCTTCGATCCCATGCAGTTGGATCCCGAGAGATGGCTGGATGTAATGGAGTGGCTCGAGAGTCAAACCGAGAGCTAGGGATGACTGAGAAATAATGTTGCATGTGGTTTAACCTATTAAGCCGGATTGAGTAATTTTACGTGTTTCTTTTAGTAATACCTTACAATTGATAATATCAGTGATTTTGACACTTTAGTTTTACAATGTGTTTCAAAGTGTTGTGACGTGATCGTGGTAAATTGCTGAAGTGGCATGATGATCAGTGGTTGTGATCATCATGCCACTTCAGCATGGTTAAGTGTTCCCGTTGAGCTAAAGTTGAAATGAGTCTGTAAATAAATCTTCGCTCAAATTTTAAACGCGTATTTTATTTTATATAGCTTTTTTGGTTTGTAATAAGCAACCTTAGATAACCGATTCAGGATGTACATTGATGGCGCGTTCGTCTGATGTACGGCTTGGTCTTCAAGTCAGACGCATAGTGAACAAATGTGGTTAACCAATCATGAAATCAAGGGGGAATGATACTTTAATGATTTGATATTCCTGGAAGTGACATGGTTTGCATTGTATTGTAACTGTTTGATCATAGGACGTAATAAATATTCGGCACGAGTTTTTACGTAAATATTCTTGTACATGAATAAAAACGTATTTTTAACAACTGTTTGTCCGTCAATTATTTTACAACTTTTTTTAAATAGCAAAACGTGTGGATCCGAGTTTCAGGTAGAGCGTCTCCATCACACAAGTCTGCCCTTAACGAGCAGTATCTTGGCTGTCTCCCCATCACCATGTTCCTAGAGGGGAATGGTCCCCGTTATAAATCGTCTCGCAGCATTCTGGTCCCTAATCCCGAAGTAAACTGGAGATCACCTGTACTGTATACCATGTCAACTGTAACACTATTAACGATAACACTAAACATTAAATGACTATACACTGGTTTTATGATTTTCTAGCGGTAATTATCCGGCGTTGCCCGGGCGAAAAAGACACACACACACACATCGACCTACTCAAACAAACATTTACCCACACACACAAAGACATTGACTTACACAGACACACATATGGAGTCACAGACACACATAGCTAGGCTCTCACACATTCATCGACCCAAGCACAAATATGGACCAACACACACACACATATATCGACTAAGAGACACACACATGGACCCACGCACACACATCGACTTACACACACAAACATCGACTGACACACATAGAGACACCCACACTCACATGGAGCCATGCACACACATGTATTTATGTCATTTAGACTTGCCAACCATATTTTTACGCGAACTGGGGGGTGCAAGATTCTAATCAGATGATAATTAGTAGATTAACACTATGGTCGTATTATAATTACACTGAGCTAGAATGTATGTTATAAGTAAATCCGCATTGGGAGTCGTGAATGCAACCTAGGAAGTTTAGAATAGCATCAAAATTAATATAAAAACAACGTGGTCCTATTTGAATCACGTGATCTACTGCTGCTGATGTTCGGGTGGCGGCCGCCGATTATGGCTCTGCTCTTCCTTTTCCCTCGCCTGGATAGTACAGGACATGTGGATGAGCTGTCTGGGTGGGGACGGACATCAGTTTTGAGTCGGGACGGGTGGCCGAACCAACGCCGACGCCCCAACCACATTCGTACTCACTGAGGCCGTCTCACCTCTATGATTCTACAACCAGGCCCTGTCCCAGACCGCCCATGGAAGCACGTGTTCCCGCCGCCCCGGATTCTTCTCATTAGCGGATTGCGATCTGGTGGGGAAAGGTCCTCGTTATAAATCGTTTCTCAACGTTCAGGTCCGGAATCCCGAAGTATACCGGGGATCACCTATTCTCTATAACATGTAAACTGATAACACTATTAACAATAACACTAAATATTAAACGACTATGAACTAAACTTTTTTAAATATATACCAACATAAGCGGAGGTTCAGTATTATAATCTCATTAGAAGAATTAAAATCGCACTCTGCTAATATGCATGTGTAGCGTACGTGCAAGCGAACCGGAGGTCGGATATGCGAACTGGGGTAAGAGGAGGTGTGCAGAGTTAGAATCGCTTAAACATTATTAGAGTAACACTGTGCACGGATGATTGATATTTGTAAATGTGAATCGGGAGTCGCTAACGCGACTTGGGATATGCAATGATTAGAATCCCATTAAAACTATTAGAATCGCACTATGGTCATATTATAATGAGGATTTTGAATGCTGGATGAATGTTTCATCTAAGTGACATCTAATAGCACTATACAATATCCGCATATACATGTTTAAATAAACGCGCAACCCCAAAATAATCCCGTGATATTATTAATCGTTGCAATTGTAACGACTCCGGACTCAGACAATAGAAGGATCTTTTGTTTAGGCTTTAACACGGCTTTGGACCCCGGCGTCACGATATAGCAACGACGACGAGGAGACAGCAACCAGCCACGACCCGAATCCCCACTAACACAGCCCCGAACCTCGTTCCTCCACCTCTCTTACTCTCGGCGTGAACCTCACTCCACCCTTGGTCTCGCCTTCCCTTCTTGAACTCTCTCTATCCTGTTGTCACCACTTGTCCCTTCGTTGAGGCACTGTCTTCACAACAACCATCTTAAAACAAAATGAGCCGTCTCGGCTAACAACAATTTTTAGAAGCCACGTGCGTCAGGGCAGCAGCTGTAACGAAAATTTTTCCCACGCCGCTACAATCACAATCTTAACGCTCATCTGTAAGGGGTAAGCCGTGTGACCCTACTCACCCGACGACAACAACAACAACAATAAACCAACACAACAACAACCACACACAAATCCTAATACGCTTCCACGTTGTCCAAGGGGACCCTTCTATTGTCCGTGTGTTGGGTGTGGATCCTACAATCGCAACCTTGCGCATTTTGACCGGCTTCTCGCAGCCGGTGCCTCGCCCATGATGGAATCTTGTGCCTTTCCGGGCGTCAAGGGTTCGCACCACAGCCTTGAAGCGTTAGGCAGGTCCCTGGCTTCTTGTGAAGAATATGAGCGGGCTCCAGGCACCGCTGCCTCTCACGTGGCGGATCCTTGAGGCACGCCGAGCCTCTGGGGCTCGTAAACTGTGGGCGGTACAACACATTTCCTTTGGCGTTCGGTTTCCGTTGCCGAGCGCCCCATCACGTCGGACACACCAGACTTGGGCTGTACAATCCATGGGGATGAGCTGTCTGGGTGGGGACGGACATCAGTTTTGAGGCTGGACCGGTGGACGAACCAACGCCGACGCCCCAACTACATTCGTACTCACTGAGGCCGTCTCACCTCTATGACTTCTACCGGACAATCCGGACCCTGCCATGGGCGGAACTAATTCTAATAATTCGAATGGAATTCGAATATCACACTTCAATGTATGGTGTTCTAATCTAGAACACGAGTTTACAATGTTATTTTATAGCGTTATAATGTATAGCTCATAGAGTTCACAACATTAGATTTTACTATTACACTTGTTTACAGTGTAATTGTTACGGCGTTACAATGTATATAGCACACAGTTTAAAGGTTATAGTGTTAGAGTTCATAATGTTTGAGTTTACAGTGTAAGAGTTTACAATGTGAGAGTTTGTGGCCGTGCCCTGTGCTCGCGGGACCCCACACGGATGTGGAAATAATTGCGATGACCATGAATGAGCTGAGATTTGAGCGACTAATGTTTACTTTGTTTCAATATAACTGAGTGTAGGTTAGTGCCATTGGGGCTTATTGAATACTACTCATGAATGAACTCACTCCTTAATGAAAGAAATTGTAATCATTTTGGTAGAACAAGTCACCTGCCTTTTCAAGACGAATTGTTATCTTCAATAGCGTTCTTAAATATATTGCTAAAATACACAGCAGAGGGAAGGCTGCCTTGTTGGGGAGATGTAGTTTGGGTTCGGCGCTGTGACTGGAGTTAGGCGATGTGACCGGGTGATATCACGGATTCTGAAACAATGGAGTTCAACACTCGCTGCTTGGCCCCGTCGACAGCAGCGGAGACGATCCGATCCACTGCGCTCCATCAAAAGGTGAAATTCAAGGTGCTGCAATGAGTCCTGAAGGAGATTCCACCTTCGATCCCATGCAGTTGGATCCCGAGAGATGGCTGGATGTAATGGAGTGGCTCGAGAGTCAAACCGAGAGCTAGAGATGACTGAAAAATAAAGTTGCATGTTGTTATACCGATTAATTCGGATTGAGTACGTTTGTGTGTTTATTTTAGACCAAGTAATACGTTACAATTTATTATATCTGTGATTTTGACACTGTAGTTTACAATGTGTTTGAGAGTTTCGTTACTTGCAGGTGGTGATTTGTTGAAGTGGTGTGACGAACAGTGGTTGTGAGAGGGTTGAATTCCTGACTATTGTCGTAGTTAAATGTTCCTGTTGAGCTAAACTTGAATTGAGTCTAATTACATCTTTACTCAACATTTTAAACATTTTTTATTTTACATAGTTTTTTTTAGTTGGTAATAATCGACTGTAGATACCCGATGTCAGTCTGTACTTTGACGACGCGTTTGTTGGATTTTTAGCTTGGACTTCACCACAGACGCACAGTGAACAAATGTGGTGAACTAATCAGGAAATCAATAGGGAATGAAACGCTGACGCTTTGGTGTTCCTGGAATTGACATGGTTTACATTCAACTGTAACTGTTTGAAAATAGGACGTAACACACATTTGTTACGAGTTTTAAGTAAATATTTTTGCAGATGAATAAAAACATATTTTTAACAACGTTTTGTCCGTTATTTATTTTACAATGTTTAAAGCAAAAACGCGTTAAAATTTCAGGTGGAGGATCTCCGTCACACGAATCTGCCCTTAACCGGCAGCATATTGGCTGTCTACCCCATTAAGATATGTTCCTTGAGGGAAAGGTCCCCGTTGTTAATCGTTTCTCAACGTACCTGTCGCTAATCCCCAAGTATGCCGTGGATAAACTGTACTCTGTAAGATGTAACTGTAACAGTCTAAACGATAAACACATTAACGACTATAACCTTGTTTAATAATGTATTACAACACAAATGGAGGTACGGTATTAAAATATCATTAGAAGTATTTGAATCTCAATGTGATCGTACTAAAATCGCGCTCTGCTCATATGCATGTGTAGTGTACGTGGAAGCGAACCGGAGGTCGGATATGCGAACTGGGGTGAGTTAGAATTGCATTAAAATAATTAGAATAACACTTTGCTCGAATGTTTGATATTTATAAATGAGAATCGGGAGTCGCTAATGCGACTTTGGATTTGCAATGATTAGAATCCCATTGAAACTTAGAATTGCACTTTGGTCATATTAGAATCAGGACTTTGACAGCTGGATGAATTTTGATTTAAAGCTTTCGTGACTGCAGTGATTTATATTCTTGGTTCTTTCGGTAAAGTAACGTTGAAGGGAAACAATCAAATAATACAAATATAAAACAATACAATTCTCACGACGTTTCGACTGCAACACAAGCAATCATCATCAGCTAGATGAATGTTCCATCTGAATGACATCGAATAGCACTATACAATATCCGTGTATATATGTTTAAATAAACGCACAAACCCAAGTCCGTGAGATTATTAATAGTTGCAATTGTAATGACTCCGGACTCAGACTGTAGAGGGTTCTTTTATTTAGCCTTTAACGCGGCTTAGGACCCCGGCGTCACGATATAGCAACGACAACGCCTTAACGGCAACCAGCCGTGACCCGAATCCCCACTAACACAGCCCTGAACCTCGTTCCTTCAACTCTCTCTCGGCGTCAACCTCCCCCTCCACCCTTGGTCCAGCCTTCTCTTCTTGAAGTCTCTCTCTCCTGTTGTCACCGCTTGTCCCTTCGATGAGGCACTGTCTACACAACAACCATCTTAAAACAAAATGAGCCGTCTCGGCTAACAACAATTTTTAGAAGCCACGTGCGTCAGGGCAGCAGCTGCAGCAACATTTTTCCCACGCCGCTACAATCACAATGTTAACGGTCATCTGTAAGGGGTAAGCCGTGTGACCCTACTCACCCGACAACAACAACAAGAAACCAACAAAACAACAACAACCACACACAAATCCTAATACGCTTCCACGTTGTCCAAGGGGACCCTTCTATTGTCCGTGTGTTGGGTGTGGATCCTACAATCGCAACCTTGCGCATTTTGACCGGCTTCTCGCCGCCGGTGCCTCGCCCATGATGGAATCTTGTGCCCTTCCGGGCGTCAAGGGTTCGCACCACAGCCTTGAAGGCTTAGGCAGGTCCCTGGCTTCTTGTGAAGAATATGAGCGGGCTCCAGGCACCGCTCCCTCGCACGTGGCGGATCCTTGAGGCACGCCGAGCCTCTGGGGCTCGTAAACTGTGGGCGGTACAACACATTTCCTTTGGCGTACGGTTTCCATTGCCGAGCGCCCCATCACGTCGGACACACCAGACTTGGGCTGTACAATCCATGGGGATGAGCTGTCTGGGTGGGGACGGACATCAGTTTTGAGGCTGGACCGGTGGACGAACCAACGCCGACGCCCCAACTACATTCGTACTCACTGAGGCCGTCTCACCTCTATGACTTCTACCGGACAATCCGGACCCTGCCATGGGCGGAACTAATTCTAATAATTCGAATGGAATTCGAATTATTAGAATTAGTTCGAATATCACACTTCAATGTACGGCGTTCTAATCTAGAACACGAGTTTACAATGTTATTTTATAGCGTTATAATGTATAGCTCATAGAGTTCACAACATTAGATTTTACTATTACACTTGTTTACAGTGTAATTGTTATGGCGTTACAATGTATATAGCACACAGTTTAAAGGTTATATTGTTAGAGTTAATAATGTTTGAGTATACAGTGTGAGATTTTACAATGTGAGCGTTTGTGGCCGTGTCCTGTGCTCGCGGGACCCCACACGGATTTGGAAATAATTGCGATGACCATGAATGAGCTGAGATTTGAGCGACTAATGTTTACTTTGTTTCAACATAATTGTGTGTAGGTGAGTGCCATCGGGGCTTATTGAATACTACTCATGAATGAACTCACTCCTTAATGAAATAAATTGTAATCATTTTGGTAGAACAAGTCACCTGCCTTTTCTAGACGAATTGTTATCTTCAATAGCGTTCTTAAATATATTGCTAAAATACACAGCAGAGGGAAGGCTGCCTTGTTGGGGAGATGAAGTTTGGGTTCGGTGCTGTGACTGGAGTTAGGCGCTGTGACCGGGTGATATCACGGATTCTGAAACAATGGAGTTCAACACTCGCTGCTTGGCCCCGTCGACAGCAGCGGAGACGATCCGATCCACTGCGCTCCATCTCCCCACATGATCCACGAAATTGTCAGTTTTTAAATGAACACATGTTTTAGACATATTTTTAAATGCACGTGTAATGTATATATGTGCTATAATGTGTGATTGTTTTACTTTTTATATATTTTTTAACTGAACAAATATACATTCTATTAAATTGATATGACATTCATCCATCAGTGGACAGTTTGATTCTAATACGACTACAGTGGGATATTAATAATTGTAATGCGATACTAATCCTGCATATCCTACCCCCGGTTCGCATTTGCTTAACATGCCTATGACCGCAGTTAGATTCTAATATGATCACAGTGCGATTATAGTTAGTATTATGCGATTATAACCACGGACCTCCATTTATGTTGTCTAAAACTTTAACAGTTTAAAGTATTTTTTTACAGCGTTACAATGTATATGTTGCAGTTCATAGGTTATAGTGTTAGAGTTCACAATGTTAGAGTTTACGATGTCAGTGTTCATCAAATGCATCGATCGAGCGCTTCAATGGGGTGCGTTTGATCAGAGTATTTGATCAAAGGTTGTTATCCCATCACAGAACACCACTGTAACTGAAGCAACTTCAGCAGCAGCACCAACAACAGCACCAACAACAGCAACATCAACAGCAGCAACAACAACAACAGCAGCAACATCAACTTCAGAGACGCTGCGTCACGCGGCACCATCCAGGCGAGCAAAGGAAGAGCAGAGCCCGAATCGGAAGCCGCCACCCGAACATCAGCAGCAGTAGACATCGTGATTCTAGTAGAACCACGTTGTTATAATACTCACTTTGATGCCATTCTAAACCGCTCACCTCCCAAGTTGCATTCACGACTCCCAGTGCGCATTTACATATAACTTACACTCGAGCTCAGTGTAATTATAATACTACCATAGTGTTATGCTAATAATTTTTATCTGATCATAATCCTGCACCCCCCAGTTCGCATATCCGACCCCCGGTTCGCAAGGCCAAATGGCATACATATTATATACATAAGAGCACAGTTCACATGCACGTACACTATTATACGTGTATATTAGCAGAGTGCGATTCAAATATGACCACGATATAATTGTAATACTTCTAATGAGATTTTAATACCGTACCTCTGTTTTTGGTGTTATAAATGATGAAACTTGTGTATTGATTATAGTCATTTTAATGTTTCGTGTTTATCGTTTAGTGTTACAGTTTACATGTCATAGAGTACAGGTGATCTCCTGTATACTTGATGATTAGGGACCGTAACGTTGCGAATCGATTTATAATAGCTCAAAGTTTATATTGTTAGAGTACGCAAATTCAGAGTTTACTATAAAACTAGTTTTACAGTTATTTTTACATCCTTCAAATGTATATGTTATAGTTTTTAAGTTATATTGTTCGAGTGCATGATGTTAAAGTTTACAGAGTGAGAGTTTACAATGTAAGAGTATATCAAAAGCGTCGATCGAGGGCCTCCATCTGGTAGGTTTAATCAGAGTTTTTGTTTTAAATCAAAGGCGTTATCCCATCACGAGACACCAACACCCTGCGTATATAACAGCAACAGAAGCAACTTCAGCAGCTACAAAACCGTTCGATGCCAAAGCAGCGACTTCTGATTCTGCTCCAACTGATTTATAACGAGGAACTTTCTCCGTGCCCACCCAGACATCTCATCCCCACGTCCTGTACAGGCCAAGTCTGCTGTGTCCGACGTGATGGGGCGCTCCACAACGGAGACCGTACGCCAAAGGAGATGTGTTGATCCGCCCACAGTTTCCCAGCCCCTGAGGCCCGGGGTGCCTCGAGGATCTGCCACGTGCGAGGGACCGGTGCCTGGAGCCCGGTCCAAATTCTTTACAAGAAGCCAGGGACCTGCCTAACGCTTCAAGGCTGTGGACAACGTGGAAGCATGTTAGGATTATTGTTGTTGTTGTTGTTTTAATGTTTTCGTGTTGTTGTTGTTGTTGTCGGCTGAGTAGGGTCACACCGCTTACCCCTTTACAGATGAGCGTTAAGATTGTGATTGTCGGGCGTCGGGAAAATGTTGCTACAGCTGCTGCACTGACGCACGTGGCTTCTAAAGATTGTTGTTTGCCGAGACGGCTCATTTTGTTTTAAGAGGTTGGCGGAGGGGATGTTCAGACAGTGCGTCAACGAAGGGACAAGTGGTGACAACAGGATAGAGAGAGTTCAAGAAGGGAAGGCGAGACCAAGGGTGGGTGGAGGTTCACGCCGAGAGTAAGAGAGGTGGAGGAACGAGGTTCGGGGCTGTGTTAGTGGGGATTCGGGTCGTGGCTGGTTGCTGTCTCATCGTCTTCGTTGCTATATCGTGACGCCGGGGTCCGAAGCCGTGTTAAAGCCTAAACAAAATAACCTTCTATTGGCTGAGTCCATAGTCGTTACAATTGCAACGATTAATAATATCACATGATTATTTTGGGGTTGCGCGTTTATTTAAACATATATGCGGATATTGTATAGTGCTATTCGATGTCACGGAGACGAAACATTCATCCAGCATTCAAAATCCTCATTATAATATGACCATAGTGCGATTCTTATAGTTTTAATGGGATTCTAATCATTGCATATCCCAAGTCGCGTTAGCGACTCCCGATTCGCATTTACAAATATCAATAATTAGTGCACAGTGTTATTCTAATAATGTTTAAGCGATTCTAACTCTGCACACCTCCCCTTACCCCAGTTCGCATATCCGACCTCCGGTTCGCTTGCACGTACGCTACACATGCATATGAGCAGAGTGCGATTTTAATACTTCTAATGAGATTATAATACCGAGCCTCCGGTTATGTTGGTATAAATAAAAAAAACAGTTTTTAGTTAATAGTCGTTTAACGTTTAGTGTTATTGTTTATAGTGTTATCAGTTTACGTGTTATAGAGTACAGGTGATCCCCGGTATACTTCGGGATTCTTGACCTGAACGTTGAGAAACGATTTATAACGAGGACCTTTCCCCACCAGATCGCAATCCGCTAATGAGAAGAATCCGGGGCGGCGGGAACACGTGCTTCCATGGGCGGTCTGGGACAGGGCCTGGTTGTAGAAGTCAGAGGTGAGACGGCCTCAGTGAGTACGAATGTGGTTGGGGCGTCGGCGTTGGTTCGGCCACCGGTCCCGACTCTAAACTGATGTCCGTCTCCACCCAGACAGCTCATCCCCATGTCCTGAACTATCCAGGCGAGGGGAAAGGAGAGCAGAGCCATAATCGGCGGCCGCCACCCGAACATCAGCAGCAGTAGATCACGTGATTCAAATAGGACCACGTTGTTGTTATAGTAATTTTGATGCTATTCTAAACTTCCTAGGTTGCAGGAATAGGTTTTACCCTTTTAACTGGCATGAAAACTGACACCTTTATTCAAGGCATCATGTTTGCAATAACCACAACACAAGCAGTCAAAATGCAAACAAAAAAGACAAACTCTGATAATAATATTGGCACTGTCCTTGAATTTGATTGGTCCACACCCGAGACAGTTTTTCTCAGAGCCTCGTCTCCATTCGTGTTAGAGTTGTCTTTTTTGTTTGCATTTTGACTGCTTGTGTTGTGGTTATTGCAAACATGATGCCTTGAATAAAGGTGTCAGTTTTTGTGCCAGTTTAAAGGGTAAAACCTATTCCTATATCTTGTTACTGGCAAAGGAGGTCTCATAATGTAAATTCCGAGGTTGCATTCACGACTCCCAATGCGCATTTACATATAACAAACATTCTAGCTCAGTGTAATTATAATACGACCATAGTGTTAATCTAATAATTATAATCTGATCATAATCCTGCACCCCCCAGTTCGCGTAAAAATATGGTTGGCAAGTCTAAATTACATAAATACATGTGTGTGTGCATGGCTCCATGTGAGTGTGGGTGTCTCTATGTGTGTCAGTCGATGTTTGTGTGTGTAAGTCGATGTGTGTGTATCTAAAGTCCAAGTCTGTGTGTGAGTCTATATGTGTCTGTGTAAGGCGATGTGTCTGCGTGGGTCAATGTGTGTGTCTCTAAGTCGATATATGTGTGTGTTAGTCCATATGTGTGCTTAGGTCGATGTATGTGTGAGAGCCTAGCTATGTGTGTCTGTGACTCCATATGTGTGTCTGTGTAAGTCAATGTCTTTGTGTGTGTGGGTAAATGTCTGTTTGAGTAGGTCGATGTGTGTGTCTGTCTTTTTCGCTCGGGCAACACCGGGTAATTACCGCTAGAAAATCATAAAACCAGTGTATAGTCATTTATAATGTTTAGTGTTATCGTTGATAGTGTTACAGTTGACATGGTATACAGTACAGGTGATCTCCAGTTTACTTCGGGATTAGGGACCAGAATGCTGCGAGACGATTTATAACGGGGACCATTCCCCTCTAGGAACATGGTGATGGGGAGACAGCCAAGGTACTGCTCGTTAAGGGCAGACTTGTGTGATGGAGACGCTCTACCTGTAACTCGGATCCACACGTTTTGCTACTTAAAAAAAGTTGTAAAATAAATGACGGACAAACAGTTGTTAAAATACTTTTATTCATATACAAGAATATTTACGTAAAAACTCGTGCCGAATATTTATTACGTCCTATGCTCAAACAGTTACAATACAATGCAAACCATGTCACTTCCAGGAATATCAAATCATTAAAGTATCATTCCCCATTGATTTCATTATTGGTTAACTACATTTGTTCACTGTGCGTCCAAGCCGTACATCAGACGAACGCGTCATCAATGTACATCCTGAAATCCGTTATCTAAAGTTGCTTATTACAAACCAAAAAAGCTATATAAAATAAAAATAAACGTTTATAAATTACGAGTGAAGATGTCATTATAGACTCATTTCAAATTTAGCTCAACGGGAACACTTAACCGTGACAATGATCAGTTATTTAACCCTCTCACAACCACCGCTCATCACAACACTTCAGCAAATCACCACCTGCAAGTAACGAAACTCTCAAACACACTGTAAAACTAAAGTGTCAAAATCACTGATGTAATCAATTGTAAGGTATCACTTTGTCGAAAAGAAACACGTAAAATTATTCAATCCGGCTTGATAGGTTAACCACATTGAATATTATTATTTACTCATCCCTAGCTCTTGGTTTAACTCTCGAGCCACTCCAATACATCCAGCCATCTCTCAGGATCCAACTGCATGGGATCGAAGGTGGAATTATCTTCAGGAATCAATGCAGCACCTTGAATTTCACCTTTTGATTTCAGTTTCCTATCATCGTGGACCTTCTGATGCCTGTTCAGTTTTGATGACTGTCCAAATTCCTTCCCACGCACAGCAATGGCTGCTCGCCCGTGTGTGTTTTTACGGCGTTTGAGATTTCCTGAAAGTGAACATGCATTTCCACACACAGTACACAATGCACAGGAATGACTTCTCGCCCTTGTGTGTTTGCTGATGTGTTTGAAGAGTTGACGAGTGTGAAAAGGGCAGACTCGTGTGACGGCGATGCTCCACCTGAAACTCGGCTCCACACGTTTTTGATATAAACATTTTAAAATAAATAACGGACGATCAATTGTTGAAAGTAATGTTTTTATTCATCTGCAATAATGGTCACGTTAAAACTCTTAACAAATGTTTATTACGTCTTATGTTCACACAATTACAGAGCAATGCAAAGCATGTCACTCCCCATTGATGTCCTAATTAGTTAACCCCATTTGTTCGCTGTGCATCTGTGTTGAAGTCCAACATATACATCGAAATAACGCGTCATCAATGTACGCGTTATTCAAAGCTGTGGTGCGAACCCTTCATGCCCGGAAAGGAACAAGATTCCACCATGGGCGAGGGAGCGGTGTCGAGAACCAGGTCAAAATGTGCAAGGTTGCGTTAGTAGGATCCACTCCCAGCCCTCGAACAATGGAAGGGTTCCCTTGGACAACGTGGAAGTGTATTCGATTTATTGTCGTGGTTATTATGTTGGTTTGTTTTTGTTGTCGAGTGAGTGTGGTCACACCGCTTACCGATTACAGTTGCCCGTTAAGGTTTTGTGATTTTTCTGGCGTCGGTAAATTTTGCTACAGCTGCTGCTAAGACGCACGTGGCTTCTAAAGATTGTTGTTGATGTTAAGACACTGCATCAGCTAAGGGACAAGAGTGGCAATTGGATAGAGAGAGTTCAAGAAGGGAAGGCGGGACAAAGGATGGGGGAAGATTCACACCAAGAATAAGAGAGGGGGAGGAACGAGGTTCGGGAATGTTTTTGTGAAATATCGGGTCGTGGCTGGTTGCCGTCTCATCATTGGCGTTGCTATTTCGTGATTCCGTAGGCTCCACGCCCAACAGCAATACTGAATATTGCTATTCGGTGCCATTGAGATGGAACAATTCTAATAATTTTGATAGCGATTCTAAATCTGGCACCTCCCAGGCCGCATTCACGACTCACGATGCACATTTACATATAACGTAGATTCGAGCACAGTGTCATTATAATAGACCAAAGTGTTGTTCACATTATTTTATTCTGATCCTGCACCTTCCGTTTCACATATCCCACCCTTGGTTGGCACAATATTACATACAGACCTGTTACATACATATTACATACATACATATTACATACACACATATTACATACAGACCTGTTACATACATACATATTACTTACAGACCTGTTACATACATACATACATATTACTTACAGACCTGTTACATACATCCATACATACATGTTACATACATACATGTTACATACATACATATTACATACAGACCTGTTACATACAGACCTGTTACATACATACATATTACATACAGATATGTTACATACATGTTACATATATTGTGGGGTAAATGAGGACTCCGAGTCAGATCTCCGTGTAAGGGCTCACGCCACGTTCTATTAGGGGCTCACGCCAGTTGTTTTATTGAAGACCTCTCCACACACGACTCTGTGTACTGCCCCCTCACTGCCTACACTCCACACCCCAGGGGAAGGGTACTGGGGAGCTCCCTAGCCCGTAAACCACTGATGGTGACAGTGTTGTTTGAGATCAGCTATTAAAGTCGCTGTGGCAAATGAGGTGGTGGCTTGTCGAACCATGGCTAGTGTTGCGCCCGAAACGTTTTATTTTTATTTTTTACCTATGTGACTTTAACGAAAGAACCAAAGAGTATATAATATTAAAACCTAGGAACTAAAACCTATCCATTGCAACGTGTTAAAATTCGATTAACTGTTATAGTGTATAACCACGTAAATAGAGGTATGGGATTATAATGGTATTAGAATCATTAGAATCAAACTCGGCTCGTATTAGAACCACACTGTGGTCGTATGTATGGTAAGTGAATATGCGAACCAGGGGTAGGATATGCAGAATTATAATCGAATTACAAATATTAAAATCCCACTAGTCGTACTAGAATCACACTGTCCACTGTTGGATGATTGGGTCGTATCAATGGAATCGAATATCTATATACACTATATATACACATACAAAGATTATAACAATCACACATTCTAGCATATATACAATACATATGATTTAAAAACGTATTTAAAAATGTTTTTTTTTGCTTTTACTGAGAGTCGTTGTCCATGTAGGGAGATGGAGCGCAGTGGATCGTATCGTCTCTGCTATGTTTCGGAATCCGTGTGATCACCCAGTCACATCGCCTAACTCCAGTCACAGCGCCTTACACAAACTACATCTCCCCAACAAGGCAGCCTTCCCGCTGCTGTGTGTTGTGTTTATGGGATAACAGAGGTGTCTATTATCCCCTACGCCTTGACTAAAACGACTGATTGCCCGCTTAACACCCCAGCTCATAAACCACTATTGGTGACAGTGTTGTTTGAGAGCAGCTATTAAAGTAGCTGCGGCAAATGAGGTGGTGGCTGGCCGAACCGTGCCTCGCTGTTTGTCTCCGGAGTGATGACGGATACAAACCAGAACAAGCGGAGGCCATGTACCAGATCGGGTTTTGGTTACTGATGTTAGAGTGATTGTGTTGCAAGTGTGGTCACTACGCGTCTGAACGTGCTCAAGCCCCGAAGCTCGGCGGTTGTGGGCAACGCCACGGGACTGCATTCACTTTAATTCGAGGACAATGGAGGGCATGGGGAACGTGTTTTTACAGCGATAATCCAATTTATTCAAAATA
Organism: Petromyzon marinus; assembly: GCF_048934315.1. Taxonomy (NCBI): domain Eukaryota; kingdom Metazoa; phylum Chordata; class Hyperoartia; order Petromyzontiformes; family Petromyzontidae; genus Petromyzon; species Petromyzon marinus. Next base: position 267,334 of record NC_133744.1, read on the forward strand.
AGCGCGCAATTACACAATGAGATGCACTTACATATTCAGGCATGAAACACAATGTGCACATTACCATTCGGTACGTTAATAGACATACGGATTGTACCTTCCAAAATTAACAATCGAATGCAAATATCCTGAAAGACAAAGGATTGGATCCTATGGGGGGAGTTATAAGGCGGCTCGGAAGCAGAGCTCAAGGCCATTTCGAGAGGGAACTTGATGAGGCTGGACGCTCGACTCGTCGCTCTGCTGATCGCCCTTCTACCGCGAGACAACGCAGCCTGGTGAACACAATTGCTGTGTCGACAGTTAGGCGACTTTGCTTCGTATGGTGAGTGAATATGCGAGTTCGTGGGGACATCTTCAGACGGGTTACAGACATCGATTCACCGTGAATCTCCAAGTAAGTGTCTATTGTCGCGTCTCGGTTAAACGCGAGTGACATTCTTGTTTTGGCAGTTTACAAAATCTAAAAACGCAACGCTTAACATCCTCGCGGCCGATAGGGTACTTTTAATTATCGATAACACAAGCTACTGGTACTCCGCTCAGAAGAAGCAGTCACATGGAGCAGATTCGCTCTGCGAAGCCCCAAGCACACGGGAGCAAGGAGCCATTCAATTGCTCTGTGTGTGTGAAGCCATTTTCACGGCAATCACATCTTCAGAGACACCAGAGAACACACACTGGCGAGAAGCCGTTCCTGTGTTCTGTGTGTGGAAAGGAATTTTCACTTTCAGCAGACCTTAAACGCCATAAGAGAACACACACAGGTGAGAAGCCATTCCTGTGTTCTGTGTGTGGGAAGACATTTTTACTTTCTTCAGACCTTAAACGCCATGAGAGAACACACACGGTCGAGAAGCCATTCCTGTGCCCTGTGTGTGGGAAGGCATTTTCACAGTCATCAAATCTGAACAGGCATCAGAAGGTCCACGATGATTGGATACTGAAATCAAAAGGTGAAATTCAAGGTGCTGCAATGAGGCCTGAAGGAGATTCCACCTTCGATCCCATGCAGTTGGATCCCGAGAGATGGCTGGATGTAATGGAGTGGCTCGAGAGTCAAACCGAGAGCTAGGGGTGACTGAGAAATAATGTTGCATGTGGTTTAACCTATTAAGCCGGATTGAGTAATTTTGCTTGTAATGTTGCCCCTTACAGTTTTTGTGAGTTTCGTGACGTGGTGGTTTAATGATTTCGGATTACTTGCTGAAGTGGTGTGATAAGCACTGGTTGTGAGTGTTCAATTGCTGACAATATTGTAGTGGTTAAGTGTTCCTGTTGAGCTAAAGTTGGAATGAGTCTGTTACATCTTTACTCAACATTTTAAACGTGTTTTTCAATAGTATAGGTTTTTTCTTTGTCAATAAGCGAATTTAAATAACCGATTTCAGGATGTACCTTGATGAAGCATTCGTCTCACGTATCGTTTGGACTTCAAAATAGACGCACAGTGAGCAAATATGGTGAACTAATAAGGACATCAATGGGGAAGGATAATTTGGTTTGGTATTCCTGGAAGTGACATGGTTTTCATTATACTGTAGCTATACTCTTTGGTTCTTTAGGTAACGTCACGTAGGTAGACAAAATAATAGATAATAATATATCCATAATGTGATCTATTATTTTTCTACCTACGTGACTTTAACGAAAGAACCAAAGAGCGGATTCCTGCAGTCACGAAAGCTTCAAATCAAGATTGTACTGTAACTGTTTGAACATAAGACTTAATTAACTTTCGATACGAGCTGTAGTAGTGCGAATATTCTTGCAGATAAATAAAACATTATTTTCCACAACTGCTTGTCCGTTATTTATTTGACAACGTTAATAGCGAACTCTACGAGGTGAGATCTTGCATGGAGCCCCAGGCCGAGGGAGATTGACTGTTCTTTTGTGTTTTTTCCATTTGCGAATAATCGCACCAACTGTTGTCACCTTCTCACCAAGGTGCTTGGCAATGGTCTTGTAGCCCATTCCAGACTTGTGTAGGTCTACAATCTTGTCCCTGACATCCTTGGAGAGCTCTTTGGTCTTGGCCATCGTGGAGACTTTAGAATCTGATTAATTGCTTGCTTCTGTGGACAGGTGTCTTTTATACAGGTAACAAGCTAAGATTAGGAGCACTAACTTTAAGAGTGTGCTCCTAATCTCAGCTCCTTACTTGTATAAAAGACACCTGGGAGCCAGAAATCTTTATTCTGTCTCTCACTATTCAAATAAACCTACCATTACAATTATAGACTGATCATTTCTTTGTCATTGGGCAAACGTACAAAATCAGCAGGGATCAAATACATTTTTCCTTACTGTACAATACATGATATACTGAGAATGTCGTTGTCCATGTTGGGAAATGGAGCGCAGTGGATCGTATCGTCTCTGCTATGTTTCGGAATCCGTGTGATCACCCAGTCACATCGCCTAACTCCAGTCACAGCGCCTTACACAAACTACATCTCCCCAACAAGGCAGACTTCCCGCTGCTGTGTATTGTGTTTATGGGATAACAGAGGTGTCTATTATTCCATACGCCTTGACTAAAACTACTGATTGTCCCCTTAACACCCGAGTCCGTAAACAACTAATGGTGACAGTGTTGTTTGAGAGCAGCTATTAAAGTCGCTGCGGCAAATGAGGTGGTGGCCGAACCGTGCCTCGCAGTTTGTCTCCGGAGTGATGACGGAAACAAACCAGACCAAGCAGAGGCCATGTACCAGATCGGGTTTTGGTTACTGATGTTAGAGTGATTGTGTTGCAAGTGTGGTCACTACGCATCTGAACGTGCTCAAGCCCCGAAGCTCGGCGGTTGTGGGCAACGCCACGGGACTGCATTCACTTTAATTCGAGGACAATGGAGGGCATGGGGAACGTGTTTTTACAGCGCTGATCCAATTTATTCAAAATAAGCGCGCAATTACACAATGAGATGCACTTACATATTCATGCATGAAACACAATGGGCACATTACCATTCGGTATGTTAATAGACATACGGATTATACCTTCCAAATTAACAATCGAATGCAAATATCCTGAAAGACAAAGGATTGGATCCTAGGAGCGGAGTTATGAGGCGGCTCAGAAGCAGAGCTCAAGGCCATTTCGAGAGGGAACTTGATGAGGCTGGACGCTCGACTCGTCGCTCTGCTGATCGCCTTCTACCGCGAGACAACGCAGCCTGGTGAACACAATTGCTGTGTCGACAGTTAGGCGACTTTGCTTCGTATGGTGAGTGAATATGCGAGTTCGTGGGGACATCTTCAGACGGGTTACAGACATCGATTCACCGTGAATCTCCAAGTAAGTGTCTATTTTCGCGTCTCGGTTAAACGCGAGTGACGTTCTTGTTTTGGCAGTTAAAGAAATCCACAAACGTAACGCTTAACATCCTCGCGGACGATAGGATACTTTTAATTATCGATAACACACGCTACTGTTACTCCGCTCAGAAGACGCAGTCACATGGAGCAGATACGCTCTGCGAAGCCCCAAGCACACGGGAGCAAGGAGCCATTCAATTGCACTGTGTGTGTGAAGGCATTTTCACGGCCATCACATCTTCAGAGACACCAGAAAACACACACAGGTGAGTAGCCATTCCTGTGCTCTGTGTGTGGGAAGGCATTTTCACTGTCATCACATCTTAAGAGACACCAGAGAACACACACGGGCGAGAAGCCATTCCTGTGTTCTGTGTGTGGAAAATCATTTTCACAGTCATCAAATCTGAACAGGCATCAGAAGGTTCACGACGATTGGAAACTGAAATCAAAAGGTGAAATTCAAGGTGCTGCCAAGAGGCCTGAAGGAGATTCCACCTTCGATCCCATGCAGTTGGATCCCGAGAGATGGCTGGATGTCATGGAGTGGCTCGAGAGTCAAACCGAGAGCTAGGGGTGACTGAGAAATAATGTTGCATGTGGTTTAACCTATTAAGCTGGATTGAGTAATTTTGCTTGTAATGTTGCCCCTTACAGTTTTAGTGAGTTTCGTGACGTGGTGGTTTAATGTTTTCGGATTACTTGCTGAAGTGGTGTGATAAGCACTGGTTGTGAGTGTTCAATTGTTGACAATATTGTAGTGGTTAAGTGTTCCTGTTGAGCTAAAGTTGGAATGAGTCTGTTACATCTTTACTCAACATTTTAAACGTGTTTTTTCAATAGTGTAGGTTTTTTTCTTTGGCAATAAGCGACTTGAAATAACCGATTTCAGGATGTACCTTGATGAAGCATTCGTCTTATGTATTGTTTGGACTTCAAAATAGACGCACAGTAAACAAATATGGTGAACTAATAAAGACATCAATGGGGAAGGATAATTTGGTTTGGTATTCCTGGAATTGACATGGTTTGCATTATTGTTTTATATATATATGTATATATTATTATTATTTTGTTGTTTCCCTTCAACGTGACTTTACCGAAAAAACTAAGAATATGAATTACTGCAGTCACGAAAGCTTTAAATCAAAATGTAGCTATACTCTTTGGTGCTTTAGGTAACGTCACGTAGGTAGACAAAATAATAGGTAATAATAGATCCATAATGTGATATATTATTTTTCTACCTATGTGACTTTAACGAAATAACCAAAGAGCGGATTCCTGCAGTCACGAAAGCTTCAAATCAAGATTGTACTGTAACTGTTTGAGCATAAGACATAATCAACTTTCGATACGAGTTGTAGTAGTGTAAAAATTCTTGCAGATAAATAAAACATTATTTTCAACAACTGCTTGTCCGGTATTTATTTTACAACGTTAATAGCGAACTCTACGAGGTGAGATCTTGCATGGAGCCCCAGGCCGAGGGAGATTGACTGTTCTTTTGTGTTTCTTCCATTTGCGAATAATCGCACCAACTGTTGTCACCTTCTCACCAAGGTGCTTGGCAATGGTCTTGTAGCCCATTCCAGGCTTGTGTAGGTCTACAATCTTGTCCCTGACATCCTTGGAGAGCTCTTTGGTCTTGGCCATGGTGGAGACTTTGGAATCTGTTTGATTGAATGCTTCTGTGGACAGGTGTCTTTTATACAGGTAACAAGCTGAGATTAGGAGCACTAACTTTGAGAGTGTGTTCCTAATCTCAGCTCCTTACTTGTATAAAAGACACCTGGGAGCCAGAATCTTTATTCTGTCTCTCACTGTTCAAATAAACCTACCATTACAATTATAGACTGATCATTTCTTTGTCATTGGGCAAACGTACAAAATCAGCAGGGATCAAATACATTTTCCCTTACTGTACAATACACATGATTTACTGAGAATGTCGTTGTCCATGTTGGGAAATGGAGCACAGTGGATCGTATCGTCTCTGCTATGTTTCGGAATTCGTGTGATCACCCAGTCACATCGCCTAACTCCAGTCACAGCGCCTTACACAAACTACATCTCCCCAACAAGGCAGCCTTCGCGCTCCTGTGTATTGTGTTTATGGGATAACAGAGGTGTCCATTATCCCCTACGCCTTGACTAAAACGACTGATTGCCCGCTTAACACCCTAGCCCGTAAACCACTAATGGTGACAGTGTTGTTTGAGATCAGCTATTAAAGTCGCTACGGCAAATGAGGTGGTGGCTGGCCGAACCATGCCTCGCTGTTTGTCTCCGGAGTGATGACGGATACAAACCAGACCAAGCGGAGGCCATGTACCAGATCGGGTTTTGGTTACTGATGTTAGAGTGATTGTGTTGCAAGTGTGGTCACTACGCGTCTGAACGTGCTCAAGCCCCGAAGCTCGGCGGTTGTGGGCAACGCCACGGGACTGCATTCACTTTAATTCGAGGACAATGGAGGGCATGGGGAACGTGTTTTTACAGCGCTAATCCAATTTATTCAAAATAAGCGCGCAATTACACAATGAGATGCACTTACATATTAAGGCATGAAGCACAATGGACACATTACCATTCGGTATGTTAATAGACATACGGATTGTACCTTCCAAAATTAACAATCGAATGCAAATATCCTGAAAGATAAAGGATTGGATCCTATGGGGGGAGTTATAAGGCGGCTCAGAAGCAGAGCTCAAGGCCATTTCGAGAGGGAACTTGATGAGGCTGGACGCTCGACTCGTCGCTCTGCTGATCGCCCTTCTACCGCGAGACAACGTAGCCTGGTGAACACAATTGCTGTGTCGGCAGTTAGGCGACTTTGCTTCGTATGGTGAGTGAATATGCGAGTTCGTGGGGACATCTTCAGACGGGTTACAGACATCGATTCACCCTGAATCTCCAAGTAAGTGTCTATTTTCGCGTCTCGGTTAAACGCGAGTGACATTCTTGTTTTGGCAGTTAAAGAAATCCACAAACGCAACGCTTAACATCCTCGCGGCCGATAGGATACTTTTAATTATCGATAACACAAGCTACTGTTACTCTGCTCAGAAGAAGCAGTCACATGGAGCAGATTCGCTCTGCGAAGCCCCAAGCACACGGGAGCAAGGAGCCATTCAATTGCTCTGTGTGTGTGAAGGCATTTTCACGGCCATCAGATCTTAAGAGACACCAGAGAACACACACAGGCGAGAAGCCATTCCTGTGTTCTATCTGTGGAAAGGCATTTGCACAGTCATCAAATCTGAACAGGCATCAGAAGGTCCACGATGATTGGAAACTGAAATCAAAAGGTGAAATTCAAGGTGCTGCAATGAGTCCAGAAGGAGATTCCACCTTCGATCCCATGCAGTTGGATCCCGAGAGATGGCTGGATGTAATGGAGTGGCTCGAGAGTCAAACCGAGAGCTAGGGGTGACTGAGAAATAATGTTGCATGTGGTTTAACCTATTAAGCCGGATTGAGTAATTTTGCTTGTAATGTTGCCCCTTACAGTTTTTGTGAGTTTCGTGACGTGGTGGTTTAATGTTATCGGATTACTTGCTGAAGTGGTGTGATAAGCACTGGTTGTGAGTGTTCAATTGCTGACAATATTGTAGTGGTTAAGTGTTCCTGTTGAGCTAAAGTTGGAATGAGTCTGTTACATCTTTACTCAACATTTTAAACGTGTTTTTTCAATAGGGTAGGTTTTTTCTTTGTCAATAAGCCACTTGAAATAACCGATTTCAGGATGTACCTTGATGAAGCATTCGTCTCACGTATTGTTTGGACTTCAAAATAGACGCACAGTGAACAAATAAGGTGAACTAATAAGGACATCAATGGGGAAGGATACTTTGGTTTGGTATTCCTGGAAGTGACATGGTTTTCATTATACTGTAGCTATACTCTTTGGTTCTTTAGGTAACGTCACGTAGGTAGACCAAATAATAGATAATAATAGATCAATAATGTGATATTTTATTTTTCTACTACGTGACTTTAACGAAAGAACCAAAGAGTGGATTCCTGCAGTCACGAAAGCTTCAAATCAAGATTGTACTGTAACTGTTTGAACATAGAACGTAATCAACTTTCGATACGAGTTGTAGTAGTGTATATATTCTTGCAGATGAATAAAACATTATTTTCAACAACTGCTTGTCCGTTATTAATTTTACAACGTTAATAGCGAAAACGTGTGGAGCCGAGTTTCAGGTGGAGCATCTCCGTCACAAAAGTCTGACCTAAACAGTCTTCATCTTGGCTGTCTCCCCATCAACATGTGTTCCTGGAGGGGAAAGGTCCCCATTATAAATCGATTCGCAAAGTTAGGAACAATAATCATCAAGTTTACAGGGGATCACCTGTACTGTATGACATGTAAACTGTAACTCTATAAGCGATAACACAAAAACATAAAATTACTATATATAAACTAGTTTATTCATTCATAAAACCAAAAACAGTTGTACGGTATTTTAATCACATTAGAAGTATTATTATTACACGTGGTCATATTAGAATCTCACTGCTCATATGTATGTATAATAGTCAACGTATACATGTAATATGTATGTATACCATTTGGACTTGCGAGCCGGGGGTCGGATATGCGAGCTGGGGGGTGCAGGATATGGATCGGATGAATATTATTAGAATAACACTATGGTAGTATTATAATTACACTGAGCTAGAGTGTTTTATGTAGATGCACATTGGGAGTTGTGAATGCAACCTGGGAGGTGCGCGGTTTAGAATAGCATCAAAGTGAGTATTATAACAACGTGGTTCTACTAGAATCTCGCTATCTACTGCTGCTGATGTTCGGGTGGCGGCTGCCGATTCGGGCTCTGCTCTTCCTTTCCTCGCCTGGATGGTGCCGCGTGACGCAGCGTCTCTGAGGGTGCTGCTGCTGTTGTTGTTGTTGATGTTGCTGCTGCTGTTGTTGTTGTTGTTGCTGCTTCTGTAGTTGCGCGAGTTCCAGTGGTGATCCGTGATGGGATAACAAACCTTTATCAAATACTCTGATCAAACGACTGTAGATAACCGATTTCAGGATGTACTTTGATGACGCGTTTCTTGGATTTCTAGCTTGGACTTCACCACAGACGCACAGTGAACAAATGTGGTGAACGAATCGGGAAATCAGTGGGGAATTATACACTGACGCTTTGGTATTCTTGGAATTGACATGGTTTACATTTCACTGTAACTGTTTGAAAATAGGACATAATAAACACTCGATACGAGTTTTTACATAAATATCCTTGCATTTGAATAAAATGTTAGTTTTAACAACTGATTGTCCTTTATTTGTTTTACAATCTTTGTAGCAAAAACGTGAGAAGCGAGTTTCAGGTGGAGCATCTCCGTCACACAAAGTCTGACCTTAACCGGCAACGTGTTGGCTGTCTCCCCCATCAACACGTGTTCCTAGAGGGGAAAGGTTCCCGTTACTAAAAGTTTAGCAACCTTCCGGTCTCTAATTCCGAAGTATACCGGAGAACACTTGTACTCTAAAACATGTAAACTGTAACACTTTAAAGATAACACTAAAAATTAGACGACTATAAACTATATATATTTTGTATAATTTTAATAATACCCTTCGGTCCTTTCGGTAAAGTCACGTAGGTAGAAATAAAACAGAATACATCACGACGTTTCTCACGCAACACAAGCACCAGAAACGATGTCTGTAACAGACATCGCGGCTATCGTGTTGCGTCCGAAACGTCGTGATTTATTTTGTTTTATTTCTACCTACGTGACTTTACCGAAAGAACCAAAGTGTATGGATTCCTGCAGTCACGAAAGCTTCAAATCAATATTAGAATATCATTAGAAGTATTATAATTACACCGTGGTCAAATTAGAATCGCACTCTGCTAATATGTGTGTATAATAGTGTACGTGAATGTGAACTGTGCTCGTATGTATATAATATGTATGCCATTTGGCCTTGCGAACCAGGGGTCGGTTATGCGAACTGTGGGGTGCAGGATTAGGATCGATCGAAAATTATTAGAATAACACTATGGTAGTATTATAATTACACTGAGCTCGAATGTAAGTTATATGTAAATGCGCATAGGGAGTCATAAATGCGGCCTTGACCAAAACGACTGATTGTCCACTTAACACCCTAGCCCGTAAACCACTGATGGTGACAGTGTTGTTTGAGAGCAGCTATTAAAGTCGATGCGGCAAATGAGGTGGTTGCTGGCCGAACCGTGCCTCGCTGTTTGTCTCCGGAGTGATGACGGATACAAACCAGACCAAGCGGAGGCCATGTACCAGATCGGGTTTTGGTTACTGATGTTAGAGTGATTGTGTTGCAAGTGTGGTCACTACGCGTCTGAACGTGCTCAAGCCCCGAAGCTCGGCGGTTGTGGGCAACGCCAGGAGACTGAAATCACTTTAATTCGAGGACAATGGAGGGCATGGGGAACGTGTTTTTACAGCGCTGATCCAATTTATTCAAAATAAGCGCGCAATTACACAATGAGATGCACTTACATATTCAGGCATGAAACACAATGGACACATTACCATTCGGTATGTTAATAGACATACGGATTGTACCTTCCAAAATTAACAATCTAATGCAAATGTCCTGAAAGACAAAGGATTGGATCCTATGGGGGGAGTTAAAAGGCGGCTCAGAAGCAGAGCTCAAGGCCATTTCGAGAGGGAACTTGATGAGGCTGGACGCTCGACTCGTCGCTCTGCTGATCGCCTTCTACCGCGAGACAACGCAGCCTGGTGAACACAATTGCTGTGTCGGCAGTGAGGCGACTTTGCTTCGTATGGTGAGTGAATATGCGAGTTCGTGGGGACATCTTCAGACGGGCTACAGACATCGATACACCGTGAATCTCCAAGTCCGTGTCTATTTTCGAGAATAAACTCATAAACACGTTCGTTGTCAAACTGACTGGATGTGATTGTGTCTCTGTTAGACGCGAGTGACCTTTTTGTTTTGGCAATTAACAAAATCCAAAACGCAACGAGTAACATCCTCGCAGCCGAGAGTGTAATTTTGACTCTCAATAACATCGCTTCTTCTCCTCCGAATCTGAAGAAACAGTCGCATGGAGCAGAAACGCTCTCCACAGCGCCACGCACATACGGACAAAAAGTTATTCAATTGCTTGGTGTGTATGAAGGCATTTTCACGGACATCACATCTTAAGATTCACGAGAGAACACACACGGGCGAGAAGCCATTCCTGTGCCCTGTGTGTGGGAAGACATTTGCATAGTTATCACATCTTCAAAGTCACCAGAAAACACACACTGGCGAGAAGCCATTCCTGTGCTCTGTGTGTGGGAAGGCATTTGCACAGTCGAAAATTCTTCAAAACCATCAGAAAACACACACGGGTGAGAAGCCATTCCTGTGTTCTATATGCGGGAAGGAATTTGCACGCAACTCAACTCTTCAAGATCATCAGAAAACACACACGGGCGAGAAGCCATTCCTGTGCTCTGTGTGTGGGAAGGCATTTGTACGGCCATCAAAACGGAACAGACATCAGAAGGTCCACGACGATTGGAAACTGAAATCAAAAGGTGAAATTCAAGGTGCTGCAATGATTCCTGAAGATAATTCCACCTTCGATCCCATGCAGTTGGATCCCGAGAGATGGCTGGATGTAATGGAGTGGCTCAGAATCAGAATCAGAAAGGGTTTTATTCGCCATGTAAGTTCACACCGACACGGAATTTACTTTGGCAGGATGGTGCATACATTCAACATATAGGAATCTAAAATCTTAAATAAGTTTTAAACAAGTCTTACTATAATAAGGGTTAAAAGTCTAACACTAAGGGGCTGAAGTATATAAAATTAAATAAATATCGAATATAAAATAGCTTTAAGATATAATTTAAAAATACAAATAGGGAAACATAGTTAATATCAGCAACGTGTCGTTATGTAGATCAAATGTTAAAAACAGTGTTAGCCCTTGGCCTTGTTTAACAGGCCAGCAGCAGATGGGAAGAAACTGTCTTTATGGCATGAGGTTTTGGTCCTGATGGACCGAAGCCTTCTGCCGGAGGGGAGTAGCTGAAACAGAGAGTGTCCAGGGTGGGAGAAATCGGCCATAATCTTCCTCGCTCGCCTCATAGACCTTGTCGTGTGCAGGTCCTCGAGGGTCGGTAGATTGCAGGCAATTACCTTCTCAGCAGTGTGGATGATACGCTGCAGTCTGCTCTTGTCCTTGGTAGTGTCAGCAGCGTACCAGACGGTTATGGAGGAGGTGAGGATGGATTCAATGATCGCTGTATAGAATTGCACCATCATTGTCTTTGGCAGGTTGAATTTCTTCAGCTGCCGTAGAAAGTACATCCTCTGTTGAGCTTTCTTGGTGAGGGAGCTGATGTTCAATTCCCACTTGAGGTCCCGGGAGAGAATAGTGCCCAGGAAGCGGAAGGACTCTACAATTTTGACTGGGGAGTCTAACAGGGTGATGGGGGTGAGTGGTGCTGTATTCTTCCTGAAGTCCACAACCATCTCAACTGTCTTTAGAGCATTTAGCTCTAAGTTGTTCTGGCTACACCAGGTCACCAGATTGTCAGCTTCCCACCTATAGTCAGACTCATCCCCACCAGAGATCAGCCCAATGAGGGTGGTGTCATCCGCAAACTTCAATAGTTTGACGGACAGATGATTGGAGGTGCAGCTGTTGGTATACAGGGAGAAGAGCAGAGGGGAAAGGACGCAGCCCTGAGGAGTTCCGGTGCTGATGGACCTGGAGCCAGAGACTTGTGTTCCCAGCTTAACGCACTGCTTCCTGTCAGACAGGAAGTCTGTGATCCATTTACAGGTGGTGTATGGCACGTTCAGCTGGAAGAGCTTGTCCTGAAGAAGGGCAGGGATGATGGTGTTGAAGGCAGAGCTGAAGTCCACAAACAGGATCCTGGCGTAGGATGCTGGGGCGTCCAGATGCTGTAGGGTGAAGTGGAGGGCCATGTTAACTGCATCGTCCACAGACCTGTTGGCTCTGTAGGCAAACTGAAGGGGGTCCAGGAGAGGGTCTGTGATGGCTTTGAGGTGTGCCAGGACCAGGCGCTCAAAAGACTTCATTACCACAGATGTAAGGGCGACCGGTCTGTAATCATTTAGTCCTGTTGGCCTTAGCTTTTTGGGCACAGGGATGATGGTGGAGGACTTGAGACAGGCTGGTACATGGCATGTCTCCAGGGAGGTGTTAAAGATGTTGGTGAACACCGGAGACAGCTGGTCAGCGCAGTGCCTGAGGGTGGCTGGAGAGACAGAGTCCGGCCCGGCTGCTTTGCGTGGATTCTGCCTCTTGAAAAGTCTATTAACTTCTTCCTCCTGAAAGGAGATAGTCGTCTCTGTAGTATTGGTGGGGGATGGGGCCTCTTGGGTTGGAAGGGGTGGTTCAGGACAGTCCAATTGTCTTTCAAATCTACAGTAGAACTCGTTCAGGTCGTTGGCTAGGCGGGAGTCGTTAGTGGTGTGGGGGGCTCTGGGTTTGTAGTTGGTGATCTGCCTGAGCCCTCTCCAGACAGAAGCAGCGTCGTTTGTAGAGAACTGGTGTTTTAGTCTCTCTGAGTACAGTCGTTTAGCCTCTCTCACCGCTTTGCTAAACCTGTTCTTCGACTCCTTGAATCTGTCTCTATCTCCACTCCTAAACGCTTCCTCCTTCTCCAACCTCAACCTTCTGAGCTTTGCTGAGAACCAGGGCTTATTGTTGTTAAAGTTCACCCTGGTACGTGTTGGGATACAGCAGTCCTCACAGAAGCTGATGTAGGACGTCACAGCCTCTGTGAGTTCATCCAGACTATTGGTAGCAGTCGTGAACATATCCCAGTCAGTACAGTCTAAGCACGCCCGCAAATCTTCCACAGCCTCACTGGTCCACTGTTTAGATGTCCTCACAGCAGGTTTACAGAGTTTTAGTTTCTGCCTGTATGCAGGAATCAGGTGGACCATGGCATGGTCAGAGTGTCCTAGTGCTGCTCGGGGGACGGCATGGTAGGCTCTACTGACTGTAGTGTAGCAGTGATCCAGAGTGTTCCCTTCTCTGGTTGGGCATTTAATGAATTGTATGTATTTGGGGAGTTCGTGGCTGAGATTACCTTTGTTAAAGTCGCCAAGTACGATAACCAACGAATCTGGATTTGCTCGCTCCACACTCAGAATCTGATCGGCGAGCATGCGTTGGGCTTCTTTAACCTGAGGACAAGGCGGCAAATAAACTCCGACCAAAATGAGCGACGCGAACTCGCGAGGCGAGTAAAACGGTTTACAGGTTATAAAAATTGATTCAAGGAGTGGAGAACAATGTTGCAGAATCACTGTGACATCTACACACCAGCCACTGTTAATGTAAAAACAAATACCACCGCCTTTCGTCTTGCCGGAGAGTGCTATGTCACGATCCGATCTTACAAGATGGAATCCTGCTAGTTGTAGCGAAGTGTCCGGAATCAAATCACACAGCCATGTTTCCGTGAAGCACAATGCAGAAGCTGAAAGAAAGTCTTTGTTTTTTACCATCAGTAGCTGAAGTTCATCCATTTTGTTGTACAGTGAACGTACGTTGGAGAGGAAAAAGCTCGGAAGCACTGTTCGGATCCCGCGTCTGCGTAGCCGTACTAGAGCCCCCGACCGTTTACCCCTTGGGCGGCGTTTCGTTGCTTGAGCAAAGCCTAGCGCGGCATTGACTAGAATGCCTACTAATTCTGCCGCTGGAAGCAGAAAAGTAGGAATTAAATCCACAGGAGTTGTTTCCCTGATATTTAAAAGTTCGTCTCTTGTTAGAGAACTCCGAAAATCTTGGCAAAACACTGAATTGACAGACAAAACAAGACAAAACAGGGCGCACCGACCGGCTGAGGCTACCATCATCAGCGCCATCTTCGCACCAGCACGGGTGTGCTGAACAGCAGGACTCTCTCACCAGCACTGGTGTGTTGAACAGTAGGCCCCTCTCACCAGCATGGGAGTGGTGAACAGCAGGCCCCTCTCACCAACACGGGTGTGATGAACAGTAGGCCTCTCTCACCAGCATGGGAGTGAACAGCAGGCCCCTCTCACCAACACGGGGGTGATGAACAGCACGCCCCTCACACCAGCACGGGTGTGATGAATAGTAGGCCTCTCTCACCAGCACGGGTGTGATGAACAGCAGGCCCCTCTCACCAGCACGGGTCTGTTGAACAGCAGGCCCCTCTCACCAGCACGGGTGTGTTGAACAGCAGGCCCCTCTCACCAGCACGGGTGTGTTGAACAGCAGGCCCCTCTCACCAGCACGGGTCTGTTGAACAGCAGGCCCCTCTCACCAGCACGGGTGTGCTGAACAGTAGGCCCCTCAACACGGGTGTGCTGAACAGCAGGCCTCTCTCACCAACACGGGTGTGCTGAACAGTAGGCCCCTCAACAGCAGGCCCCTCTCACCAGCACGGGTGTGCTGAACAGCAGGCCCCTCAACACGGGTGTGCTGAACAGCAGGCCTCTCTCACCAGCACCGGTGTGCTGAACAGCAGGCCCCTCTCACCAACACGGATGTGATGAACAGCAGGCCCCACTCACCAGCACGGGTGTGCTGAACAGCAGGCCCCTCAACACGTGTGAGCTGAACAGCAGGCCTCTCTCACCAGCACGGGTGTGCTGAACAGCAGGCCCCTCTCACCAGCACACCAGGCTCGAGAGTCAAACCGAGAGCTAGGGGTGACTGAACAATAATGTTGCATGTGGTTTGCCTATTAAGCCGGATTGAGTAATTTTACGTGTTTCTTTTAGACAAAGTAATACCTTACAATTGATTATATCAGTTATTTTGACACTTTAGTTTTACAATGTGTTTCAAAGTGTTGTGACGTGATCGTGGTAAATTGCTGAAGTGGCATGATGATCAGTGGTTGTGATCAGTGGTTCAGTGGTTGTGATGATCATGCCACTTCAGCATGGTTAAGTGTTCCCGTTGAGCTAAAGTTGAAATGAGTCTGTAAATAAATCTTCGCTCGAAATTTTAAACGCGTATTTTTAATTTATATAGCTTTTTTTGGTTTGTAATAAGCAACCTTAGATAACCGATTTCAGGATGTACATTGATGACGCGTTCGTCTGATGTAGGGCTTGGAATTAAAGTCAGATGCATAGTGAACAAATGTAGTTAACCAATAATGAAATCAATGGGGAATGATACTTTAATGATTTAATATTCCTGGAAGTGACATGGTTTGCATTGTATTGTAACTGTTTGATCATAGGACGTAATAAATATTCGGCTCGAGTTTTTACGTTAATATGCTTGTACATGAATAAAAGTATTTTAACAACTGTTTGTCCGTCATTTATTTTACAACTTTTTTTAAATAGCAAAAACGTCTGGATCCGAGTTACAGGTAGAGCGTCTCCATCACACAAGTCTCCCCTTAACGAGCAGTATCTTGGCTGTCTCCCCATCACCATGTTCCTAGAGGGGAATGGTCCCCGTTATAAATCGTCTCGCAGCATTCTGGACCCCTAATCCCGAAGTAAACTGGAGATCACCTGTACCGTATAACATATCAACTGTAACACTCTAAACGATAACAATAAACATTATAAATCACTATACACTGGTTTTATAATTTTCTAGCGGTAATTACCCGGCGTTTCCCGGGCGAAAAAGACAGACACACACATCGACCTACACAAACAGACATTTACCCACACACACAAAGACATTGACTTACACAGACACACATATGGAGTCACAGACACACATACCTAGGCTGTCACACACACATCGATCTAAGCACACGTATGGACTAACACACACATATATCGACTTAGAGACACAGACATGGACACACGCACATACACCACTGTGTTCGCACGTATGGTAAGTGAATATGCGAATCGGGGGTAGCATATGCAGAATTAGAATCGAATTACAATCATTCAAATACCACTAGTCGTATTAGAATGACACTGTCCATTGTAGGATGATTGTGTCGTATCAATGAAACGTATTATAACAATCACACATTCTAACATATATACAATACACATGATTTAAAAACGTATTAAAAAATATGTTTTTTTACTGAGAGTCGTTGTCCATGTAGGTATATGGAGCGCAGTGAATCGTATCGTCTCTGCTATGTTTCGGAATCCGTGTGATCACCCAGTCACATCGCCTAACTCCAGTCACAGCCCATTACACAAACTACATCTCCCCAACAAGGCAGCCTTCCCGCTGCTGTGTATTGTGTTTATGGGATAACAGAGGTGTCTATTATCCCCCACGCCTTGATACCAAAACGACTGATTGCCCGCTTAACACCCTAGTCCGTAAACCACTAATGGTGACAGTGTTGTTTGAGAGCAGCTATTAAAGTCGCTGCGGCAAATGAGGTGGTGGCTGGCCGAACCGTGCCTCGCTGTTTGTCTCCGGAGTGATGACAGATACAAACCAGACCAAGCGGAGGCCATGTACCAGATCGGGTTTTGGTTACTGATGTTAGAGTGATTGTGTTGCAAGTGTGGTCACTACGCGTCTGAACGTGCTCAAGCCCCGAAGCTCGGCGGTTGTGGGCAACGCCACGGGACTGCATTCACTTTAATTCGAGGACAATGGAGGGCATGGGGAACGTGTTTTTACAGCGCTAATCCCATTTATTCAAAATAAGCGCGCAATTATACAATGAGATGCACTTACATATTCAGGCATGAAACACAATGGGCACATTACCATTCGGTATGTTAATAGACATACGGATTGTACCTTCCACAATTAACAATCGAATGCAAATATCCTGAAAGACAAAGGATTGGATCCTAGGAGGGGAGTTATAAGGCGGCTCAGAAGCAGAGCTCAAGGCCATTTCGAGAGGGAACTTGATGAGGCTGGACGCTCGACTCGTCGCTCTGCTGATCGCCTTCTAACGCGAGACAACGCAGCCTGGTGAACACAATTGCTGTGTCGACAGTTAGGCGACTTTGCTTCGTATGGTGAGTGAATATGCGAGTTCGTGGGGACATCTTCAGACGGGTTACAGACATCGATTCACCGTGAATCTCCAAGTAAGTGTCTATTGTCGCGTCTCGATTAAACGCGAGTGACGTTCTTGTTTTGGCAGTTAACAAAATCCCAAAACGCAACGCTTAACATCCTCGCGGACGATAGGGTACTTTTAATTATCGATAACACAAGCTACTGGTACTCCGCTCAGAAGAAGCAGTCACATGGAGCAGATTCGCTCTGCGAAGCCCCTAGCACACGGGAGCAAGGAGCCATTCAATTGCACTGTGTGTGTGAAGGCATTTTCACGGCCATCAGATCTTCAGAGACACCAGAGAACACACACAGGCGAAAAGCCGTTCCTGTGCTCTGTTTGTGGGAAGGCATTTGCACAGTTATCAACTCTTCAAACTCACCAAAGAACACACACAGGCGAGAAGCCATTCCCGTGTTCTGTTTGTGGGAAGGCATTTGCAAGGTCATCAACTCTTCAAGCTCATCAGAAAACACACACGGGTGAAAAGCCATTTCTGTGCCCTGTGTGTGGGAAGGCATTTTCACTCTCGTCAACTCTTCAGATTCACCAGAGAACACACACGGGTGAGAAGCCATTCCTGTGCCCTGTGTGTGGGAAGGCATTTGCTCAGTCATCAATACGGAACAGACATAAGAAGGTCCACGATGATTGGAAGCTGAAATCAAAATGTGAAATTCAAGGTGCTGCAATGAGTCCTGAAGGAGATTCCACCTTCGATCCCATGCAGTTGGATCCCGAGAGATGGCTGGATGTAATGGAGTGGCTCGAGAGTCAAAACGAGAGCTAGCGGTGACTGAGAAATAATGTTGCATGTGGTTTAACCTATTATGCCGGATTGAGTAATTTTGCTTGTAATGTTGCCCCTTACAGTTTTAGTGAGTTTCGTGACGTGGTGGTTTAATGTTTTCGGATTACTTGCTGAAGTGGTGTGATAAGCACTGGTTGTTAGTGTTCAATTGCTGACAATATTGTAGTGGTTAAGTGTTCCTGTTGAGCTAAAGTTGAATTGAGTCTAATTACATCTTTACTCAACATTTTAAACATTTTACATAGTTTTTATTGGTTGGTAATAAGCGACTGTAGATAACCGATGTCAGGATGTACTTTGATGACGCGTTTGTTGGATTTTTAGCTTGGACTTCACCACAGACGCACAGTGAACAAATGTGGTGAACTAATCAGGAAATCAATAGGGAATGAAACGCTGACGCTTTGGTGTTCCTGAAATTGACATGGTTTACATTCAACTGTAACTGTTTGAAAATAGGACGTAACACACTTTTGATACGAGTTTTAAGTGAATATTTTTGCAGATGAATAAAAACATATTTTTAACAATTTTTTTGTCCGTTATTTATTTTGCAATGTTTAAAGCAAAAACGTGTAAAAATTTCAGGTAGAGGATCTCCGTCACACAAATATGCCCTTAACCGGCAGCATATTGGCTGTCTACCTCATTAAGATATGTTCCTTGAGGGAATGGTCCCCGTTGTTAATCGCTTCTCAACGCACCAGTCGCTAATTCCAAAGTATGCCTTGGATAAACTGTACTCTGTAACATGTAAACTGTAACAGTCTAAACGATAACACATTAACGACTATAACCTTGTTTAATAATGTATTACAACACAAATGGAGGTACGGTATTAAAATTTCATTAGAAGTATTTGAATCTCACTGTGGTCGTATTAAAATCGCGCTCTGCTCATATGCATGTGTAGTGTACGTGGAAGCGAACCGGAGGTCGGATATGCGAACTGGGGTGAGAGGGGGAGAGGGTACAGAGTTAGAATTGCATTAAAATTATTAGAATAACACTTTGCTCGAATGTTTGATATTTGTAAATGAGAATCGGGAGTCGCTAATGCGACTTTGGATTTGCAATGATTAGAATCCCATTGAAACTATTAGAATCGCACTATGGTCATATTAGAATCAGGACTTTGACAGCTGGATGAATTTTGATTTTAAAGATTTCGTGACTGCAGGGATTCATATTCTTGTTTCTTTTGTTAAAGTCACGTTCTAGGGGAACAATAAAATAATAAAAATATGAAGCAATAAAATTCTCACGACGTTTCGACTGCAACACAAGCAATCATCATCAGCTAGATGAATGTTCCATCTGAATGACATCGAATAGCACTATACAATATCCGTGCATATATGTTTAAATAAACGCACCAACCCAAGTCCGTGAGATTATTAACAGTTGCAATTGTAATGACTCCGGACTCAGACTGTAGAGGGTTCTTTTATTTAGCCTTTAACGCGGCTTAGGACCCCGGCGTCACGATACAGCAACGACGACGCCTTAACGGCAACCAGCCGTGACCCGAATCCCCACTAACACAGCCCTGAACCTCGTTCCTTCAACTCTCTCTCGGCGTCAACCTCCCCCTACCCTTGCTCCCGCCTTCTCTTCTTGAACTCTCTCTCTCCTGTTGTCACCGCTTGTTCCTTCGTTGAGGCACTGTCTTCACAACAACCATCTTAAAACAAAATTAGCCGTCTCGGCTAACAACAATTTTTAGAAGCCACGTGCGTCAGGGCAGCAGCTGTAGCAACATTTTTCCCACGCCGCTACAATCACAATCTTAACGCTCATCTGTAAGGGCTAAGCCGTGTGACCCTACTCACCCGACAACAGCAACAACAAGAAACCAACAAAACAACAACAACCACACACAAATCCTAATACGCTTCCACGTTGTCCAAGGGGACCCTTCTATTGTCCGTGTGTTGGGTGTGGATCCTACAAGCGCAACCTTGCGCATTTTGACCGGCTTCTCGCCGCCGGTGCCTCGCCCATGATGGAATCTTGTGCCTTTCCGGGCGTCAAGGGTTCGCACCACAGCCTTGAAGGGTTAGGCAGGTCCCTGGCTTCTTGTGAAGAATATGAGCGGGCTCCAGGCACCGCTGCCTCTCACGTGGCGGATCCTTGAGGCACGCCGAGCCTCTGGGGCTCGTAAACTGTGGGCGACTCAACACATTTCCTTTGGCGTACGGTTTCCGTTGCCGAGCGCCCCATCACGTCGGACACACCAGACTTGGGCTGTACAATCCATGGGGATGAGCTGTCTGGGTGGGGACGGACATCAGTTTTGAGGCTGGACCGGTGGACGAACCAACGCCGACGCCCCAACCACATTCGTACTCACTGAGGCCGTCTCACCTCTATGACTTCTACCGGACAATCCGGACCCTGCCATGGGCGGAACTAATTCTAATAATTCGAATGGAATTCGAATATCACACTTCAATGTACGGTGTGTTCTAATCTAGAACACGAGTTTACAATGTTATTTTATAGCGTTATAATGTATAGCTCATAGAGTTCACAACATTAGATGTTACTATTACACTTGTTTACAGTGTAATTGTTACGGCGTTACAATGTATATAGCACACAGTTAAAAAGGTTATATTGTTAGAGTTAATAATGTTTGAGTTTACAGTGTGAGAGTTTACAATGTGAGAGTTTGTGGCCGTGTCCTGTTCTCGCGGGACCCCACACGGATTTGGAAATAATTGCGATGACCATGAATGAGCTGAGCTTTGAGCGACTAATGTTCACTTTGTTTCAACATAATTGTGTGTAGGTGAGTGCCATCGGGGCTTATTGAATACTACTCATGAATGAACTCACTCCTTAATGAAAGAAATTGTAATCATTTTGGTAGAACAAGTCACCTGCCTTTTCAAGACGAATTGTTATCTTCAATAGCGTTCTTAAATATATTGCTAAAATACACAGCAGAGCGAAGGCTGCCTTGTTGGGGAGATGAAGTTTGGGTTCGGCGCTGTGACTGGAGTTAGGCGCTGTGACCGGGTGATATCACGGATTCTGAAACAATGGAGTTCAACACTCGCTGCTTGGCCCCGTCGACAGCAGCGGAGACGATCCGATCCACTGCGCTCCATCTCCCCACTTGGTCCACGAAATTATCAGTTTTTAAATGAACACATGTTTTTGACATATTTTTAAATTCACGTGTAATGTATATATATGTGCTATAATGTGTGATTGTTTTACTCTTTATATGCTTTTTACTGAACAAATATACATTCTATTAAATTGATATGACATTCACCCATCAGTGGACAATTTGATTCTAAAACGACTACAGTGGGATATTAATAATTGTAATGCGATACTAATCCTGCATATCCTACCCCCGGTTCGCACTTGCTTAACATGCATATGACCGCAGTTAGATTCTAATATGATCACAGTGCGATTATAGTTAGTATTATGCGATTATAACTACGGACCTCCATTCATGTTGTCTAAAACTTTAACAGTTTAAATATTTTTTTTACAGCGTTAAAATGTATATGTTGCACTACATAGGTTATAGTGTTAGAGTTCACAATGTTAGAGTTCACAATGACAGAGTTGATCAAATGCATCGATCGAGCGCTGCGATGGGGTGCGTTTGATCAGAGTATTTGATCAAAGGTTGTTATCCCATCACAGAACACCACTGTAACTGAAGCAACTTCAGCAGCAGCACCAACAACAGCAACAACAACAGCAACATCAACAACAGCGACAACATCAACAGCAGCAACATCAACTTCAGAGACGCTGCGTCACGCGGCACCATCCAGGCGAGGAAAGGAAGAGCAGAGCCCGAATCGGCTGCCGCCACCCGAACATCAGCAGCAGTAGACATCGTGATTCTAGTAGAACCACGTTGTTATAATACTCACTTTGATGCTATTCTAAACCGCTCACCTCCCACGTTGCATTCACGACTCCCAGTGCGCATTTACATATAACTTACACTCGAGCTCAGTGTAATTATAATAATACTACCATAGTGTTATGCTAATAATTTTTATCCGATCATAATCCTGCACACCCCAGTTCGCATATCCGACCCCCGGTTCGCAAGGCCAAATGACATACATATTATACCATAAGAGAACAGGTCACATGCACGTACACTATTATACATGCATATTAGCAGAGTGCGATTCAAATATGACCACGATATAATTGTAATACTTCTAATGAGATTTTAATACCGTACCTTTGTTTTTGGTGTTATAAATGATGAAACTTGTGTATTGATTATAGTCATTTTAATGTTTCGTGTTATCGTTTAGTGCTACAGTTTACATGTCATAGAGTACAGGTGATCTCCTGTATACTTGATGATTAGGGACCGTAACGTTGCGAATCGATTTATAATGGGGACCTTTCCCCTCCAGGAACACATGTTGATGGAGAGACAGCCAAGATGAAGCATGTTTAGGTCAGACTTGTGTGACGGAGATGCTCCACCTGAAACTCGGCTCCACACGTTTTTTGCTATTAACATTGTAAAATGAAAACGGACAGGCAGTCGTTCAAAATAATGTTCCATTCATCTGCAAGAATATTTACGTTACAACTCGTATCGAAAGTTTATTACATCCTATATTCAAACAGTTACGGTAAAATCGTGATTTGAAGCTTTCCTGACCGCAGGAATCCACTCTTTCGTTCTTTCGGTAAAGTCACGTAGGTAGAAAAATAGTAGATCACATTATTGATCTATTATTATCCATTATTTTGTCTACCTACGTGACGTTACCGAAATAATCAAAGAGTATAGCTACAGTATAATGCAAACCATGTCACTTCCAGGAATACCAAACCAAAGTATCATTCGCCATTAATGTCCTTATTAGTTCACCACATTTGTTCACTGTGCGTCTGTGTTGAAGTTCAAGACAAACATCCAACGAACGCGTCATCCATGGACATTCTGAAATAAGTTTTCTAAAGTCGCCTATTACCAACCAAAAAAGCGATATCAAGTTAAATAGAAGTAAAATATGTTGAGAAAAGTTGCAACTAGAGACTCATTCCAACAGGATCACTTGACCACGACAAGATTGTCAGGAATTGAACGCTCTCACAAACACTGCTCATCGCACCACTTCAGCAAGTAATCCGAGATCACAAACCACCACCTGCACGTGACTAAATATTCTAACAAACTGCAAAACTCGAGTATCAAAATCACTGATACAATCAATTGTAAAGTATTACTTTGTCTAAAACACACAAATGCACTCAATGTGGCTTAATAGGTATAACCAAACCCAACATATTTTTTTTCAGTTTTCCGTTGCTTTAGATTTGACTCTCGAGCCACTCCATTACATCCAGCCATCTCTCGCGATCCAACTTCATGGGCTCGAAGGTGGAATCTCCTTCAGGACTCATTGCAGCACCTTGAATTTCACCTTTTGATTTCAGTTTCCAATCATCGTGGACCTTCTGATGCCTGTTCAGATTTGATGACTGTCCAAATACCTTCCCACACACAGAGCACAGGAATGGCTTCTCGCCCGTGTGTATTCTCTGGTGTCTCTTAAGACTTGATGGCCGTGAAAATGCCTTCTCACACACAGGGCAATTGAATGGCTCCTTGCCCGCGTGTGCGTGGGGCTGAAGAGAGCGTCTCTGCTCCATTTGACTGTTTCTTTTGAGAGTAACAGTAGCGGTTTAAAGTACACTATCGGCCGCGAGGATGTTAAGAGTTGCGTCTTGTATTTTGTTAACTGCCAAAACAAAAACGTAACTCGCGTCTAACGGAGACACACAAATAGACACTTACTTGGAGATTCACGGTGTATCGATGTTTGTAAAGATGTCGCCACGAACTCTCCCGAAGCAAAGGCCTACCTGTCGACACAGCAATTGTGTTCACCAGGCTGCGTTGTCTCGCGATAGAAGGGCGATCAGCAGAGTAACGAGTCGAGCGTCCAGCCTCATCAAGTTCCCTCTGGAAATGTCCTTGAGCTCTGCTTCTGAGCCGCCTTATAACTCCCCCCCTAGGACCCAATCCTTTGTCTTTCAGGATATTTACATTCTATTGTTGATTTTGGAAGGTACAATCCGTATGTATATTAACATACCGAAGGGTAATGGGCACATTGTGCTTCATGCCTGAATATGTAGATGTATGTCAGTGTGTAATTGCACGCTAATCTTGAATAAATGGGATTAGCGCTGGAAAAATACGTCCGCCATGCCCTCCATTGTCCTCGATATAAAGTGAATGCAGTCACGTGGCGTTTCCCACAACAGCCGCAACACAATCACTCTAACATCAGTAACCAATATCCAATCTTGTATATGGTCTCCGCTTAATCTGGTTTGTATCCATCATCACTCGAGACAAACAGAGAGGCGTGGTTCGGCCAGCCACCACCTCATTTGGCGCATCTACTTTAATAGCTGCTCTCAAACAACACTGTCACAAATAGTGGTTTACGGGCTAGGGTGTTAAGCGGACAATCCGTCGTTTTAGTCAAGGCGTATGGGATAATAGACACCTCTGTTATCCCATAAACACAATACACAGAAGCGGGAAGGCTGCCATGTTGGGGAGATGTAGTTTGGGTAAGGCGCTGTGACTGGAGTTAGGCGATGTGACTGGGTGATCACACGGATTCCGAAACATAGCAGAGACGATACGATCCACTGCGCTCCATTTCCCAACATGGACAACGACATTCTCAGTAAATCATGTGTATTGTACAGTAAGGGAAATATGTATTTGATCAATGCTGATTTTGGACGTTTGCCCAATGACAAAGAAATGATCAGTCTATAATTGTAATGGTAGGTTTATTTGAACAATGAGAGACAGAATAAAGATTTCTGGCTCCCAGGTGTCTTTTATACAAGTAAGTTGCTGAGATAAGGAGCACACTCTTAAAGTTAGTGCTCCTAATCTCAGCTTGTTACCTGTATAAAAGACACCTGTCCACAGAAGCATTCAATCAAACAAATTCCAAAGTCTACACCATGGCCAAGACCAAAGAGCTCTCCAAGGATGTCAGGGACAAGATTGTAGACCTTCACAAGTCTGGAATGGGCTACAAGACCATTGCCAAGCACCTTGGTGAGAAGGTGACAACAGTTGGTGCGATTATTCGCAAATGGAAGAAACACAAAAGAACAGTCAATCTCCCTCGGCCTGGGGCTCCATGCAAGATCTCACCTCGTAGAGTTCGCTATTAACGTTGTAAAATAAATAACGGACAAGCAGTTGTTGAAAATAATGTTTTATTCATCTGCAAGAATATTTACAGTACAACTCGTATCGAAAGTTGATTAAGTCTTATGTTCAAACAGTTACAGTACAATCTTGATTTGAAGCTTTCGTGACTGCAGGAATCCGCTCTTTGGTTATTTCGTTAAAGTCACATAGGTAGAAAAATAATAGATCACATTATGGATCTATTATTATCTATTATTTTGTCTACCTACGTGACGTTGCCTAAAGAACCAAAGAGTATAGCTACAGTATAATGCAAACCATGTCACTTCCAGGAATACCAAACCAAATTATCCTTCCCCATTGATGTCTTTATTAGTTCACCATATTTGTTCACTGTGCGTCTATTTTGAAGTCCAAACAATACATAAGACGAATGCTTCATCAAGGTACATCCTGAAATCGGTTATTTCAAGTCGCTTATTGCCAAAGAAAAAACCTACACTATTGAAAAAACACGTTTAAAATGTTGAGTAAAGATGTAACAGACTCATTCCAACTTTAGCTCAACAGGAACACTTAACCACTACAATATTGTCAGCAATTGAACGCTCACAACCAGTGCTTATCACACCACTTCAGCTAGTAATCCGAAAACATTAAACCACCACGTCACGAAACTCACTAAAACTGTAAGGGGCAACATTACAAGCAAAATTACTCAATCCGGCTTAATAGGTTAAACCACATGCAACATTATTTCTCAGTCACCCCTAGCTCTCGGTTTGACTCTCGAGCCACTCCATTACATCCAGCCATCTCTCGGGATCCAACTGCATGGGATCGAAGGTGGAATCTCCTTCAGGCCTCATTGCAGCACCTTGAATTTCACCTTTTGATTTCAGTTTCCAATCGTCGTGAACCTTCTGATGCCTGTTCAGATTTGATGACTGTGAAAATGATTTTCCACACACAGGGCACAGGAATGGCTTCTCGCCCGTGTGTGTTCTCTGGTGTCTCTTAAGATGTGATGAATGTGCAAATGTCTTCCCGCACACAGAACATAGGAATGGCTTCTCGCCTGTGTGTGTTCTTTGGTGTCTCTGAAGATCTGATTGCCGTGAAAATGCCTTCACACACACAGTGCAATTGAATGGCTCCTTGCTCCCGTGTGCTAGGGGCTTCGCAGAGCGAATCTGCTCCATGTGACTGCTTCTTCTGAGCGGAGTACCAGTAGCGGGTGTTATCGATAATTAAAATTCCCTATCGGCCGCGAGGATGTTAAGCGTTGCGTTTTTAGATTTTGTAAACTGCCAAAACAAGAATGTCACTCGCGTTTAACCGAGACGCGAAAATAGACACTTACTTGGAGATTCACGGTGAATCGATGTCTGTAACCCGTCTGAAGATGTCCCCACGAACTCGCATATTCACTCACCATACGAAGCAAAGTCGCCTAACTGTCGACACAGCAATTGTGTTCACCAGGCTGCGTTGTCTCGCGGTAGAAGGCGATCAGCAGAGCGACGAGTCGAGCGTCCAGCCTCATCAAGTTCCCTCTCGAAATGGCCTTGAGCTCTGTTCTGAGCCGCCTTATAACTCCCCTTCTAGGATCCAATCCATTGTCTTTCAGGATATTTGCATTCGATTGTTAATTTTAGAAGGTACAATCCGTATGTCTATTAACATACCGAATGGTAATGTGTCCATTGTGCGTCATGCCTTAATATGTAAGTGCATCTCATTGTGTAATTGCGCGCTTATTTTGAATAAATGGGATTAGCGCTGTAAAAACACGTTCCCCATGCCCCCATTGTCCTCGAATTAAAGTGAATGCAGTCCCGTGGCGTTGCCCACAACCGCCGAGCTTCGGGGCTTGAGCACGTTCAGACGCGTAGTGACCACACTTGCAACACAATCACTCTAACATCAGTAACCAAAACCCGATCTGGTACATGGCCTCCGCTTGGTCTGGTTTGTATCCGTCATCACTCCGGAGACAAACAGCGAGGCACGGTTCGGCCATCCACCACCTCATTTGCCGCATCTACTTTAATAGCTGATCTCAAACAACACTGTCACCATTAGTGGTTTACGGGCTAGGGTGTTAAGCGGGCAATCAGTCGTTTTGGTCAAGGCGTATGGGATAATAGACACCTCTGTTATCCCATAAACACAATACACAGAAGCGGGAAGGCTGCCTTGTTGGGGAGATGTAGTTTGTGTAAGGCGCTGTGACTGGAGTTAGGCGATGTGACTGGGTGATCACACGGATTCGAAACATAGCGGAGACGATACGATCCACTGGGCTCCATCTCCCTACATGGACAACGACTCTCAGTAAAAGTAAAAAAAATATTTTTAAATACGTTTTTAAATTATGTGTATTGTATATATGCGAGAATGTGTGAATGTTATAATCTTTGTATGTATATATATAGTGTATATAGATATTCGATTCCCTTGATACTACCCAATCATCCAACAGTGGACAGTGTGATTCTAATACGACTAGTGGGATTTTAATATTTGTAATTCGATTATAATTCTGCATATCCTACCCCTGGTTCGCATATTCACTTACCATACGTACGACCACAGTGTGGTTCTAATACGAGCCGAGTTTGATTCTAATACCATTATAATCCCATACCTCCATTTATGTGGTTTTACACTATGAGAGTTAATCGAATTTTAACACGTTGCAATCATCAGAAAACACACGGGTGAGAAGCCATTCCTGTGCTCTGTGTGTGGGAAGGCATTTGCTCAGTCATCAATACGGAACAGACATCAGAATGTCCACGATGATACGAGGATGAAGTCAAAAGGTGAAATTCAAGGTGCTGCAATGATTCCTGAAGATAATTCTACCTTCGATCCCATGCAGTTGGATCCTGAGAGATGGCTGGATGTAATGGAGTGGCTCGAGAGTTTAATCCAAGAGCTAGCGATGAGTAAATAATAATATTGAATGAGGTTTACCTATCAAGCCGGATTGAATAATTTTAAGTGTTTCTTTTAGACAAAGTGATACCTTTACAATTGATTACATCAGTGATTTTGACACTTTAGTTTTACAGTGTGTTTGAGAGTTTTGTGATGTGATCGTGGTGAATTGCTGAAGTTTCATGATGAGCAGTGGTTGTGAGAGGGTTTAATTCCTGATCATTGTCACGGTTAAGTGTTCCCGTTGAGCTAAATTTGAAATGAGTCTGTAATGACATCTTCACTCATAATTTTTAAACGTTTATTTTAATTTTATATGGCTTTTTTGGTTTGTAATAAGCAACTTTAGAAAACCGATTTCAGGATGTACATTGATGACGCGTTCGTCTGATGTAGGGCTTGGACTTCAAGTCAGACGCACAGTGAACAAATGTAGTTAACCAATAATGAAATCAATGGGGAATGATACTTTAATGATTTGATATTCCTGGAAGTGACATGGTTTGCATTGTATTGTAACTGTTTGAGCATAGGACGTAATAAATATTCGGCACGAGATTTTACGTAAATATGCTTGTATATTAATATAGACGTATTTTTTACAACTGTTTGTTCGTCATTTATTTTACAACTTTTTTTAAATAGCAAAAACGTGTGGATCCGAGTTTCAGGTAGAGCGTCTCCATCACACAAGTCTGCCCTTAACGAGCAGTATCTTGGCTGTCTCCCCATCACCATGTTCCTAGAGGGGAATGGTCCCCGTTATAAATCGTCTCGCAGCATTCTGGTCTCTAACCCCGAAGTAAACTGGAGATCACCTGTACTGTATACCATGTCAACTGTAACACTATAAACTATAACACTAAACATTATAAATGACTATAAACTGCTTTTATAATTTTCTAGCGGTAATTACCCGGCGTTGCCCGGGTGAAAAAGTCAGACACACACATCGACCTACTCAAACAGACATTTACCCACACACACACAAAGACATTGACTTACACAGACACACATATGGAGTCACACACACACATAGCTAGGCTCTCACACACACATCGACCTAAGCACAAATATGGACCAACACACACATATCGACTAAGAGACACACACATGGACCCACGCACACACATCGACTTACACAGACACATATAGACTCACACACAGACTTGGACTTTAGATACACACACACATCGACTTATTAGAACCACACTGTGGTCGTACGTATGGAAAGTGAATATGCGAACCAGGGGTAGGATATGCAGAATTATAATCGAATTACAAATATTAAAATCCCACTAGTCGTATTAGAATCACACTGTCCATTGTAGGATAATTGTGTCGTATCAATGAAATCAAATATCTATATAAACTATATATACACACATACAAAGATTATAACAATCACACATTCTAACATATATACAATACACATGATTTAAAAACGTATTTAAAAATATTTTTTTACTGAGAATGTCGTTGTCCATGTAGGGAGATGGAGCGCAGTGGATCGTATCGTCTCCGCTATGTTTCTGAATCCGTGTGATCACCCAGTCACATCGCCTAACTCCAGTCACAGCGCCTTACACAAACTACATCTCCCCAACAAGGCAGCCTTCCCGCTGCTGTGTATTGTGTTTATGGGATAACAGAGGTGTCTATTATCCCCTACGCCTTGATACTAAAACGAC
This sequence comes from Petromyzon marinus, assembly GCF_048934315.1. NCBI lineage: Eukaryota > Metazoa > Chordata > Hyperoartia > Petromyzontiformes > Petromyzontidae > Petromyzon > Petromyzon marinus. The sequence goes on from NC_133744.1 coordinate 297,331, forward strand.
TGATTGCCCGCTTAACACCCTAGTCAGTAAACAACTAATGGTGACAGTGTTGTTTGAGAGCAGCTATTAAAGTCGCTGCGGCAAATGAGGTGGTGGCTGGCCGAACCATGCCTCGCTGTTTGTCTCCGGAGTGATGACGGATGCAAACCAGACCAAGCGGAGGCCATGTACCAGATCGGGTTTTGGTTACTGATGTTAGAGTGATTGTGTTGCAAGTGTGGTCACTACGCGTCTGAACGTGCTCAAGCCCCGAAGCTCGGCGGTTGTGGGCAACGCCACGGGACTGCATTCACTTTAATTCGAGGACAATGGAGGGCATGGGGAACGTGCTTTTACAGCGCTAATCCAATTTATTCAAAGTAAGCGCGCAATTACACAATGAGATGCACTTACATATTAAGGCATGAAACACAATGGGCACATTACCCTTCGGTATGTTAATAGACATACGAATGCAAATATCCTGAAAGACAAAGGATTGGATCCTAGGAGGGGAGTTATAAGGCGGCTCAGAACAGAGCTCAAGGCCATTTCGAGAGGGAACTTGATGAGGCTGGACGCTCGACTCGTCGCTCTGCTGATCGCCTTCTAACGCGAGACAACGCAGCCTGGTGAACACAATTGCTGTGTCGACAGTTAGGCGACTTTGCTTCGTATGGTGAGTGAGTATGCGAGTTCGTGGGGACATCTTCAGACGGGTTACAGACATCGATTCACCGTGAATCTCCAAGTAAGTGTCTATTTTCGCGTCTCGGTTAAACGCGAGTGACGTTCTTGTTTTGGCAGTTAAATAAATCCCAAAACGCAACGCTTAACATCCTCGCGGCCGATAGGATACTTTTAATTATCGATAACACCCGCTACTGTTACTCCGCTCAGAAGACGCAGTCACATGGAGCAGATACGCTCTGCGAAGCCCCAAGCACACGGGAGCAAGGAGCCATTCAATTGCTCTGTGTGTGTGAAGGCATTTTCACGGCAATCAGATCTTCAGAGACACCAGAGAACACACACGGGCGAGAAGCCGTTCCTGTGTTCTGTTTGTGGGAAGGCATTTGCACAGTTATCAACTCTTCAAACTCACCAAAGAACACACACAGGCGAGAAGCCATTCCCGTGTTCTGTTTGTGGGAAGGCATTTGCAAGGTCATCAACTCTTCAAGCTCATCAGAAAACACACACGGGTGAGAAGCCATTCCTGTGCCCTGTGTGTGGGAAGGCATTTTCACTCTCGTCAACTCTTCAGATTCACCAGAGAACACACACGGGCGAGAAGCCATTCCTGTGCTCTGTGTGTGGAAAGGCATTTGCTCAGTCATCAATACGGAACAGACATCAGAAGGTCCACGATGCTAAGAGGCTGCAATCAAAAGGTGAAATTCAAGGTGCTGCAATGATTCCTGAAGATAATTCTACCTTCGATCCCATGCAGTTGGATCCCGAGAGATGGCTGGATGTAATGGAGTGGCTCGAGAGTTAAACCAAGAGTTAGGCATGAGTAAATAATAATATTGATTGAGGTTTACCTATCAAGCCGGATTGAATAATTTTAAGTGATTCTTTTAGACAAAGTGATACCTTACAATTTATTACATCAGTGATTTTGACACTTTAGTTTTACAGTGTGTTTGAGAGTTTTTTGACGTGATCGTGGTGAATTGCTGAAGTTTCATGATGAGCAGTGGTTGTGAGAGGGTTTAATTCCTGATCATTGTCACGGTTAAGTGTTCCCGTTGAGCTAAATTTGAAATGAGTCTATATAGACATCTTCACTCGTAATTTTTAAACGTTTATTTTTATTTTATATGGCTTTTTTGGTTTGTAATAAGCAACTTTAGATAACCGATTTCAGGATGTACATTGATGACGCGTTCGTCTGATGTACGGCTTGGACGCACAGTGAACAAATGTAGTTAACTAATAATGAAATCAATGGGGAATGATACATTAATGATTTGATATTCCTGGAAGTGACATGGTTTGCATTGTATTGTAACTGTTTGAGCATAGGACGTAATAAATATTCGGCACGAGTTTTTACGTAAATATGCTTGTATATTAATAAAAACGTATTTTTAACAACTGTTTGTCCGTCATTTATTTAACATTTTTTTTAAAGCAAAACGTCTGGATCCGAGTTACAGGTAGAGCGTCTCCATCACACAAGTCTCCCCTTAACGAGCAGTATCTTGGCTGTCTCCCCATCACCATGTTCCTAGAGGGGAATGGTCCCCGTTATAAATCGTCTCGCAGCATTCTGGTCCCTAATCCCGAAGTAAACTGGAGATCACCTGTACTGTATACCATGTCAACTGTAACACTATAAACTATAACACTAAACATTAAATGACTATAAACTGGTTTTATGATTTTCTAGCGGTAATTACCCGGCGTTGCCCGGGCGAAAAAGACAGACACACACATCGACCTACTCAAACAGACATTGACCCACACACACACAGACATTGACTTACACAGACACACATATGGAGTCACAGACACACATAGCTAGGCTGTCACACACACATCGACCTAAGCACACATATGGACTAACACACACATATCGACTAAGAGACACACACATGGACCCACGCACACACATCGACTTACACAGACACATATAGACTCACACACAGACTTGGACTTTAGATACACACACATCGACTTACACACACAAACATCGACCGACACACATAGAGACACCCACACTCACATGGAGCCATGCACACACATGTCATTTCGACTTGCCAACCATATTTTTACTCGAACTGGGGGGTGCAGGATTATGATCAGATGATAATTATTAGATTAACACTATGGTCGTATTATAATTACACTGAGCTAGAATGTTTGTTATATGTAAATGCGCATTGGGAGTCGTGAATGCAACCTCGGAATTTACATTATGAGACCTCCTTTGCCAGTAACAAGATATAGGAATAGGTTTTACCCTTGAAACTGGCACAAAAACTGACACCTTTATTCAAGGCATCACGTTTGCAATAACCACAACACAAGCAGTCAAAATGCAAACAAAAAAGACAACTCTAACACGAATGGAGACGAGGCTCTGAGAAAAACTGTCTCGGGTGTGGACCAATCAAATTCAAGGACAGTGCCAATATTATTATGAGAGTTTGTCTTTTTTGTTTGCATTTTGACTGCTTGTGTTGTGGTTATTGCAAACATGATGCCTTGAATAAAGGTGTCAGTTTTTATGCCAGTTAAAACGGTTAAACCTATTCCTGCAACCTAGGAAGTTTAGAATAGCATCAAAATTAATATAAAAACAACGTGGTCCTATTTGAATCACGTGATCTACTGCTGCTGATGTCCGGGTGGCGACCGCCGATTATGGCTCTGCTCTTCCTTTCCCCTCGCCTGGATAGTTCAGGACATGGGGATGAGCTGTCTGGGTGGGGACGGACATTAGTTTAGAGGCTGGACCGGTGGCCGAACCAACGCCGACGCCCCAACCACATTCGTACTCACTGAGGCCGTCTCACCTCTATGATTCTACAACCAGGCCCTGTCCCAGACCGCCCATGGAAGCACGTGTTCCCGCCGCCCCGGATTCTTCTCATTAGCGGCTTGCGATCTGGTGGGGAAAGGTCCTCGTTATAAATCGTTTCTCACCTTTCAGGTCCAGAATCCCGAAGTATACCGGGGATCACCTGTTCTCTATAACATGTAAACTGATAACACTATAAACAATAACACTAAACGTTAAACGACTATTAACTAAAAACTGTTTTTTTTATTTATACCAACATAACCGGAGGCTCGGTATTATAATCTCATTAGAAGTATTAAAATCGCACTCTGCTCATATGCATGTGTAGCGTACGTGCAAGCGAACCGGAGGTCGGATATGCGAACTGGGGTGAGGGGAGGTGTGCATAGTTAGAATCGCTTAAACATTATTAGAATAATACTGTGCACGAATGATTGATATTTGTAAATGTGAATCGGGAGTCGCTAACGCGACTTGGGATATGCAATGATTAGAATCCCATTAAAACTATTAGAATCGCACTATGGTCATATTATAATTGGGATTTTGAATTCTGGATGAATGTTTCATCTCCGTGACATCGAATAGCACTATACAATATCCGCATATATATGTTTAAATAAACGCGTAAACCCAATATTATCCCTTGATATTATTAATCGTTGCAATTGTAACGACTTCGGACTCAGACAATAGAAGGTTCTTTTGTTTAGGCTTTAACACGGCTTCGAACCCCGGCGTCACGATATAGCAACGACGACGAGGAGACAGCAACCAGCCACGACCCGAACCCCCACTAACACAGCCCCGAACCTCGTTCCTCCACCTCTCTTACTCTCGGCGTGAATCTCCCCCAACCCTTGGGCTCGCCTTCCCTTCTTGAACTCTCTCTATCCTGTTGTCACCACTTGTCCCTTCGTTGACGCACTGTCTGAACATCACCCCCAACCACCCAACCTCTTAAAACAAAATGAGCCGTCTCGGCAAACAACAATTTTTAGAAGCCACGTGCGTCAGGGCAGCAGCTGTAGCAACATTTTCCCGACGCCCGACAATCACAATCTTAACGCTCATCTGTACGGGGTAAGCGGTGTGACCCTACTCACCCAACAACAACAACAACACGAAAACATTAAAACAACAACAACAACAATAATCCTAACATGCTTCCACGTTGTCCACAGCCTTGAAGCGTTAGGCAGGTCCCTGGCTTCTTTTAAAGAATTTGGACCGGGCTCCAGGCACCGGTCCCTGGCACGTGGCAGATCCTCGAGGCACCCCGGGCCTCAGGGGCTGGGAAACTGTGGGCGGATCAACACATCTCCTTTGGCGTGCGGTCTCCGTTGTGGAGCGCCCCAACACGTCGGACACAGCAGACTTGGCCTGTACAGGACGTGGGGATGAGCTGTCTGGGTGGGCACGGAGAAAGTTCCTCGTTATAAATCGTTTCGCAACGTTCCGGTCACGAATCCCGAAGTATACCGGGGATCACCTGTACTCTATAAACACGTGAACTGATAACACTATAAACAATAACACTAAACATTAAACGACTATAAGCTATACACTTTTTCATGTATTCCACCATAAACGGAGGTACGGTATGAGAATGTCATTAGAATTATTTTAATCGCATTCCGCTCGTATGTATGTAAAGTGAACGTTCTATCGAATCGGGGGACAGATTTGCGAACTCTGGGGGGTGCAGGGTTAGAATCGCATTAAAATTCCGAGAATAACAATATGGTCTCTTACAATGTTACTGTGCTTGAATGTATGTTATGGGTGGGTGGGTGAGTGAGTGATTGGGTGAGTGGATGGATGGGTGGGTGAATGGGTGAGTTGCTGGGTGATTGGGTGAGTGGGTGCGTGGGTGAGTGAGTGGGTGGGTGAGTTGGTGGGTGCATGAGTGTGTGGGTGGGTGAGTGGGTGAGTAACTGGGTGGGTGGGTGAGTAACTGGGTGGGTGAGTGAGTGATTGGGCGAGCGGATGAATGGGTGGGTGAGTGGGTGAATGGGTGAGTTGCTGGGTGATTGGGTGAGTGGGTGAGTGAGTGGGTGGGTGAGTTGGTGGGTGCATGAGTGTGTGGGTGGGTGTGTGGGTGGGTAACTGGGTGGGTGGGTGAGTGAGTGATTGGGTGAGTGGATGAATGGGTGGGTGAATGGGTGAGTTGCTGGGTGATTGGGTGAGTGGGTGCGTGGGTGAGTGAGTGGGTGGGTGAGTTGGTGGGTGCATGAGTGTGTGGGTGGGTGAGTGGGTGGGTGAGTGTGTGGGTGAGTGTTTGGGTGGGTGAGTGAGTGTGTGGGTGGGTGAGAGTGGGTGGGTGGGTGAGTGAGTTGATGGGTGGGTGGGTGAGTGGGTTAGTGGGTGAGTGAGTGAGTGGGTCAGTGGGTGCTTGGGTGAGTGAGTGGGTGAGTGGGTGCGTGAGTGAATTTGTGTGGGTGAGGGAGTGGGTGAGTGAGTGTCTGAGTGATTGTCTGTGTGTTTAGACACTGCCTGCTACAAACCAGCACTTGCCCCTCCAGCTTGCTTGAGGCTACCGGTGCCACCTCTGCCTCTATCTCTGTCTCTGTTCGTTCACGTGGAATCTCAGCAGCCTCCAATCCTCGTGACTACTCCCCATGCACTTACCCACTAACTCACTCACACACCCACACACTCAGTCATACACACACTCACTAACACACTCACTATCTCACCCGCTCACTCAATACTCACACACTCACTCACCACTCACACACTCACAAACTCACTCACCCACTCACTCACACACTCACACACTCACTCACCACTCACACACTCACTCACCACTCACAAACTCACTCACCCACTCACTCACACACTCACTCACCCACTCAGTCATACACACACTCACTCACACACTCACTATCTCACCCGCTCACTCAATACTCTCACACTCACACACTCACAAACTCACCCACTCACTCACACACTCACAAACTCACTCATACACACACTCACCCACACACTTAATCACACACTCACTCACTCAGACACTCACTCACCCACACACTCACTCACACACTCACTATCTAACCCGCTCACTCAATACTCACACACTCACTCACCACTCACAAACTCACTCACCCACTCACACACTCACTCACCCACTCACTCACACACTCACTCACAAACTCACTCACACACTCACTCACACACACACTCACCCATACACTCAATCACACACTCACCCACTCACTCACACACCTCACACACTCACTCACCCACTCACAAACTCACTCACCCACTCACTCACACACCTCACACACTAACTCACACACTCACTCACTCACCCACTCACTCACACACCTCACACACTCACTCACACACTCACTCACTCACACACCTCACACACTCACTCACCCACACACTCACTCACACACTCACTATCTCACCCACTCACTCACACACCTCACACACTCACTCACCCACTCACAAACTCACTCACCCACTCACTCACACACCTCACTCACTCACACACTCACTCACACACTCACTCACACATACACACACTCACCCACACACTTAATCACACACTCACTCACTCATACACACACTCACCCACTCACTCACACACTCACTCACACTCACTATCTCACCCGCTCACTCAATACTCATTCGCTAACCCACTCACTCACCCACTCACTAACCTATTCACCGAATCACTCACACACTCACTCACACACTCACTCAGACACTCACTCACCTACACACTCACACACTCACTCACTAATTCAGACACTCACTCAGACACTCACAAACTCATACACACACTCACAAACTCACTCACACACTGACACACTCACTCACCCACACATTCACTCACTCTATGAGATTGGGTCTCTGTGTATTTCTATGAGTCTCTATGTATCTTTAGATATCTCTAAGTATCTGTACATATCTCTAGATATCTCAAAGTATGTCTAAGCATCCCTAAATATCTGTATATCTCTATATAGCTCTAAATATATATCTCTATTAATCTCTAAGTACCTCAAAGTCTCTCTACATATCTCTAAGTATCTCTATGTTAGAGTCTCCGGGAAACTCTCCATTTGCACATTCCACGCCCTGGAATCAGCTGATCCCTTCCCACGAGGTGCACACACACAGATATATACAGTATACATTATAGTCAGCCTGCAGTGTCTTTCTCTCTCTGGCTCTCTCTCTCTCTCTGTATCTCTGTCGTCTGTCTCTATCTGTGTCTCTGTGTGTACAGAGTCACAGCAGACCCAGCTATACCAGCAGCATCAGTGAGTGTGTTAATCTGTCTGTGTGTGTCTGTCTGTGTGTGTCTGTCTGTGTGTGTCTGTGTGCGTCTGTGTATGTTAGTGTATTTCTGTATTTGTTTGTGTGCGTCTGCGTGTATGTGTCTGTGTGTGTTTATGTGTGTTTGTCTGTGTCTGTGTGTCTGTATCTGTCTGTGTGTTTATCTGTCTGTGTGTCTGCGTGATGGTCTGTGTTTGTGTGTCTGCGTGTTTGTCTGTGTTTGTGTCTGTGTGTTTGTGTATGTGTGTGTGTCTGTGTCATTGTGTATGTGTGTCTGTGTGTATGTGTCTGTGTGTGTGTCTGTGTGTGTCTTTGTGTGTGTGTCTTTGTATGTGTCTGTGTGTCTGTCTGTGTGTGTCTGTCTATGTGTGTCTGTGTGTGTCTGCATGTGTATCTGTGTCTTTGTGTGTCTGTGTGTGTATGTGTGTCTGTGTGTGTCTGTGTGTGTTTATGTGTGTCTGTCTGTATCTGTCTGTGTGTCTGTGTGTGTTTGTGTGTCTGTGTGTTTGTCTGTGTTTGTGTCTGTGTGTGTGTCTGTGTCTTTGTGTGTGTGTCTGTGTGTCTGTATGTGTCTGTGTGTGTGTCTGTGTCTTTGTGTGTGTCTGTGTGTGTGTCTGTATGTGTCTGTGTGTCTGTCTGTGTCTTTGTGTGTGTCTTTGTGTGTGTCTGTGTGTGTGTCTGTGTGTCTGTGTGTGTTTGTCTGTCTGTGTGTGTCTGTGTGTGTCCGTATGTGTGTGTCTGTATGTGTCTGTCTGTGTTTTTGTGTGTGTGTCTTTGTGTGTGTCTGTGTGTGTCTGTCTGTGTCTGTCTGTGTCTTTGTGTGTGTGTCTTTGTCTGTGTGTGTGTCTGTCTGTGTGTGTGTCTGTGTGTGTCTGTCTGTGTGTGTGTCTGTGTGTGTGTCTGAGTGTGTCTGTGTGTGTCTTTGAGTGTGTGTGTCTGTGTATGTGTGTGTTTGTCTGTGTGTCTGTGTGTGTGTCTGTCTGTCTGTGTGTGTGTCTGTCTGTATCTGTCTGTGTGTGTGTCTGTCTTTGGGGGTGTGTGTCTGTGTGTGTTTATTTGTGTGTGTCTGTGTGTGTCTGTCTGTATGTGTCTGTGTGTTTATCTGTGTGTTTGTCTGTGTTTGTGTCTGTGTGTTTGTCTGTGTTTGTGTCTGTGTTTGTCTGTGTCTTTGTGTGTTTGTCTGTGTGTGTGTATCTGTATGTGTGTGTCTGTCTGTGTCTTTGTATCTGTCTGTGTCTTTGTGTGTGTGTCTGTATGTGTCTGTGTCTGTCTGTGTGTGTCTGTATGTGTCTGTGTGTCTGTCTGTGTCTTTGTGTGTGTGTCATTGTGTGTCTGTGTGTCTGTCTGTGTGTGTCTGTGTGTGTGTCTGTGTGTGTCTTTGTGTGTGTCTTTGTGTGTGTGTCTGTGTGTGTGTCTGTCTGTGTGTGTCTGTGTGTGTCTGTGTGTGTGTCCGTGTGTGTGTGTCTGTATGTCTGTGTCTGTATGTGTCTGTGTGTCTGTCTGTGTTTTTGTGTGTGTGTCTTTGTGTGTGTCTTTGTGTGTGTCTGTGTGTGTGTCTGTGTGTCTGTGTGTGTTTGTGTGTGTCTTTGTGTGTGTCTGTGTGTCTGTGTGTGTCTGTCTGTGTGTGTGTCTGAGTGTGTCTGTGTGTGTCTTTGAGTGTGTGTGTGTGTCTGTGCATGTGTGTTTGTCTGTGTGTCTGTGTATGTGTGTTTGTCTGTGTGTGTGTGTCTGTGTGTGTGTCTGTCTGTATCTGTCTGTGTGTGTGACTGTGTGTGTGTCTGTCTGTATCTGTCTGTGTGTGTGTCTGTGTGTGTATCTGTGTCTGTGTGTCTGTCTTTGGGTGTGTGTGTCTGTGTGTGTTTATTTGTGTGTGTCTGTCTGTATGTGTCTGTGTGTTTATCTGTCTGTATCTGTCTGTGTGTCTGTGTGTTTGTCTGTGTTTGTGTGTCTGTGTGTCTGTATGTTTGTCTGTGTTTGTGTCTGTGTGTGTATGTGTCTTTGTGTGTTTGTCTGTGTGTATCTGTATGTGTGTGTCTGTCTGTGTCTTTGTATCTGTCTGTGTCTTTGTGTCTGTGTCTTTGTGTCTGTGTCTTTGTGTGTGTCTGTGTCTGTGTGTGTCTGTGTGTCTGTGTGTGTGTCTGTGTGTGTCTGTATGTGTCTGTGTGTGTGTCTGTCTGTGTGTGTCTGTATGTGTCTGTGTGTCTGTGTGTGTCTTTGTGTGGGTCTGTGTGTCTGTGTGTCTGTCTGTGTCTTTGTGTGTCTGTCTGTGTATGTGTCTGTCTGTGTCTTTGTCTGTGTGTCTGCGTGTGTCTTTGAATATGTGTGTGTCTGTGTATGTGTGTGTTTGTCTGTGTGTGTCTGTGTGTGTCTGTCTATATCTGCCTGTGTGTGTGTGTCTGTGTGTGTGTTTGTCTGTGTCTGTGTGTGTGTCTGCATGTGTGTCTGTGTGAGTCTGTGTGTGTGTCTGTGTGTGTCTTTGAGTGTGTGTGTGTCTGTGTATGTATGTGTTTGTTTGTGTGTCTGTGTGTGTGTCTGTCTGTATCTGTGTGTGTGTCTGTGTGTGTATCTGTGTCTGTGTGTGTCTGTCTTTGTGTGTGTGTCTCTTTCTGTCTCATAGAGTTCCGGGATCGATACCCACGACCTCCTGCGTTCCAGGCGAGGTAGTCAACATCTTCTAATAACCCCCTGAGGCTCCGCCCCCCTCACCCTGGCCTCGCCCCCTTTCTTTCGCCACGCCCATCGCAACGACCCCCTCAGCTTGACGATGGGGGGAGCAGACAAGGACCATCAGCCAATCGCGTCGCTTGGATCCGCTGGGGGGCGTGGCGGTCCTTCCTATGAGGAGGGGCTCAGGTGAGTGAGTGGGTGGGTAATTGGGTGAGTTGGAGGGTGCGTTGGTGAATGAGTGGGTGGGTGAATGAGTGGATGGGTGAGTGAGTGGGTGGGTGAGTTGGTGGATGGATGAGTGGGTGGGTGACTGAGTGGGTGGGTGAGTGGGTGAGTTGGAGTGTGAGTTGGTGAATGAGTGGGTGGGTGGGTGAATGAGTGGGTGGGTGACTGAGTGGATGGGTGAGTGAGTTCGACCTCACGATCCAATGACGCATTATTACAGCTGATCCCCGCTGATCACCGCTGATCACCCACTGATCTCCCCCCCCCCCTACCCCGTGTGAGTGATCTTCAGGGCCGGTATCTCCATCCTGGGTCTGCTCCTCGCCCTCTCGCTGGGACTTCTCTTGTGCTGCTTCTTGAGGACGAGGAAGAGATGGTGGAGGAGGTGGTGGGTGGGTGGATACTCTGAGCTGATGGAGCAGCACCAGCTGGTGAGTCAGTCAGGGTGGCAGGGTGAGTGGGTGGGTGAATGGGTGAGTGAGTGGGTGGGTGAGTGAGTGGGTGGATCGGTGAGTGGCTGGGTGAGTGTGGTGGGTGAATGGGTGGGTGGCAGGGTGAGTGGGTGGGTGGGTGATTGAGTAAGTGAATGGGTGAGTGAGTGAGTCAGTGAATGGTTGAGTGGGTGGGTGAGTGAGTGGGTGAGTGCGTGGGTGAGTGGGTGGGTGGGTGAGTGAGTGTGTGGGTGAGTGTGTGGATGATTGGGTGGTTGTGTGGATGGGTGAGGTTCACGATGGGCGTGTCGTTGGCTCCGCTCCAATTGGCTTTCGTGCGCAGATGGCAGGCGACCCTCCTGGCGGCCAATTGGAGACGGGGGGGCGTGGCCTCGTGCCCATGGCCCCCGCCCACAAGGGGCGTGGCTTCGAAGCGACCAATGAGGTGCGTGTGCTGATACTCGCTACTATTGACAGCACTTGCCCCTACAGTCTGCTAGAGGCTACACGGGGAAGCTTTGCCTGTGTCTATGTGTAACTGCACTTGCCCCTACAGCCCTGCTAGAGGTTCCCTGGGGGAGCATTGCCTGTGTCTGTGTGTAACTGCACTTGGCCCTACAGCCCTGCAAGAGACTACCTGTGGGTGCTTTGCCTCTGTCTTTGTGTCTGCAGATTTCGCCTCCTCCATACGAGAAGACAGCTCCACTGGATTCACCACCGCCATATCCAGCTCACAACACAGATTCACCACCTGTGGTGCCACAACTGCGGAGCAGCTCCACAGGCACGGCGACTCCCTCCCGGCCCCCCGCACTAAACACGCCACCCACACGCAGCGCACCCACGTAGTGTCCTGGCGGGGGGTTGCCTGGCACATCGGGTTTTAATCCGAGGGGCCCCTAGGTGGGAGAGTCCCGCGGTTTCCCGGTGCCAGGAGATTGGCCGACCCCCACAGGACAGGTTTACATTGTGGTGTACACTAAATTGGCTTAAAAATTGTACGGGCGCAAAGAGAAAAGGTTCCCTGGGCCAACCGCAATGAGCTACGCACAACATTGGGGGGAGGACGGAGGGCGGTGGAATGTTTGGCATAGAGACCAGACCCGAAAGCTGAAACTGCTGGGCACGAGAGAACAATGGGTAAGGGGTGAAAAGAGCAAAAAAAAAACGGAGGCACACAAACTCATAAAACGATGGGTGGAGGCGTAGCGGACGCTCCAGGTCAGGGCGAGGCATCACTTGCAAATCGAAAGGTCGGCGCGTGATTGGCTGCATGACGCGACACCCCCCCCTCGCCCCCTGCCCCCTGCCCCCGCGGCCTTTGAAGTTGATGACAGGGGCAGCTGTCTACAACCTGTCACGACTCACTCCCTGCTGCCGTCCTGCCTCTTCAAGCCGCTCGCAGCGTCCGTGTGATGCCAGCGAGTGCTGCTGCGAGACAGCGATTGGGCAAAGTCTTCTCTCGTCCTTCTCCCTCAGACTCACTCAACGTCCATGGGACGCCGCGGGTCCAGTTTCGAGGCACGTGGTAGGACGTCTGAGTAGCTGGGTTCACAGGCAGAGTTTACGCTGGGCTCCTCTCGCGAAATATTCCTCCTCCGGGTAATTGCCTATCGGCGCCATTTAATAAACTCTCGCAACAGAATATCGGTGCAGTGTGATCTCTCTCTCTGTGTGTGTGTCGGGGCAGAACCTCGGCGTGGCGTCTGTGATCTGTGTCCGTTGCCCCGTCTGCTGTGGAGCGACGGTGAGCCCGGCGAGTGATTGGAGCGAGCGCGAGAGGCTCGTGTAGTGCAGCACACTCACGGCCACCGTCGTTTTTCACAGCGCTTGAGCTCGCTTGCAGCGCGTTTACACGGCGCGCTTTACGCAGCGAGTTCGCATTACGCTGCCGGTTTCCTCCGGCGGGGAGGTGCCGTAGCGCCGGCCGTCGGGGCAAGCGCGAGCCTGTCGATGTTCAGAGTCCTTCAGCTTGAGCCTTCGTGTGCAAGCGGATTGGGGTTTAACCGATGGTGCACGCGCATATTCACGCTTCCGTTTTGATTTAGCGCCGACCCCTCGCGAGGGAAACTCGCGCCTGCAGGGGCACGTGGGTGCATGCCACCGCGTTCATTTTGGTGGTGGTGGTGGTGTACGTGGGCGCGTGGGAGATAACTCCGGGCGGTGGTTCAGATATGTCGCTCGGAGAGGGCGCCGGCGTGGTGGGTGACGGAGATCACCCGATCGGAGGGGGCCCGGCGAGAGGCGGCCGACGAGGAGAGGGGGGGAGTGGAGGGGGTGGACGTCGGCCTCCACGTGTGCCACACCCATTTTCACTGCTTGGTGCACAGAGGCAAGGGGATTTAAGAAACTTAATCATTTGTTTCAACTGCTGAGGCAGATGGTGGAGCAGAGGGGCAGTGGGGCAGATTGGCAGTGGAGCAGAGAGGCAGTGGAGCATTGGGGGCAGTGGAGCAGAGAGGCAGTGAGGCAGTGGAGCAGTGGGGTAGAGGGGTAGTGGAGCAGTGGAGCATTGGGGGCAGTGGAGCAGAGAGGCAGTGCAGCAGTGGGGTAGAGGGGTAGTGGAGCAGTGGAGCATTGGGGCAGTGGGGCAGTGGATTAATGAGGCAGAGGAGGGGCGGTTCGTTATGAAGATGGCGAATCACCCGAATATTTTTCCCACCACCGCTTGGATGTGCGGCAGTAAAACTTTACCAGTCATATTTTTTGTCAGCACGTTGAGACCGTCAATTCCATAAACTTGAGACCCCCGTTTAAACAAAAATGACTGAAACTCAGCGCTAAATCCATGCTGTCTGCCACACTTGACCGTTACATCTTCCCATCACCACCAAGCCACGCCCACTAAAAGTAATTAGTCAGGGAGCTGCCTCCTCTGCATTAATGCCACGCGCTGCAGGTGTCTGGGACTTACCATCAAAGTCCTCCAAGATCTCAGCCCACTTGCGTTGCCTGTCCATGTCGTTGGGAAAGAGAAGTTTCTGCTTGATGTTGCAGGGCCTGGGGAGGTTGTAAAAACGCTAAGATTTAGCAAACTTTAGCATCACTCATCCTCTCAATTATTACATATTTGACCACTCACTGTACCAATCCAATCAATTTCCTTCCTGTTGCTTTACAAGTCCACTCACTCGCTTGTTTGCCCACTAACGCGTGCGTCAGATCACTCATCCACCCACGCGAACATGTTTATTCCAGCTTCCTATTGCATTAAACATAATCGCCAGACATAACCGTGATGTTTAACCTCTAATCCAGACAAGCATGTTGATGTACAGCCCATTTGTATTAATCGACTGCTTGATAAAGCCCCCCCTATGCCTTGTAGGTCATTGGGGTCAAATCACCAAATTTAAATTATTTGTGTTAACCCGAGAATGACGTAGTAGGTCACGTGACGTCAGAGATACCGCCCATGTGGCTGTGACATCACAGATTGGAGACGTCTATGGCAGAAGCTAGGGTCTGAACTTAAAGGCAGACTCCTCCCCAGTGTTGGATAACATTCAATACATGTAATGCAGGGCACAATTGTGCCAGCAATCAGAACACAATCACTATAGACATTTTGATTTAAAGCTTTCGTGACTGCAGTAATTCATATTCTTAGCTCTTTCGGTAAAGTCACGTTATTTTTACATTATGAGACCTCCTTTGCCAGAAACAAGATATAGGAATAGGTTTTACCCTTTTAACTGGTACAAAAAACTGACACCTTTATTCAAGGCATCATGTTTGCAATAACCACAACACAAGCAGTCAAAATGCAAACAAAAAAGACAACTGATAATATGCACTGTCCTTGAAATTGATTGGTGGTTATTGCAAACATGATGCCTTGAATAAAGGTGTCAGTTTTTGTGCCAGTTAAAAGGGTAAAACCTATTCCTATATCTTGTTTCTGGCAAAGAAGGTCTCAATGTAAATGCTCACCCCGAGCCCTCAATACTCTGATAGTGCGCTGTTTTTGAGTTGTACGCCTTTTGGCGTCTTCTGGTCCAACACCAATGGAGACTAGGCTCTAAGAAAAGCTGTCTCGGGTGTGGACCAATCAAATTCAAGGACAGTGCCAATATTATTATAAGAGTTGTCTTTTTTGTTTGCATTTTGACTGCTTGTGTTGTGGTTATTGCAAACATGATGCCTTGAATAAAGGTGTCAGTTTTTGTGCCAGTTAAAAGGGTAAAACCTATTACGATATCACGTTATTTTGTTTCCCTTCAACGTGACTTTACCGAAATAACTAAGAATATACATTATAGACATGTTAATCATATTATATGAGATTTTAAAACAGGTTAGTTATGAACGTTTTAAATGCTGACTCTCGTGGGGTCTAAACAATGACAGTAACAGCAACATATCAGAGCATGCCAAGTAACCCAACTAATAGTCCTTATTTGGTTGCAGAAAATCCAAATACCAACATATCATAAATAATGAAGCTTTAGTTTGTGGTCAACATGTACAAGAAAGATGAACGACACTCATCGTCAACAGGGACCCACACCTCGTTGATGATTCGCTCTGCAACGGCTTCTTCTGCTGCTTCCTCGTGCGCATTCCCCTCGACTGCGGGCGGAGGCGTGGCTATGACGTAACAGATGTGACGTCACTTCCGCGAGGCTCCGCGGGCGCACCACGTGGTGCAGTGGCGGTGGTGCGCGTCACCGGAAACAGCAGGGCCCTTGGTTCGACGTTAAATATTTGCCCCCTCGCTTTGCGCTGTCTTTGATGTCGCCGTTCCTGCGGCGGGGACTGAAGCGAGGCCTGGACGTCAGGCCTAGCATACACCTTGGCCTCAGGCTTCATAATCGTTCATGATTATTTTTTGTTTAATTTTCATTCATTAAATTGCAAGCGTATAAGCACCATCCCGTTGGTTTATTTACTTTTAAATTCAGGTTTTTTTATTATAATTATTGATCTGTAGTTATATTTAAGTGAGTGAGGTGGTAGTTCTAAGTCTGATTTTGATTTTCACGTAAATTATTGTGCAAAGGATTTGTCTGTGTGCACCTATCCTGGCAGGGGTACCATGGATTTTTTTAATAATTAAGTTGTTAATGAGATTGTTTCTTTGTGTGTGTCTGTTATCTATGTGTGTGTAAGGTTACATATCTATGTTTGTAGCTGTGTGTTTGTTAATTAATGATGGGTGGTGATGATGTGTATTGATAATGGATGGTGGTGTTGATGATGGGTAGTGATTATGAAGGTTGGTAATGATGATGGCTGGGTGGGGTGGTGATGATGATGGGTGATGGCGATGATGGGTGGTGTTGGGTGGTGATTATGAAAATTGGTAGTGGTGATGGGTGGTGATTGATGGTGGAAATGATAGGTGATGAAGGGTGGTGATTATGAAGGGTGGTAATGATGGTGGGTGGTGGTGATGATGGGTTGTGATTATGAAAATTGGTAGTGGTGATGGGTGGTGATGATGGGTGGTGTTGATGGCGGGTGATTGGTGTCTATGATGATGATGGTTGGCGATGATGGGTGCTGCTGATGATGGATGGTGATGGTGGTGATGATGGGTGTTGTTGATGATGGGTGGTGGTGACGATGGGTGATGGGTGCTGATGAGCGAAAATAGACACTTACTTAGAGATTCACGGTGTATCGATGTCTGTAACCCGTCTGAAAATGTCGCCACGAACACTCCCGAAGCAAAGTCGCTACAGCAATTGTGTTCACCAGGCTGTGTTGTCTCGCGGTAGAGCGACGAGTCGAGCGTCTAGCCTCATCAAGTTCCCACTGGAAATGGCCTTGAGCTCTGCTTTTGAGCTGCCTTAGATCTTCCCTGCCTAAGATGTAATCCTTTGACTTTCAGGATATTTGCATATCCTACTCCAGGTCCATATGCTAACGTAACGTGAATATGATCACAGTCTGATTCCATTACGCACACAGTGTGATTCTAATTATTCTTATGCGATTACAATCCCGCGCCTACATTTATGTTATTCAAAACTTTAGCAGATTATTGTACTTATTTTTATATCGTTACAATGGATAGGTTGAAGATTATAGGTTACGGCAGGGGTCGGGAACCTATGGCTCGCGAGCCAGATGTGGCTCTTTTGATGATTGCATATGGCTCGCAGATAAAACAAAATATTCTCACTTGTTTTAATCCATCCATCGATTTTTCACTGCGCATGTCCTGTTCAGGGCTGCAGGAGCAATTGTCCATTATTTTAATTGGATGATACTGGCCTACGTTTGCCGTTGCTGGGTAAAACAGGTAAACGCCCCCTTTTGAATCAGTCTGAGACTGCGTCTGCTCGGTCATTAGCTCAAAGCTAACCCTTCGACGAAGAAGATGGCGAAAAGAAAAAAAGACGACGAGTATCGTACATTTCAGGACGAATGGACCGAAGAATTCGCCTTTGTGGAGAGAGCGGGTTCTGCGGTGTGTCTAATTTGCAATGACAAAATTACATCGTTGAAACGGTCGAATGTAAAGCGGCACTTCGACACGCGCCACGCTACCTTTGCATCAAAATACCCTGCGGGAGACAGCAGAAAGAAAGCGTGCCAAGAGCTTCTGAGCAGGGTGCAAGCTAGCCAGCAGCAACTCCGCGTATGGACCCGGCAAGGTGACTATAATTCGGCTAGCTTTGCTGGTTCTTTAGCAATAGTGAGGAACGGAAAACCATTCACAGATGGCGAGTATGCTAAAACGTTCATGCTGGATGTAGCCAATGAACTTTTTGATGATCTTCTGAACAAAGACAAGATAATCAAACGGATACAAGACATGCCTCTGTCGGCAAGAACTGTTCATGATCGTACCATCGTGATGGCAAACAAAGTGGAGGAAACGCAAGTGAAGGACATAAATGCAGCGCCGTTCTTTTCTCTGGCTTTGGATGAGTCAACAGACGTGAGCCATTTGTCGCAGTTCAGCGTGATTGCAAGATATGCTGTTGGTGACACACTGCGCGAAGAAAGTCTTGCTGTTCTGCCATTAAAAGGGTCCACAAGAGGTGAGGATTTATTCAAGTCTTTCATGGAGTTTGCTCAAGAAAAAAGTCTACCTATGGATAAACTTCTCTCAGTGTGTACTGATGGTGCTCCGTGTATGGTGGGGAAAAACAAAGCATTTGTGGCGCTTCTCCGTGAACATGAAAATAGACCCATCCTAAGTTTCCATTGCATTATACACCAGGAGGCACTTTGTGCTCAGATGTGTGACAGGCAGTTTGGCGAAGTGATGTCGCTGGTCATTCGTGTGATCAACTTTATTGTTGCCCGAGCCTTAAATGATCGCCAGTTTAAAACACTGCTGGATGAAGTTGTAAATAACTATCCTGGTCTGCTTTTGCACAGCAATGTGCGTTGGTTGTCAAGAGGGAAGGTGCTTAGCCGTTTTGCGGCTTGCCTGAACGAAATCCGGACTTTCCTTGAAATGAAAGGCGTCGGGCATCCTGAGCTAGCCGACACCGAGTGGCTCCTCAAGTTTTACTATCTCGTAGATCTGACTGAACATCTGAACCAGCTCAACGTGAAAATGCAAGGCATTGGAAATACAGTGTTATCCCTTCAACAAGCTGTATTTGCTTTTGAAAACAAGCTGGAGCTTTTCATCACGGATCTTGAAACAGGTCTTTTACTACATTTTGAAAAACTGAGCCAATTTAAAGATGCATGCACAGCAAGTGAGCCCATTCAAAACCTTGATCTCCACCAGCTAGCTGGCTGCACATCCAGTCTCCTACAGTCCTTCAAAGCACGCTTTGGAGAATTTCGTGAGCACACTCGTCTTTTTAAGTTCATCACCCATCCAAACGAGTGTTCACTGAACACAGCCGACCTGAATTACATCCCTGGTGTCTCCGTCAGAGATTTTGAAGCAGAAGTGGCTGACCTGAAGGCCTCAGACATGTGGGTGAATAAGTTCAAGTCACTGAATGAAGATTTGGAAAGAATCACACGACAGAAAGCGGAGTTGGCGAGCAAGCACATGTGGACAGAAATGAAAAAACTCCAACCCGAAGACCAGCTGATTCTCAAAACTTGGAACGCGCTTCCTGTCACATACCACACACTGCAGCGTGTGAGTATTGCTGTATTGACCATGTTTGGATCTACATATGCATGTGAGCAGTCATTCTCACATCTTAAAAACATCAAGTCCAACCTACGATCACGTTTAACGGATGAAAGCCTCAACGCTTGCATGAAGCTTAACCTCACCAAGTACCAACCCGACTACAAAGACATCAGCAAATCCATGCAGCACCAGAAGTCGCATTAATGGTGAGTGTTATAACAACATTATTTAAAAGAATAAATTCAGAGGCTTATTATACTGACATTTAGTTGAATTCACTTTTAAAATATATTATATGGCTCTCACTGAAATAAATTTCCAAATTTTTTGCTTTCATGGCTCTCTTAGTCAAAAAGGTTCCCGACCCCTGGGTTACGGTGTTCACGATGTTATAGTTTATTATGTGAGAGTTAACAGCGTCAGAGTTGATCAAGGGCGTCGATCAAGTGCATCAATCGGGTGCGTTTGATCAGAGTCTTTGATCAAAGGCGTTATCCCATCACGGAACACCACCTCCTTGTATATATAACAGCAACAGAAGCATCTACAGCAGTAGCAACAACAGCAGCAACATCATCTTTTGAGGGCGATGCAGCTACTTCTGATTCTGATGTTTCAGCTGTCCGGCTGTTTGTGGTCAGGCCCTGCTCTCGCCGGACCCCAGACGTCTTTGGAAATTATTGCGATGATCATGTCTGAGCTGAGAATTAAGTGACTAAAGATTACTTTGTTTAACCATAACTGTGTGTATGTTAGTGTCATCGCGGCTCAGCGGATACTAGTCATTAATGAACTCACACTCCTTTGTGACCGACAATTTAGCTTATTTTGTTTGATCGAGTAGAACAAGGCACGTGCTACGTCTAGACGAATTCTTATCAAAAATAGTGTCTTTAAATATAATGCTAAAATAAACGTTAACATTGGATTCAAGGTGCACATCTTAACCCCTGCCACCCATTTACGATTAACGATTTGCATTTGCACATAACAAACATGATGATGATTGCTTGTGTTGCAGTCGAAACGTCGTGAGAATTTTATGTTTTATATTTTTATTATTTTATTGTTTCCCTTCTACGTTGTGACTTTACCGAAAGAACCAAGAATAATAATTTTGTCGTTTTACAATAATTTTATTGTTTTATATTTGTATTATTTTATTGTTTCCCCTTCTAACATGGTGGTGACTTTACCGAAAGAACCAAGAATAATAATTTTATCGTTTTACAATAATTTTATTGTTTTATATTTTTATTATTTTATTGTTTCCACTTCTAACGTGGTGGTGACTTTACCGGAAGAACCGAGAATAATAATTTTATTGTTTTATATTTTTATTATTTTATTGTTTCCCCTTCTAACGTGGTGACTTTACCAAAAGAACCAAGAATAATAATTTTATCGTTTTGCAATAATTTTATTGTTTTAAATTTTTTATTATTTATTGTTTCCCCTTCTAACGTGGTGACTTTACCGAAAGAACCAAGAATGAAAATTTTATCGTTTTATATTTTTATTATTTTATTGTTTCCCTATATAACGTGGTGACTTTACCGAAAGAACCAAGAATAATAATTTTAATGTTTTTATATTTTTATTATTTTATTGTTTCCCCTTCTAACGTGGTGACTTTACCGAAAGAACCAAGAATAATAATTTTATCGTTTTACAATAATTTTATTGTTTTATATTTTTTTATTATTTTATTGTTTCCCCTTCGAACATGGTGGTGACTTTACCGGAAGAACCAAGAAAAATAATTTTCATGTTTTATATTTTTATTATTTTATTGTTTCCTTCTAACGTAGTGGTAACTTTACCGAAAGAACCAAGAATACATTTTTTATTTTTTATTTTTATTATTTTATTGTTTCCCTATCTAACGTGGTGGTGACTTTACCGAAAGAACCAACAATATACATTAACTAAGTTGTCGGAAGAGGAGGATGGCGATGATCAAGTCACAGTGTCGTACTTTGCAGTAGCGCTGCATTTGCCTGCCGCGGGTAAGATCGAAATATCGTAAGTCGGGGACTACCTGTATATCGAATCAGGTTAATTATTATATTGATCGACAAGACAGGCTTTCATGAACTCTTAGTTAATGCATTTCAAGTCTTGTTGTGATTCACCGTTTTCCTGACGGGGGACGTTGCCGTGTGCTTCGGTGTCCGATAAAAACTACCGACGGAATTACACGGAGGAGAGAAAGAGGATCGAAGCTCCTCAGTCTCTCTCCCTCACATCTTAAACCCTCACAGTGCCAAATATACAGCAGCAGGCATCGTCAGGGTCTGGATCGAACCCACGACCTCCTGTGTACCAGGCGATGTAGTTAACATCTCGCTAAATATACAGCATCAGGCATTGTCAGGGTCTGGCTCGAACCCACGACCTCCTGTGTACCAAGCGATGTAGTTAACATCTCGCTAAATATACAGCAGCAGGCATCGTCAGGGTCTGGATCGAACCCACGACCTCCTGTATACCTGGCGAGGTAGTTAACATCTCGGCAAATATACAGCAGCAGGCATTGTCAGGGTCTGGATCGAAGCCACGACCTCCTGTATACCTGGCGAGGTAGTTAACATCACGCCAAATATACAGCAGCAGGCATTGTCAGGGTCTGGATCGAAGCCACGACCTCCTGTGTACCAGGCGATGTAGTTAACATCTCGCTAAATATACAGCATCAGGCATTGTCAGGGTCTGGCTCGAACCCACGACCTCCTGTGTACCAGGCGATGTCGTTAACATCTCGCTAAATATACAGCAGCAGGCATCGTCAGGGTCTGGATCGAAGCCACGATCTCCTGTGTACCAGGCGATGTAGTTAACATCTCGGCAAATATACAGCAGCAGGCATCGTCAGGGTCTGGATCGAACTGTTGTATACGGCCCTTTTTCCACAATTAATATCCATAAGAATATTTACGGATGCATACACCTAGATTTCTTTTTCCTTTCTTTCGTGACAAACAATATATATTTTTTTAATAATGAATCAAACCCGTAAGCCAGAAACACGAAAAACCAGATGTCGGTCATAAACAGACCATTAAGAAATAAAGAAATAATAAAACTCTCGAGGCGAGGATGTAACAGCTATCGGCGAAAATCTCCAGATGAACAAGAGTTTGATGGGCCCCTTAGGAAAGGTCCCTCCGAGGTCAGAACACCAAGAGAGCAGACACCAGACGCCAACAGGGTAAATCGTATACATATTCTTTTCCTTATTTTCCAGTAAAACAACAACAAAAAAATTAAAAGGCAACAACAAGAATAAGATAAAAGTAGCGAGCCTAACGCTCACTCCAATTAAGAACAGGCCACCAGACACATCAGTGAATTATTATCCAATGATTAATTCGCTATCAAATGATTTTCACCTTTAATACCTTTACTGTTAAAACAAAGCTTGGAGCAAGAATACCGAGTCACATCAAAGGTTATCGAGAAGGAATGAGACAACGAGCAAACTTGCGAAAGAGTTTAAACAATATTCCAAGCAACCCCGACCACATTTGTCTCTCTCACAGCGCGGAGAAGCAGGAATTACACCTTATCACAAGGGGCCATCTGGAAAAGCCAGCCGGGTTTGATGAGGAGACACACCCCACCCCACACACGGCAACCAGACAAACAAGTTTTAAAGAAATTGCAAAATAACATTAATAATAATGTGTTAACCTTAAACGATATTCCATTATAGAACCTTACAGAACCAAGGGATATGGATTCCAACAATCTGGAAACGGACCTCTTAAACTCAGGATGAAAATTATTTTTCTTTTTAATAATTCCATCATAACAATTCGAACCTCGGTAAACCGAGAGGTGTCGGGAGGACGTAGTTACAAACACGAGTCGTGGCGAACATGGAGTCGAAATGATATTTGCAAAGTATAGAGAGATGGGAAGATCCCGGCCACCTTTGTCTTTCCCTGCAGCACGTGATAAAATGCATACGCTCGGAAGAGCATCTTCACTTGGAAATAAATCAAATACTATGAATCACAAGCAGGATCATAACTGTGTATGATAAGATACCAACTGTGATGTGAAATGTTAAAACTTAAAAAAAAATCTTAACCATTTCTTTGTGCGTCGGAACGCGAACGGAAAAGGGGGGGGGGGGGGGAACCCGCCCCTCTCTCTGGGTGGAGGGATTAGACAACCAGACGCCACCGAGATGAATCGAGGTGTCTGTTGTCTTGATGTTCATGGCTTGAGGAAAGACCCGAACAGGACCATGTCATAAATGACACACACACAAACATACACACTGACACACGAACCCCCCCCACCACCGACACACGAACCCCCCCCACCGACATACGATCAGATCAAAGATAGCTCCACCTCGTGAGGGGGAGCCGAGAAGGGGAGAGATTTTTGGCATAAAAAGGAGCCGTTTCAGCATTGAAATCAACTCATCAGCCCTCGGGGGCAGCTCAACAGAAGAAGACTCATCTCAACTCAGCTCAACAGAAGAAGACTCATCTCAACTCAGCTCAACAGAAGAAGACTCATCTCAACTCAGCTCAACAGAAGAAGACTCATCTCAACTCAGCTCAACAGAAGAAGACTCATCTCAACTCAGCTCAACAGAAGAAGACTCATCTCAACTCAGCTCAACAGAAGAAGACTCATCTCAACTCAGCTCAACAGAAGAAGACTCATCTCAACTCAGCTCAACAGAAGAAGACTCATCTCAACTCAGCTCAACAGAAGAAGACTCATCTCAACTCAGCTCAACAGAAGAAGACTCATCTCAACTCAGCTCAACAGAAGAAGACTCATCTCAACTCAGCTCAACAGAAGAAGACTCATCTCAACTCAGCTCAACAGAAGAAGACTCATCTCAACTCAGCTCAACAGAAGAAGACTCATCTCAACTCAGCTCAACAGAAGAAGACTCATCTCAACTCAGCTCAACAGAAGAAGACTCATCTCAACTCAGCTCAACAGAAGAAGACTCATCTCAACTCAGCTCAACAGAAGAAGACTCATCTCAACTCAGCTCAACAGAAGAAGACTCATCTCAACTCAGCTCAACAGAAGAAGACTCATCTCAACTCAGCTCAACAGAAGAAGACTCATCTCAACTCAGCTCAACAGAAGAAGACTCATCTCAACTCAGCTCAACAGAAGAAGACTCATCTCAACTCAGCTCAACAGAAGAAGACTCATCTCAACTCAGCTCAACAGAAGAAGACTCATCTCAACTCAGCTCAACAGAAGAAGACTCATCTCAACTCAGCTCAACAGAAGAAGACTCATCTCAACTCAGCTCAACAGAAGAAGACTCATCTCAACTCAGCTCAACAGAAGAAGACTCATCTCAACTCAGCTCAACAGAAGAAGACTCATCTCAACTCAGCTCAACAGAAGAAGACTCATCTCAACTCAGCTCAACAGAAGAAGACTCATCTCAACTCAGCTCAACAGAAGAAGACTCATCTCAACTCAGCTCAACAGAAGAAGACTCATCTCAACTCAGCTCAACAGAAGAAGACTCATCTCAACTCAGCTCAACAGAAGAAGACTCATCTCAACTCAGCTCAACAGAAGAAGACTCATCTCAACTCAGCTCAACAGAAGAAGACTCATCTCAACTCAGCTCAACAGAAGAAGACTCATCTCAACTCAGCTCAACAGAAGAAGACTCATCTCAACTCAGCTCAACAGAAGAAGACTCATCTCAACTCAGCTCAACAGAAGAAGACTCATCTCAACTCAGCTCAACAGAAGAAGACTCATCTCAACTCAGCTCAACAGAAGAAGACTCATCTCAACTCAGCTCAACAGAAGAAGACTCATCTCAACTCAGCTCAACAGAAGAAGACTCATCTCAACTCAGCTCAACAGAAGAAGACTCATCTCAACTCAGCTCAACAGAAGAAGACTCATCTCAACTCAGCTCAACAGAAGAAGACTCATCTCAACTCAGCTCAACAGAAGAAGACTCATCTCAACTCAGCTCAACAGAAGAAGACTCATCTCAACTCAGCTCAACAGAAGAAGACTCATCTCAACTCAGCTCAACAGAAGAAGACTCATCTCAACTCAGCTCAACAGAAGAAGACTCATCTCAACTCAGCTCAACAGAAGAAGACTCATCTCAACTCAGCTCAACAGAAGAAGACTCATCTCAACTCAGCTCAACAGAAGAAGACTCATCTCAACTCAGCTCAACAGAAGAAGACTCATCTCAACTCAGCTCAACAGAAGAAGACTCATCTCAACTCAGCTCAACAGAAGAAGACTCATCTCAACTCAGCTCAACAGAAGAAGACTCATCTCAACTCAGCTCAACAGAAGAAGACTCATCTCAACTCAGCTCAACAGAAGAAGACTCATCTCAACTCAGCTCAACAGAAGAAGACTCATCTCAACTCAGCTCAACAGAAGAAGACTCATCTCAACTCAGCTCAACAGAAGAAGACTCATCTCAACTCAGCTCAACAGAAGAAGACTCATCTCAACTCAGCTCAACAGAAGAAGACTCATCTCAACTCAGCTCAACAGAAGAAGACTCATCTCAACTCAGCTCAACAGAAGAAGACTCATCTCAACTCAGCTCAACAGAAGAAGACTCATCTCAACTCAGCTCAACAGAAGAAGACTCATCTCAACTCAGCTCAACAGAAGAAGACTCATCTCAACTCAGCTCAACAGAAGAAGACTCATCTCAACTCAGCTCAACAGAAGAAGACTCATCTCAACTCAGCTCAACAGAAGAAGACTCATCTCAACTCAGCTCAACAGAAGAAGACTCATCTCAACTCAGCTCAACAGAAGAAGACTCATCTCAACTCAGCTCAACAGAAGAAGACTCATCTCAACTCAGCTCAACAGAAGAAGACTCATCTCAACTCAGCTCAACAGAAGAAGACTCATCTCAACTCAGCTCAACAGAAGAAGACTCATCTCAACTCAGCTCAACAGAAGAAGACTCATCTCAACTCAGCTCAACAGAAGAAGACTCATCTCAACTCAGCTCAACAGAAGAAGACTCATCTCAACTCAGCTCAACAGAAGAAGACTCATCTCAACTCAGCTCAACAGAAGAAGACTCATCTCAACTCAGCTCAACAGAAGAAGACTCATCTCAACTCAGCTCAACAGAAGAAGACTCATCTCAACTCAGCTCAACAGAAGAAGACTCATCTCAACTCAGCTCAACAGAAGAAGACTCATCTCAACTCAGCTCAACAGAAGAAGACTCATCTCAACTCAGCTCAACAGAAGAAGACTCATCTCAACTCAGCTCAACAGAAGAAGACTCATCTCAACTCAGCTCAACAGAAGAAGACTCATCTCAACTCAGCTCAACAGAAGAAGACTCATCTCAACTCAGCTCAACAGAAGAAGACTCATCTCAACTCAGCTCAACAGAAGAAGACTCATCTCAACTCAGCTCAACAGAAGAAGACTCATCTCAACTCAGCTCAACAGAAGAAGACTCATCTCAACTCAGCTCAACAGAAGAAGACTCATCTCAACTCAGCTCAACAGAAGAAGACTCATCTCAACTCAGCTCAACAGAAGAAGACTCATCTCAACTCAGCTCAACAGAAGAAGACTCATCTCAACTCAGCTCAACAGAAGAAGACTCATCTCAACTCAGCTCAACAGAAGAAGACTCATCTCAACTCAGCTCAACAGAAGAAGACTCATCTCAACTCAGCTCAACAGAAGAAGACTCATCTCAACTCAGCTCAACAGAAGAAGACTCATCTCAACTCAGCTCAACAGAAGAAGACTCATCTCAACTCAGCTCAACAGAAGAAGACTCATCTCAACTCAGCTCAACAGAAGAAGACTCATCTCAACTCAGCTCAACAGAAGAAGACTCATCTCAACTCAGCTCAACAGAAGAAGACTCATCTCAACTCAGCTCAACAGAAGAAGACTCATCTCAACTCAGCTCAACAGAAGAAGACTCATCTCAACTCAGCTCAACAGAAGAAGACTCATCTCAACTCAGCTCAACAGAAGAAGACTCATCTCAACTCAGCTCAACAGAAGAAGACTCATCTCAACTCAGCTCAACAGAAGAAGACTCATCTCAACTCAGCTCAACAGAAGAAGACTCATCTCAACTCAGCTCAACAGAAGAAGACTCATCTCAACTCAGCTCAACAGAAGAAGACTCATCTCAACTCAGCTCAACAGAAGAAGACTCATCTCAACTCAGCTCAACAGAAGAAGACTCATCTCAACTCAGCTCAACAGAAGAAGACTCATCTCAACTCAGCTCAACAGAAGAAGACTCATCTCAACTCAGCTCAACAGAAGAAGACTCATCTCAACTCAGCTCAACAGAAGAAGACTCATCTCAACTCAGCTCAACAGAAGAAGACTCATCTCAACTCAGCTCAACAGAAGAAGACTCATCTCAACTCAGCTCAACAGAAGAAGACTCATCTCAACTCAGCTCAACAGAAGAAGACTCATCTCAACTCAGCTCAACAGAAGAAGACTCATCTCAACTCAGCTCAACAGAAGAAGACTCATCTCAACTCAGCTCAACAGAAGAAGACTCATCTCAACTCAGCTCAACAGAAGAAGACTCATCTCAACTCAGCTCAACAGAAGAAGACTCATCTCAACTCAGCTCAACAGAAGAAGACTCATCTCAACTCAGCTCAACAGAAGAAGACTCATCTCAACTCAGCTCAACAGAAGAAGACTCATCTCAACTCAGCTCAACAGAAGAAGACTCATCTCAACTCAGCTCAACAGAAGAAGACTCATCTCAACTCAGCTCAACAGAAGAAGACTCATCTCAACTCAGCTCAACAGAAGAAGACTCATCTCAACTCAGCTCAACAGAAGAAGACTCATCTCAACTCAGCTCAACAGAAGAAGACTCATCTCAACTCAGCTCAACAGAAGAAGACTCATCTCAACTCAGCTCAACAGAAGAAGACTCATCTCAACTCAGCTCAACAGAAGAAGACTCATCTCAACTCAGCTCAACAGAAGAAGACTCATCTCAACTCAGCTCAACAGAAGAAGACTCATCTCAACTCAGCTCAACAGAAGAAGACTCATCTCAACTCAGCTCAACAGAAGAAGACTCATCTCAACTCAGCTCAACAGAAGAAGACTCATCTCAACTCAGCTCAACAGAAGAAGACTCATCTCAACTCAGCTCAACAGAAGAAGACTCATCTCAACTCAGCTCAACAGAAGAAGACTCATCTCAACTCAGCTCAACAGAAGAAGACTCATCTCAACTCAGCTCAACAGAAGAAGACTCATCTCAACTCAGCTCAACAGAAGAAGACTCATCTCAACTCAGCTCAACAGAAGAAGACTCATCTCAACTCAG
This sequence comes from Petromyzon marinus, assembly GCF_048934315.1. Lineage (NCBI taxonomy): Eukaryota > Metazoa > Chordata > Hyperoartia > Petromyzontiformes > Petromyzontidae > Petromyzon > Petromyzon marinus. The sequence goes on from NC_133744.1 coordinate 325,869, forward strand.
CTCAACAGAAGAAGACTCATCTCAACTCAGCTCAACAGAAGAAGACTCATCTCAACTCAGCTCAACAGAAGAAGACTCATCTCAACTCAGCTCAACAGAAGAAGACTCATCTCAACTCAGCTCAACAGAAGAAGACTCATCTCAACTCAGCTCAACAGAAGAAGACTCATCTCAACTCAGCTCAACAGAAGAAGACTCATCTCAACTCAGCTCAACAGAAGAAGACTCATCTCAACTCAGCTCAACAGAAGAAGACTCATCTCAACTCAGCTCAACAGAAGAAGACTCATCTCAACTCAGCTCAACAGAAGAAGACTCATCTCAACTCAGCTCAACAGAAGAAGACTCATCTCAACTCAGCTCAACAGAAGAAGACTCATCTCAACTCAGCTCAACAGAAGAAGACTCATCTCAACTCAGCTCAACAGAAGAAGACTCATCTCAACTCAGCTCAACAGAAGAAGACTCATCTCAACTCAGCTCAACAGAAGAAGACTCATCTCAACTCAGCTCAACAGAAGAAGACTCATCTCAACTCAGCTCAACAGAAGAAGACTCATCTCAACTCAGCTCAACAGAAGAAGACTCATCTCAACTCAGCTCAACAGAAGAAGACTCATCTCAACTCAGCTCAACAGAAGAAGACTCATCTCAACTCAGCTCAACAGAAGAAGACTCATCTCAACTCAGCTCAACAGAAGAAGACTCATCTCAACTCAGCTCAACAGAAGAAGACTCATCTCAACTCAGCTCAACAGAAGAAGACTCATCTCAACTCAGCTCAACAGAAGAAGACTCATCTCAACTCAGCTCAACAGAAGAAGACTCATCTCAACTCAGCTCAACAGAAGAAGACTCATCTCAACTCAGCTCAACAGAAGAAGACTCATCTCAACTCAGCTCAACAGAAGAAGACTCATCTCAACTCAGCTCAACAGAAGAAGACTCATCTCAACTCAGCTCAACAGAAGAAGACTCATCTCAACTCAGCTCAACAGAAGAAGACTCATCTCAACTCAGCTCAACAGAAGAAGACTCATCTCAACTCAGCTCAACAGAAGAAGACTCATCTCAACTCAGCTCAACAGAAGAAGACTCATCTCAACTCAGCTCAACAGAAGAAGACTCATCTCAACTCAGCTCAACAGAAGAAGACTCATCTCAACTCAGCTCAACAGAAGAAGACTCATCTCAACTCAGCTCAACAGAAGAAGACTCATCTCAACTCAGCTCAACAGAAGAAGACTCATCTCAACTCAGCTCAACAGAAGAAGACTCATCTCAACTCAGCTCAACAGAAGAAGACTCATCTCAACTCAGCTCAACAGAAGAAGACTCATCTCAACTCAGCTCAACAGAAGAAGACTCATCTCAACTCAGCTCAACAGAAGAAGACTCATCTCAACTCAGCTCAACAGAAGAAGACTCATCTCAACTCAGCTCAACAGAAGAAGACTCATCTCAACTCAGCTCAACAGAAGAAGACTCATCTCAACTCAGCTCAACAGAAGAAGACTCATCTCAACTCAGCTCAACAGAAGAAGACTCATCTCAACTCAGCTCAACAGAAGAAGACTCATCTCAACTCAGCTCAACAGAAGAAGACTCATCTCAACTCAGCTCAACAGAAGAAGACTCATCTCAACTCAGCTCAACAGAAGAAGACTCATCTCAACTCAGCTCAACAGAAGAAGACTCATCTCAACTCAGCTCAACAGAAGAAGACTCATCTCAACTCAGCTCAACAGAAGAAGACTCATCTCAACTCAGCTCAACAGAAGAAGACTCATCTCAACTCAGCTCAACAGAAGAAGACTCATCTCAACTCAGCTCAACAGAAGAAGACTCATCTCAACTCAGCTCAACAGAAGAAGACTCATCTCAACTCAGCTCAACAGAAGAAGACTCATCTCAACTCAGCTCAACAGAAGAAGACTCATCTCAACTCAGCTCAACAGAAGAAGACTCATCTCAACTCAGCTCAACAGAAGAAGACTCATCTCAACTCAGCTCAACAGAAGAAGACTCATCTCAACTCAGCTCAACAGAAGAAGACTCATCTCAACTCAGCTCAACAGAAGAAGACTCATCTCAACTCAGCTCAACAGAAGAAGACTCATCTCAACTCAGCTCAACAGAAGAAGACTCATCTCAACTCAGCTCAACAGAAGAAGACTCATCTCAACTCAGCTCAACAGAAGAAGACTCATCTCAACTCAGCTCAACAGAAGAAGACTCATCTCAACTCAGCTCAACAGAAGAAGACTCATCTCAACTCAGCTCAACAGAAGAAGACTCATCTCAACTCAGCTCAACAGAAGAAGACTCATCTCAACTCAGCTCAACAGAAGAAGACTCATCTCAACTCAGCTCAACAGAAGAAGACTCATCTCAACTCAGCTCAACAGAAGAAGACTCATCTCAACTCAGCTCAACAGAAGAAGACTCATCTCAACTCAGCTCAACAGAAGAAGACTCATCTCAACTCAGCTCAACAGAAGAAGACTCATCTCAACTCAGCTCAACAGAAGAAGACTCATCTCAACTCAGCTCAACAGAAGAAGACTCATCTCAACTCAGCTCAACAGAAGAAGACTCATCTCAACTCAGCTCAACAGAAGAAGACTCATCTCAACTCAGCTCAACAGAAGAAGACTCATCTCAACTCAGCTCAACAGAAGAAGACTCATCTCAACTCAGCTCAACAGAAGAAGACTCATCTCAACTCAGCTCAACAGAAGAAGACTCATCTCAACTCAGCTCAACAGAAGAAGACTCATCTCAACTCAGCTCAACAGAAGAAGACTCATCTCAACTCAGCTCAACAGAAGAAGACTCATCTCAACTCAGCTCAACAGAAGAAGACTCATCTCAACTCAGCTCAACAGAAGAAGACTCATCTCAACTCAGCTCAACAGAAGAAGACTCATCTCAACTCAGCTCAACAGAAGAAGACTCATCTCAACTCAGCTCAACAGAAGAAGACTCATCTCAACTCAGCTCAACAGAAGAAGACTCATCTCAACTCAGCTCAACAGAAGAAGACTCATCTCAACTCAGCTCAACAGAAGAAGACTCATCTCAACTCAGCTCAACAGAAGAAGACTCATCTCAACTCAGCTCAACAGAAGAAGACTCATCTCAACTCAGCTCAACAGAAGAAGACTCATCTCAACTCAGCTCAACAGAAGAAGACTCATCTCAACTCAGCTCAACAGAAGAAGACTCATCTCAACTCAGCTCAACAGAAGAAGACTCATCTCAACTCAGCTCAACAGAAGAAGACTCATCTCAACTCAGCTCAACAGAAGAAGACTCATCTCAACTCAGCTCAACAGAAGAAGACTCATCTCAACTCAGCTCAACAGAAGAAGACTCATCTCAACTCAGCTCAACAGAAGAAGACTCATCTCAACTCAGCTCAACAGAAGAAGACTCATCTCAACTCAGCTCAACAGAAGAAGACTCATCTCAACTCAGCTCAACAGAAGAAGACTCATCTCAACTCAGCTCAACAGAAGAAGACTCATCTCAACTCAGCTCAACAGAAGAAGACTCATCTCAACTCAGCTCAACAGAAGAAGACTCATCTCAACTCAGCTCAACAGAAGAAGACTCATCTCAACTCAGCTCAACAGAAGAAGACTCATCTCAACTCAGCTCAACAGAAGAAGACTCATCTCAACTCAGCTCAACAGAAGAAGACTCATCTCAACTCAGCTCAACAGAAGAAGACTCATCTCAACTCAGCTCAACAGAAGAAGACTCATCTCAACTCAGCTCAACAGAAGAAGACTCATCTCAACTCAGCTCAACAGAAGAAGACTCATCTCAACTCAGCTCAACAGAAGAAGACTCATCTCAACTCAGCTCAACAGAAGAAGACTCATCTCAACTCAGCTCAACAGAAGAAGACTCATCTCAACTCAGCTCAACAGAAGAAGACTCATCTCAACTCAGCTCAACAGAAGAAGACTCATCTCAACTCAGCTCAACAGAAGAAGACTCATCTCAACTCAGCTCAACAGAAGAAGACTCATCTCAACTCAGCTCAACAGAAGAAGACTCATCTCAACTCAGCTCAACAGAAGAAGACTCATCTCAACTCAGCTCAACAGAAGAAGACTCATCTCAACTCAGCTCAACAGAAGAAGACTCATCTCAACTCAGCTCAACAGAAGAAGACTCATCTCAACTCAGCTCAACAGAAGAAGACTCATCTCAACTCAGCTCAACAGAAGAAGACTCATCTCAACTCAGCTCAACAGAAGAAGACTCATCTCAACTCAGCTCAACAGAAGAAGACTCATCTCAACTCAGCTCAACAGAAGAAGACTCATCTCAACTCAGCTCAACAGAAGAAGACTCATCTCAACTCAGCTCAACAGAAGAAGACTCATCTCAACTCAGCTCAACAGAAGAAGACTCATCTCAACTCAGCTCAACAGAAGAAGACTCATCTCAACTCAGCTCAACAGAAGAAGACTCATCTCAACTCAGCTCAACAGAAGAAGACTCATCTCAACTCAGCTCAACAGAAGAAGACTCATCTCAACTCAGCTCAACAGAAGAAGACTCATCTCAACTCAGCTCAACAGAAGAAGACTCATCTCAACTCAGCTCAACAGAAGAAGACTCATCTCAACTCAGCTCAACAGAAGAAGACTCATCTCAACTCAGCTCAACAGAAGAAGACTCATCTCAACTCAGCTCAACAGAAGAAGACTCATCTCAACTCAGCTCAACAGAAGAAGACTCATCTCAACTCAGCTCAACAGAAGAAGACTCATCTCAACTCAGCTCAACAGAAGAAGACTCATCTCAACTCAGCTCAACAGAAGAAGACTCATCTCAACTCAGCTCAACAGAAGAAGACTCATCTCAACTCAGCTCAACAGAAGAAGACTCATCTCAACTCAGCTCAACAGAAGAAGACTCATCTCAACTCAGCTCAACAGAAGAAGACTCATCTCAACTCAGCTCAACAGAAGAAGACTCATCTCAACTCAGCTCAACAGAAGAAGACTCATCTCAACTCAGCTCAACAGAAGAAGACTCATCTCAACTCAGCTCAACAGAAGAAGACTCATCTCAACTCAGCTCAACAGAAGAAGACTCATCTCAACTCAGCTCAACAGAAGAAGACTCATCTCAACTCAGCTCAACAGAAGAAGACTCATCTCAACTCAGCTCAACAGAAGAAGACTCATCTCAACTCAGCTCAACAGAAGAAGACTCATCTCAACTCAGCTCAACAGAAGAAGACTCATCTCAACTCAGCTCAACAGAAGAAGACTCATCTCAACTCAGCTCAACAGAAGAAGACTCATCTCAACTCAGCTCAACAGAAGAAGACTCATCTCAACTCAGCTCAACAGAAGAAGACTCATCTCAACTCAGCTCAACAGAAGAAGACTCATCTCAACTCAGCTCAACAGAAGAAGACTCATCTCAACTCAGCTCAACAGAAGAAGACTCATCTCAACTCAGCTCAACAGAAGAAGACTCATCTCAACTCAGCTCAACAGAAGAAGACTCATCTCAACTCAGCTCAACAGAAGAAGACTCATCTCAACTCAGCTCAACAGAAGAAGACTCATCTCAACTCAGCTCAACAGAAGAAGACTCATCTCAACTCAGCTCAACAGAAGAAGACTCATCTCAACTCAGCTCAACAGAAGAAGACTCATCTCAACTCAGCTCAACAGAAGAAGACTCATCTCAACTCAGCTCAACAGAAGAAGACTCATCTCAACTCAGCTCAACAGAAGAAGACTCATCTCAACTCAGCTCAACAGAAGAAGACTCATCTCAACTCAGCTCAACAGAAGAAGACTCATCTCAACTCAGCTCAACAGAAGAAGACTCATCTCAACTCAGCTCAACAGAAGAAGACTCATCTCAACTCAGCTCAACAGAAGAAGACTCATCTCAACTCAGCTCAACAGAAGAAGACTCATCTCAACTCAGCTCAACAGAAGAAGACTCATCTCAACTCAGCTCAACAGAAGAAGACTCATCTCAACTCAGCTCAACAGAAGAAGACTCATCTCAACTCAGCTCAACAGAAGAAGACTCATCTCAACTCAGCTCAACAGAAGAAGACTCATCTCAACTCAGCTCAACAGAAGAAGACTCATCTCAACTCAGCTCAACAGAAGAAGACTCATCTCAACTCAGCTCAACAGAAGAAGACTCATCTCAACTCAGCTCAACAGAAGAAGACTCATCTCAACTCAGCTCAACAGAAGAAGACTCATCTCAACTCAGCTCAACAGAAGAAGACTCATCTCAACTCAGCTCAACAGAAGAAGACTCATCTCAACTCAGCTCAACAGAAGAAGACTCATCTCAACTCAGCTCAACAGAAGAAGACTCATCTCAACTCAGCTCAACAGAAGAAGACTCATCTCAACTCAGCTCAACAGAAGAAGACTCATCTCAACTCAGCTCAACAGAAGAAGACTCATCTCAACTCAGCTCAACAGAAGAAGACTCATCTCAACTCAGCTCAACAGAAGAAGACTCATCTCAACTCAGCTCAACAGAAGAAGACTCATCTCAACTCAGCTCAACAGAAGAAGACTCATCTCAACTCAGCTCAACAGAAGAAGACTCATCTCAACTCAGCTCAACAGAAGAAGACTCATCTCAACTCAGCTCAACAGAAGAAGACTCATCTCAACTCAGCTCAACAGAAGAAGACTCATCTCAACTCAGCTCAACAGAAGAAGACTCATCTCAACTCAGCTCAACAGAAGAAGACTCATCTCAACTCAGCTCAACAGAAGAAGACTCATCTCAACTCAGCTCAACAGAAGAAGACTCATCTCAACTCAGCTCAACAGAAGAAGACTCATCTCAACTCAGCTCAACAGAAGAAGACTCATCTCAACTCAGCTCAACAGAAGAAGACTCATCTCAACTCAGCTCAACAGAAGAAGACTCATCTCAACTCAGCTCAACAGAAGAAGACTCATCTCAACTCAGCTCAACAGAAGAAGACTCATCTCAACTCAGCTCAACAGAAGAAGACTCATCTCAACTCAGCTCAACAGAAGAAGACTCATCTCAACTCAGCTCAACAGAAGAAGACTCATCTCAACTCAGCTCAACAGAAGAAGACTCATCTCAACTCAGCTCAACAGAAGAAGACTCATCTCAACTCAGCTCAACAGAAGAAGACTCATCTCAACTCAGCTCAACAGAAGAAGACTCATCTCAACTCAGCTCAACAGAAGAAGACTCATCTCAACTCAGCTCAACAGAAGAAGACTCATCTCAACTCAGCTCAACAGAAGAAGACTCATCTCAACTCAGCTCAACAGAAGAAGACTCATCTCAACTCAGCTCAACAGAAGAAGACTCATCTCAACTCAGCTCAACAGAAGAAGACTCATCTCAACTCAGCTCAACAGAAGAAGACTCATCTCAACTCAGCTCAACAGAAGAAGACTCATCTCAACTCAGCTCAACAGAAGAAGACTCATCTCAACTCAGCTCAACAGAAGAAGACTCATCTCAACTCAGCTCAACAGAAGAAGACTCATCTCAACTCAGCTCAACAGAAGAAGACTCATCTCAACTCAGCTCAACAGAAGAAGACTCATCTCAACTCAGCTCAACAGAAGAAGACTCATCTCAACTCAGCTCAACAGAAGAAGACTCATCTCAACTCAGCTCAACAGAAGAAGACTCATCTCAACTCAGCTCAACAGAAGAAGACTCATCTCAACTCAGCTCAACAGAAGAAGACTCATCTCAACTCAGCTCAACAGAAGAAGACTCATCTCAACTCAGCTCAACAGAAGAAGACTCATCTCAACTCAGCTCAACAGAAGAAGACTCATCTCAACTCAGCTCAACAGAAGAAGACTCATCTCAACTCAGCTCAACAGAAGAAGACTCATCTCAACTCAGCTCAACAGAAGAAGACTCATCTCAACTCAGCTCAACAGAAGAAGACTCATCTCAACTCAGCTCAACAGAAGAAGACTCATCTCAACTCAGCTCAACAGAAGAAGACTCATCTCAACTCAGCTCAACAGAAGAAGACTCATCTCAACTCAGCTCAACAGAAGAAGACTCATCTCAACTCAGCTCAACAGAAGAAGACTCATCTCAACTCAGCTCAACAGAAGAAGACTCATCTCAACTCAGCTCAACAGAAGAAGACTCATCTCAACTCAGCTCAACAGAAGAAGACTCATCTCAACTCAGCTCAACAGAAGAAGACTCATCTCAACTCAGCTCAACAGAAGAAGACTCATCTCAACTCAGCTCAACAGAAGAAGACTCATCTCAACTCAGCTCAACAGAAGAAGACTCATCTCAACTCAGCTCAACAGAAGAAGACTCATCTCAACTCAGCTCAACAGAAGAAGACTCATCTCAACTCAGCTCAACAGAAGAAGACTCATCTCAACTCAGCTCAACAGAAGAAGACTCATCTCAACTCAGCTCAACAGAAGAAGACTCATCTCAACTCAGCTCAACAGAAGAAGACTCATCTCAACTCAGCTCAACAGAAGAAGACTCATCTCAACTCAGCTCAACAGAAGAAGACTCATCTCAACTCAGCTCAACAGAAGAAGACTCATCTCAACTCAGCTCAACAGAAGAAGACTCATCTCAACTCAGCTCAACAGAAGAAGACTCATCTCAACTCAGCTCAACAGAAGAAGACTCATCTCAACTCAGCTCAACAGAAGAAGACTCATCTCAACTCAGCTCAACAGAAGAAGACTCATCTCAACTCAGCTCAACAGAAGAAGACTCATCTCAACTCAGCTCAACAGAAGAAGACTCATCTCAACTCAGCTCAACAGAAGAAGACTCATCTCAACTCAGCTCAACAGAAGAAGACTCATCTCAACTCAGCTCAACAGAAGAAGACTCATCTCAACTCAGCTCAACAGAAGAAGACTCATCTCAACTCAGCTCAACAGAAGAAGACTCATCTCAACTCAGCTCAACAGAAGAAGACTCATCTCAACTCAGCTCAACAGAAGAAGACTCATCTCAACTCAGCTCAACAGAAGAAGACTCATCTCAACTCAGCTCAACAGAAGAAGACTCATCTCAACTCAGCTCAACAGAAGAAGACTCATCTCAACTCAGCTCAACAGAAGAAGACTCATCTCAACTCAGCTCAACAGAAGAAGACTCATCTCAACTCAGCTCAACAGAAGAAGACTCATCTCAACTCAGCTCAACAGAAGAAGACTCATCTCAACTCAGCTCAACAGAAGAAGACTCATCTCAACTCAGCTCAACAGAAGAAGACTCATCTCAACTCAGCTCAACAGAAGAAGACTCATCTCAACTCAGCTCAACAGAAGAAGACTCATCTCAACTCAGCTCAACAGAAGAAGACTCATCTCAACTCAGCTCAACAGAAGAAGACTCATCTCAACTCAGCTCAACAGAAGAAGACTCATCTCAACTCAGCTCAACAGAAGAAGACTCATCTCAACTCAGCTCAACAGAAGAAGACTCATCTCAACTCAGCTCAACAGAAGAAGACTCATCTCAACTCAGCTCAACAGAAGAAGACTCATCTCAACTCAGCTCAACAGAAGAAGACTCATCTCAACTCAGCTCAACAGAAGAAGACTCATCTCAACTCAGCTCAACAGAAGAAGACTCATCTCAACTCAGCTCAACAGAAGAAGACTCATCTCAACTCAGCTCAACAGAAGAAGACTCATCTCAACTCAGCTCAACAGAAGAAGACTCATCTCAACTCAGCTCAACAGAAGAAGACTCATCTCAACTCAGCTCAACAGAAGAAGACTCATCTCAACTCAGCTCAACAGAAGAAGACTCATCTCAACTCAGCTCAACAGAAGAAGACTCATCTCAACTCAGCTCAACAGAAGAAGACTCATCTCAACTCAGCTCAACAGAAGAAGACTCATCTCAACTCAGCTCAACAGAAGAAGACTCATCTCAACTCAGCTCAACAGAAGAAGACTCATCTCAACTCAGCTCAACAGAAGAAGACTCATCTCAACTCAGCTCAACAGAAGAAGACTCATCTCAACTCAGCTCAACAGAAGAAGACTCATCTCAACTCAGCTCAACAGAAGAAGACTCATCTCAGCTCAGCTCAACAGAAGAAGACTCATCTCAACTCAGCTCAACAGAA